>NC_045758.1:15287500-15615000 GCF_009193385.2 Nasonia vitripennis
GCGCGGCCGCGAGCTTGCAAGCACGGGTGGGCGCGCGATCGAGTATAGTTTTGAGCGCGCGCACGCGTTCGACAAGCAGATCCATTGAAACAATGAAATCATTCGTTATCGTCGTTAGTCCCTCACCTCGCGGCTGCCGTCCAATTACTCTCCTCGGCTGTCGACGCGTCCGGTACACAGGCGCGCCTGCCGCTCTCGTCTCTCTCCCTCTGCAGCTCATCGTCCAAAAGATGAATCGGTCAAAAACAAGCGTAAACTTTTATTTCGGCAAATTAAAATGGATGCACCGTGCGCGTATTGTCATCGCGCGTTCTTCTCTGTCGTATTTTGTTTTCTTTTTTATGAGATAAATTTTAGCGGCTCTCCATCAATGCACGGGTTCCCTCTTTGTTTGTTCGAGTGTACGCTGGTTTCTCGTCTGTTAGTTCGCGGAGCTGTTCCGCAGACGGGATTGATCGGCAAAGCCGATTGAAAATTGTTGCTTCCATTCGATTTGAATTTAATTTGGATCGTCGCTGCATGTGATATGCATACAATCGTATTAGTTCTATTATAGATAATACTGTCAATCGAATTCGTACTCCAATCACAGTGGAGCAATGCAGCCATAAAAAGGATATATAATGAGAGCAGCCGAAGAAGGCTTAGATCAAACGTTAGCTTCTTCAACGAGCAAACAAGCCTTTCGATTGCCGCCTAAGTCACACAAAGTTTTTCTCCCTCTGTCGATTCATCTCCTCTAATATATAGATCGTGCCTGCGCCCCTCCAGTATCCGTCTCCCTCAGCGCGCAGCTCTGTATCTCCCCTTTCAGTCCCGAATCGCGCGACCATCAAACATCGTGATTTTGGATTACAGCGTATATGTTCATCGCTTCCCATCGTTGATGTTAGCCAAACATAGGAGGGGCGGCTCTCCGTCTCTCGCGCGTGGCTTCGCCACCTGCCTGGTTAGTGCCGATTCTGCATAGGCGACTTCAAAGGCTCTCCCTCAGAGCGGCGAGATGATACGCTCCACAACTAACGGCATCATCTCACGCGCTCACTTTGTGACGGAACTCGTATGTGTCGCTCTCCGACTGCAACGAGCCAAGCTTGGTCAAACCGACCGAGGCTAACTGAAAGAACTAATGCGCCACTGCCCGCTGAAAGCAAATTAGCCGGAGAATCAGCGTTTGACTGTAAAGCTGGTGATTATCTTTGATGAAAATCAGCCAAACTCTTTTTGACGAAGGCAGGTCCTGCTGATTGCAAAAACAAAAATATATAAATAATTTCAAAGTGAAATATTATACATAAAAATTAAATTTATCGATATCCGCTGAAGATAAAATTCGTATTTGCAATCATTAAATTTTCCACGTACGACCGCTCGACAGTTAGAAATAATAACGCACAACCAGCTAGAAATAATAACCGAACACAATCAGTCAGCCTGCAATCCAAATGTGCGTTCTCCATAGACGAGGACGCGCACTAACTGGAAAATTCATCAAAGCAACGGTAAAAGCTCGTTTAAGCCACATCCCGCTGGATTTTCTTCCTCCTTTCAATTATATCTCGTCCGAGCTGTAGTAAGAGTAGCGCGCGTTAAAAACGGACGAGTCGAGAGCGCGCGTAACGTGACACTGAAGTAAACGCGCGAGCGCGAAAACCCGCGGGATCGTTACTTTTAACAAAATTAATTTGCGAAAATCATAAAGGGAACGCACGGGTGCTCGGGCTCGACTAAAAATAACATTTTATTATATTAGGCGCGCGCGTGAAATTCTTTGCGCGTATCTCTCTCTTTCTCTCTCTCTCTCATTACTTTCCACGATGAAGCCGCGGGGCTTCGGTTCTCCACAAAACGCAGAGAGAGAGAGAGAGAGAGAGAGAGAGAGAGAGAGAGAGAGACTGCGTTCTTTCGCCGGTTTTCCTCTCGCTACTTGTGCGTGACACGTTCGCTTTCACTCGGCGCTTTAACGTTGCCGACCTGACAAAGAGCGGGATATAGAGTCAAAGCGAATGCATGTACGTACGCAGCGAGCGAAGAGCTTTTCGCGCTGCACGTGTTCTTTGGAACATCGAAGACTGCGCGTAATCTTTTTCGATGAGCTTACAGCGGTTGCACGGCGAAGTTACATTTCGAAATTTAAAAAAAAAGCGGGTTGTAAAATGTATAGCTGGGCAACTCTGCATAATGCAAACGCTTGTTACAATAAACCTCTCGTTGCTTGTCCGCGGAAGCCGCAGAGTGCTCGTGTAGATTATGCCGGAATAAAGGGTGAATGAGAGCACGCAAAAAGGGGGAAACTGGGGAAAAAATAAAATTTGAAGAAAAAAACTTTCACGCAGAGACTGAATAGGAAGCACAAGAGAGAGAAACGAGGTATCCCGACTCTGTTTTTGTTGAGCTTTCGTTAAAAAAAAAAACGAAAATAAAGAAAAACCGGAGAGTCGGGATATAAAAAGGAGACAAGAAGGCAGCAAATATAATAGAAAGAAACGAAGAGGGCGAGCATAGCGCGAGCGGCAGAAAATGGCATGGACTGACAGAGTGCGACGAAAAAAAAGGTCAACCATGCCCCGACCAACGCGGTAGCACTTAGCAAATGATTTTTAAATCGAATCAGTTTCTTCGTTGAGGGGCTTCTGCCGCTACTAAAACTCCTGGCGTCGTTGGTTCAGTGAACGACGTGTTGACGGGCGCAAATATAGAAATACTAGAGAGAAAGAGACTAGACTCCCGCGCGCTTACTATTCGCTCTCTTTAACTCGGCAGCTCGCTTTTTCTCGAAATTCCGATTTTTCCAAGCGCGCCTTGTTCCCGAAGACTCGCTCGAGAATCAACTGGCAGACGACGGCTACTCGTAAAAAAATTCTCTTCTCAATTCAATTAATAAAATTGTCGCGGGCCATAAAGCAAATACAAAAGTTAGCACGCGAAACGATCGGTTGAGAGAGAGAGAGAGTGCTCTTGCGCGCGAAAAGGTCTCTGGCAAAGAGAACGCGTATACGTATACCTTCGGCAGGAGGATGCGCGCGACATCGCATAAACAAAAACATATTTCACGTTTCAGCGGCCGCGAAAATACTTTACGTTCTCCCCCGCGGTGCGCGAGCGGCAAAAGCGCGTTCATCAAAATATCAAGTTTGGCCGAAATTTTGCTTCGGCTCCGCGTCGCGCAAAGTTTACCCATTTAAGGAAGCGAAATCCATATAGGATCGCTCTTTTTCTCTTCCTCTTGCAGCGAACAAAAGCGTGTACGAGCGTAAACAATCCTACGACCTCCGAACTTTCGAGTCGAGGCGGTGCATAAAAAGTCTCGCGTCGTCCTCGCGCGCGAGTGCAGCCAATCGGTGGGCGAACTCGCGCGAAGAAAGATTCTCACTTTTGCATATCAGCGTAAGTGCGAGCGCTTTCCGTCGAGCGAACGACGTGCCGAGAAAATCCGCAGCGGCGTATAACCGCGAAAACTTGCTCACGAAAGCAAGCGCGAAGAGACGTTTATACTCCGGGACAAACTGTCGATTCGAGTTACCAAGACCGATCGCTGTTTGAGCAACTCTCGAGTTCGTCGTGCGCGAAATGCCTTATTGGCGCGGCGGTGTACCCAGAATCGAGAAAATGTTGTGTAATCGTAGATAGAAAGCTCGATATACGAGCAAGTCCCATTTGACACACAAACGCTGTTGGTACTCGGTAAGACAGGGGGAGGAAGGCAAAGCACAGGAGAGATAAAGGGAAGCAAAGTAGGGTAGACCGGCGGCGGCGGGCAACTCGTGTGTCGATCGTTGCTCGCACACGCGGTTGTGTACAGCGCGGCGCAACTTCTCGCCTGCATCCACACCCTCGTCGCCGTCTCTCTCTCTCCCTCTCTCTCTCTCTCTCTCTCTCTCTCTCTCTCTCTCTCTCTCTCTCTCTCTCTCTCTCTCCTATCTGTATAGTCGCGTCGCGCGCTCTTGTTCCGCAACCGGAAGAAGAAGCTGCTAGTGGGAGGAGCTGCTTTTAGTGGTACGGAGCGGCCGCGAGCCCATATTAGCGTGTGGCCTGGCGCCACTTGGCGCCAAGGCGGGAGAGAGAGAGAGAAAGAGAGAGAGAGAGAGAGAGAGAGAGAGGTAAGCATCGTATGCCAATTAAGAGAGAACGTCTGCGCGGGAGGCTACGAGGACTCGACAGCTTGCGGGGGCTAAGTGGTTGTAATACGTTTAGCCGGAATGCGCTAGCTCTCGCTCCCTCAACTTCCGCCGCTACTACTACTGCTGCTGCTCCTCCTTCTTCGCCTCCTCCTCTGTGTAGCACATATATAGGTATGTAGCTCGACTTCTCGCCCGTCCCACTGGATCCCGACCCGATACGCTTGTGGCGGCGACGACGGCTTGTGTATACGTGCGACTGCGTATTATATACGTGCGCGACTCGACTGAGAGAGAGGGAGAGAGGAGTACGTGGAACGCGCGCGCGCTACTGCCGAGGGATTTGAATGATTGCTCGTACGCTGCTTGGAAAATTTGTGTACTTTTGCCTGCCTGCGGATTGCGAGAATGGCTATAGACACCCGCGTTGGCGGCTGGAAAACAGATAATACTGCTGTCGGGGTGATGATATTCATACGTTTGTCGCACCCGCTCCTGCTATTTTGATTCGTTTTTTATTGTCACCGGGACCGTGACATCTATTCGCGTGTACGTTATGCAGGCTATTTTTACACTCCTTGGTTTATTAATTGGGAGTGATTCTTTATTTGCATCGCTTGGGACGTTGAACTTGACGCTTGCTATGTTTTGTTGATGACGTTGGACTGTGCAAAAGGTCGTTCGATCACAGTTTCTTCGTTCAAGCGATGCTCATAAACATTTAGACATTACTCAAAATTCCTCTTCCTCTTCTAGAATTGTAACTAATAGCTCAATATGCTCTTTGTGTACCAGCTAGTCCAATCCATTTTCCTTTACGCATACATAGTGATGATGTAGTGCACCAGACTCGACAAATTAACTTAATGTTGTTCTTCCTTGCGTATTTATAATTAACCGCAAGTATGTCAAATACCGAGCACGTAATACACTTTAGCAATGAATGTTTGGAGTATCATTAATAGCATATTCTAATTTAAAAAATTCAGCTCGATTGCTACGTTTCAAATTTGTTTACTCCATGCACACCGACGTATAATATCATGCACAAGCGTTATTAAACGGCAATACCACGAAGAAGTTACTTGAAAATATTCGAACCGAGCAAAAGCGGGTAAATAAATATCATATCGCATTATTCATATTGAACAAAAACTCACGGTTAATATCAACAAGAGCAAATCAATACACGTGTGCGCATTTCTGTTTATTCGTCACAGTCGCAACGCATACGTCTTTCATAATTTCCCGCCAACGCACACACGTGCGTTCCGGCGTGTTTGTGCCAACTTCGCTCCCGTTGCCGCATGTAAATCGTACTTAATGCTCGGCAGATAACGCGCGTCCTTTCGCGGCTGCATTTGCGCAGCGGGAAGCTTTTGCGGTTTTCGAAGGAGGAGAATCACTCTGCGACTTGCTTTCTCCCGCTTGTGTGCGCAAAGTGCTGTACAGACTCGCGTCGTCGCTTTGGAGAAAACGAGAAAGGCGTGGACACGAGGGGAGCCAAGATCAGCCGGGAGCCGTATACGCGTGTACTACTGGAACGAAAGCGGAAATCGAAAATACGAGATACGCGATCTTGCGCGATCTCAATAAAACGTACTTTCGGTCTCAATGCTCGAGGATCAAACGTCGATATCGCGATATAGAACGCGTGTCACGGGCTGATGGCCAATAAAAATATTAACGTTCCGGGAGGATCGAAGAGAGCAATATTGCCTCTCTCGGAAAGCGAGAGCACACGCGGAGGAGAGTATACGTTATACACATCCCCCGCAGTGTTCCGAAAAATAATATCAAGCTCCAATTGCTCAGTCTTTCCGGAGCGTGACGAACGAGCGAGCGAGCGAGCGGTCGCAGAAGCAGGACAAATCCATATAGCGGAACATAAAGAGATAAGAATATAGATACACTGCTGTATGAGAGAAAGATTGAAAACGAGACGGGCGAGAGAGAGAGAGAGAGAGAGAGAGAGAGAGAGAGAGAGAGAGAGAGAGAGAGGAGAAAGTTAAAGAGCGAGAAGCTCGAGTCGCGTCCTCGCGATGAAAAGATATCCCGGGGTACGGAGCGCGAAGGTGGTAGGGAGCAGCACACTACTACTGCAGGCAATGCTCTCGAGAGCTCCGCAGGAGATAAGAGCAGAGCGCGGCGGCGGCAGCGGCGTCGGCGGGGAATAGAGCCAGACTGGATGGCGCTGATGCCGAGCTCGCGTAGTAAACAAAGCTGTAACTCTCCTCGTCCTCGCGCGACGACGAATCAATGCCCTTTTCCATCCGACCTCTCTCTCTCTCTCTCTCTCTCTCTCTCTCTCTCTCACTCTCTTTCCGCCTCTATCTCTTTCTCTCTCTCTTTCTCTTTCTAGCCTGCACATACGCGCAGCCAACTCGACATCCATCTTACTTTCTCTCAGTATGCACGCGAACTCTGATGCGGCATCGACGCCTGCCTCGATTCGCCGGGGAATTTTTCCTCGCGACTTTTAGCGCTGCACTCGCGGATGCAGTAGACGCACTCTTTGCGAGCTGGAGATTTCGGGGCTCTGAAATGGTATTGTTGCTTGTGGGTAGCACGATACGTAGGCTAGAATTGGATTTTTCTGGCCTTGCTTTGTGAAGGTTGACAGCGAATTTTTCTGTATAGGTTCGTCAGCATTATTATTATTATCGGGTATATATTTGTATTCAAACGATATAACGGATGCTCTTATAAATCACACGTAAATAAAGTTACAGCAAATGTGTGGTACAGCGGGCACTTCAAACATTGATTGGTCACTTTGAAAAAAACGCACGCAAGATCCACTTGATAAGCATTTTTCAAAATTGCCCAATTGCCGCGGTCATATAACCGAAAGCTAATTAAAAGTATAATCCCATTCGCTTTGTTGTTTTACTTTGAAAAAGAAAAAAAAATTGAATGAACGTGCTGTATCGACGCTAACTCGCAATTGTTCAAAAATAATCACATCCACTTTTTCATCAAGACCAATTGTAAACAGTTCGAAAGTTTCTAAAGACCAACAGTTCATCGACGAACGAATCAATTTCAGAACTAATTGATCCTTTTTGTTTACTCCTAATGAAGTCACACGTGTCACGAGTTGATCATATTCAAACTAAAATGCTATAATTACTACGCTACATCCTACGACACAATTTGTCGAACATCTAGTTAGGTAGTCAAGAAATTCGAGGTGTGCGCGAAGTCGCTCGTAAAATTACCAAATCGTTTAGCTGGTGCAGTGGCTGTCTCGCCGGATTACATTCTCTCTCTATCTCCCTCTCTCTCTCTCTCTCTCTCTCTCTCTCTCTCTCTCTCTCTCTCTTTTGTGCGTGTTATCAAAATATCGTCATATCTCCATCTTTATTCCCGCAGTCGTGTTGGAAAGCATAAATATTTCATGACTCCTCTCCGTGAGGGTCGCAGGCCTGCCGTGGATTTCGACAAACTTTTCGGGACCGAACTGTTTTCCGGGGAATAAAGGGAGAGCGAGCGAGAGACGCACTCTGGAACAACAGATATATCCGGATACGCGGGGCCAAAGTTCTGCCCAGCCGAGCTTTATGAATGGCCGTAACGCTGTGCTCTCTCTCTCTCTCTCTCTCTCTCGCTCTCTTCGCGGAGGCTTTGATCGATTCAAAGAAATTTCGCGGCTCGTCGCTATTGCAGCCACTGTTAACTTTTCCACGGGGATATAACGCGTTGGGGGAATAGCTGCAGTGAATGCCAAAGGTTGTAAAACTTTTACGATCTGAATTAGTTATGTAGAGACCGGCTCTTTCAGGTTCGCTACGATTTCATAAGGATGCAGGCAGGTCATCCAGTTTTGTTTGTTGGCTTTTTTTTGTTTGTCTGCGGTATGATGATATCTATAGTGAATTCCGTGTTTGTTTGGCCTGATAAATATCTGGCATCGCAAGTGAAAAATAATATTCGAAAATCAATCAAATTGAATTGATATAGCCAGCTTCATTTGCGCGGGGTTTCAATTCAAATAACTTGAACATTATAACGCACACACGGTAAAGAGATGAAATTCCGACGATGGCACACTTATCAAAGTCCATACAACATAATATTCCGGTTTATCTCTGCACTCGATAACAAATATGATCTTTGAGACATTAGACTTATGCTCCCTGCTTAATTATACCCACGCATAGAAATAGAAAACAAATTTAATCTCATTCAAAAATCAAACAAATCATTGTGGTATCATAAGTGCTTCCGGATCTTCGCAAAGTATAATTGAACAATTTAATTCGACACAGTCGAGCAAAATAATCCTCTGCTGCAGCGGTCAAAGTACTCACCCTCGAAAAACCACAAAGAAATTATATCACACGAGGAGAAAACGCGAGGAAAAATAATAGCAGGGATTTCTTATTAAATACGAATAAAGGTACAGAGTTACCGTCATTGAAAGACACAGCTAATCCTTTAAGAAGATATCGTTCGTTACAAAGGGATTCCATTTGCTTACAGGAGCTTGTTTCTTCTTCCTCTTGCCTTTTCTCTCGCTTTCTCTCCCCACGGACGAAAGCGTATCGCGGATCATTTCTTCGCTTTCTCTCGAGGCTTCTATATCTCCCCTCCCTCCCTCCCCCGCTCTCTCTCCCGGGGATTCCCCGGCGCGATTGCACTTTTCACGTAACGAATTTTCGCGCGTTCGCACCTTTCCCGCACCGGCTGAGCTCTTTCTCTCTATCTCTTCTTCTCTAAGACTCGAGCAGCATCTATCTCGGAAAGCAAAAGAGAGAGAGAGAGAGAGAGAGAGAGAGAGAGAGAGAGAGAGCGGCGGCTGCGCGAAGACTTCTTATACGTCTGGACACCGTAGCCCCTATCTCTCTTTGCGCCTCGTGCGAGATCTATCTGCAGAGCCAGCCCGTACATATCGCCTTTATATATATATATATATATAAGCTTTCTCCGAAAGCGAGCTTTCACGACCTTTTGTCGGATCAGGTGCGCTTTCCTGCAATTACTACCGCGAACCAATGCGTCCACCAAGTCGCGATGATCATCGATTAATTATACTAGCAAGATCAATGCGCGCTCTGCTTTATATTAAATATTTTTATAGGTTAGAAACAAACTATCACTCGCGTCCCGCCATCTATCTCATAATCTTATTGGCCAATCGACGACCAATCAGAGAACGAATAGACTGATGATTCCTCTCTTTTTTAGAGTAGGATATACACAGCTGATAAATGTCGATCCTAACTTTTCGATGTAGACGTGCGATAGACATCGATATCACAGTATACGATGAACTACGGTATTTATGCAGTCTCGACGAGTTCATATTTCCAGCAGTCAGAATGATTTATAGACGCATTATCGAGAGCGGCTTACTTTTATCACAGCCATCATCTCTGGAGTAAAAAAATGGATAACCGATTATCCACAGGCGTATACGCGCGTCAAAAACAATACCGAAAACATTCGCGCGGCGTTTTTTTCATTTGCTTGTCGCGAGCGAGGTGTGTGTACAAAACTAATCTCCCGTACGTACGCTCTTGTTTTCCAGGTCGCGTGGATGCTGTTCGACCAGAGCGCTATTTTGACGGTGCACAATCACGTTATCACGAGGAATCCGAGAATATCCGTGTCGCACGACAAGCATCGGACTTGGTACCTACATATCAACGATGTACAAGAGGAGGACAAGGGGAGGTACATGTGCCAGATTAACACTGCCACTGCGAAAACGCAGTACGGATACCTGCACGTTGTCGGTGAGTTTCTTTTATTCGTACACCTATATAGCACGATGGCTCACTAAAAATTGAGACATCGAGCCCTCGGGAATAATAAAGGAGCGGAGGAGGATCGGAAAGAGAGATTAATCTCGATCGGAAGGTTCTTCTCCTAATAAAATCCACCTTCCGCTGACCGTCCCATCAGGCCGTCCTTGGACCAGAAGCGGAGACACTAATATAATTTAATTAGAAAGGGGGCGAACGACAGAAGAGGTATATATATAGCCGCTCCGACACGGAACATATTAATATCTCGAGTTTTGACGGCTCCCCGCAGAAAGAGAGAGCAAGAAAGAGAGAGAGAGAGAGAGAGAGAGAGAGAGAGAGAGAGAGAGAGAGAGGCGACTGGAGAAGGAAACACGGATGAGAAAAGGAGCGCTGGCCTCCCGCGAGTAATCAGAGAGCTAGATTAATTGTTTCTGCGGGACTTTCCCTCTCTCTTATTCATTTCCCCCGTTCGCGGCGGCCACCGCCACCTCTCCACCGAATTCGATCTCGACTGCAGCACACACGGCGCAGAGCTGAGAACACGAGACGCACACACAACAGCAGCCGACATAATGCCACGCAACTGCCATAACTCAATGTCTCGCGGAGTGTGTCGGCCAAAGTGGGCTATTGCCCCGTTCAGCTGCCGCGATGCAACGAGACAGAGAGTACACACGATATATATATATATATATATATATATATATATATATATATATATATGTGTGTGTGTGTGCGTGTATTGTGTACACGTGTTCTCCTTCGCCCCGGCGAAATAATCTATTAGATTTTTCCGCCTGCCATTCGCTTCGTAAATAGAGTAGAGAACCGGCGGATTCTAGAGGGTATCTGACTTTTATTCGATTCGGCTGGCGAACCGAGCGAAAACTTACTTACGCACTTAGATACCGAGAGCCTTCCTCCCGAGTGGACGACGCCGGGGTTCTCCCGATCGCATAACGTTTCCTATACTACCACCACTACTACCGCCGCTACTCTCCACAGCGAAGACTGAAGTTACCGCGTGTCGTGTGCACCTCTCAACCCTCTCCGACGGGTACGCTGCAGCGGTGGCTCTCCCCCTACCCAAAACCCGTTTCTTTTTCTGCTACTCGCGCTCGTCTTTCATACAAGCTCTCCCGGCGCGGCGCGCAGCAGTCGTCGCCGGCATTGAGGGGAGGTTTAAAGAAGAGGAGAAGAGATCACCCTCTTTCTCGTGTTTACCCCAAACAGACACTTTCATTGGACTTCTCTTGTCTAGCGGCTAAGGACCCCGAGCCACAATGTTGCCAAGTTCTAAGGGCGAACAAACGGATGTCTCTGCGTAGGTATATACATCAGCCGGCCGGCTCTCTCGCGCAGCTGAGAAACTTTCAAAAAAGTTGTCTTTACCTCTTTCCTCTCGCTTCTCTTCGCGTATACTCGTTAGAGAGGGAAAAAATATTTGCCCGGAGAGTGACCAAGTTCGAAATAAGGACGACGTCGATTGCGGTGTTTGCCGCAAAGACGAAATAAATAAAGACGTATAATTGATCGTTCGATCGAAAAAGGAAGCGTTCCGCATTATCTTTAAACCGTTGAATATCCAATGCGGGCATCGGCAATATACACACGGTTATTTACAAAGATATAAACCATTCCACACGAACCAGCCGATTTCGCGCAAAAAGCACACAACGACTACTCTCCCTCCGTCATCGCCAAGTTAGCGCTAATGCCATTCGCGCCAGGCTGCAATTTGCCGCAATCAGTCGTGCGCCGAGCGAAACGAAATCAAACAAAAGAAAAATGCCAGACGAGTATAGGCCAGGACTTGGTTTCCGGCCGCCTCGCATACGCGGCGTATAATAATTTTCTTAATTTCATTTCCGCGATACGGCGCCGCGCCGCGGACTCATTTGAATTTCGACGAGCCGCGCGGCGCGCAGCGGTACTCGCTCGAGTGTAGTCGCATGTTCGGCAAATGTATATCGTCCCGACTGTGTGGGGTGCAATTATTCCTAGTCCAAAGTGTGCGCGGCGGGAAAGAGCGACGAACGCTGTGTATGCTGTAGACAGAGCTGCTGCTGCTGCTGTTGCTGCTACTGCTACTGCTACACAGCCGCGATTTACATTTTACGACGCGACGCACGCACTGACCGTTTTGCGCGCGCACGCACACACACACACACACTCACACACTTGCGTTCGCGCTCGAGGGGGCTGTATGCAGGACGGAGCTGCTCGCGAATATCGTCGATGATGGATCGCTCGCTCTGCTGACCTTCTTCCGTTGCTCCTACTGTGTGCGTACATACAGACTTGATTGAAAGTTTCGCTGCTTAAGTGCGGATAAACAAGCGAGTGCTTGTGCGAAATAAAACTGTACGCGGAAAGATTTTATTACACACAATAAGGCTTGTACGTAAAAATTTACAAAACGTTTTTTCCGAACGTCCTAACCAGGTACAACAGCGTTCCGAAGACCGACAGAATTTATATTCTTCATTTTTAGACTCCATTTCCACAAATTAATATATAATTTCAAGCTCAATGAGAGAAGTCGAGATTGAATTTCGTTGTAAAAGTTGGCTGTATTTAACTTGGTAGCTAATGGACATGATTCAAAATTTGTTTAAATTTGTATGACTCTTGTATGACTTGTGCAAAAAGTCGAATAGGTACAAATATATAAAAATCATCTTGTCGTTTTTCAATAAAATTAAGCTGCGTTAACTCGCGTGCGCAGCAATCGAGCAGCAGCGACGGCGATGGACAGAAAAAGTATAGGCGCAGAATCTCATTGAACTTATAACTTATAAGCGCGCGTGGCGCTTTCGCGAAACGAAGTGAGAGAAAGAGGGGGAGAACTCGACGATGAAAGCATAGCAGCTATATAGGTAGTCGCTATCCTACGGGAGAGCGCGCACATCCGTTTCGTAAGACCCGATGAACTGTCAGCCGCAAGGATCGCACTGCAAACAGTGTTTCTAAAATAAGCCGAGACGAGGCAGCTGTCAGTGCCAGTCAGCCGTCGCCGCATCAGCGCCGCCGCGAACTCTTTTCCAAGCGCGCTTCTTCCCCGTACCGCCGCCGCCACCGTCGAGTGCGTAAGCTCTCTCGGAACAAGACAAGACAGATAATGCGCGCAAGTGCGTCAGCGACGAGACCCTATACTTTCGCGATTACGCGTTGCAATGTTTAAATTGCGCTTTTCCGCGAATAAGGTCGTGCAGCTGTAGAGATTTTTCGGGCTCTTCAATATCGCATATAGGTATATGATTTTTCGGTTAATTATAATTTCGTTTCGGTTTTCATTAATACGTCGCCCACTTGACTCCGATTCGAAAATGTTCAGGTGTCGCCTTCGTGTATTCACCTAACTAGCTTCTGCCATTGCACATGCGACGTACATTTTTACATGCGCTCAATTATTTCTATTTTTGAATACGAACCGAACACTTTTTTGCCGCATCGATCTTCTCAGCGCAGCACAAGCTATACATTTTTTATTCCTTTCGACCATTCTTTCTAATTTCGTATCAACCAAACAAAACACCCTACCAAACTGTCATCCGCAAACTGGCCAAATCAAACGGACTGATATCGAATCTCCAAATCTGTCGCAACGAATTTCCAAAAGCACCGGAAAATCGCAAGCTTCCCCTCCGACAATAGAACACTCCTCCTCCTTATTTCGAATTCCCGCGAATTCACACAGCCGCGCGCGTCACGGAAAAAAAATCATGTCAACAGCAGCAGTCTCTCACACCACATCAGTCTGCGGGCGCGACGACCCTTCACGCGTGTAATTCTTCGACGACAGCGGAGTCTTATTCGCGCGCCATCTTTGCACGCGTTCGCGGATGCATACATACGCATACAGAGGAAGACAGTGTAGTGTGCAAGAGAGAGAGAGAGAGACGCAGAGAGTTTAGGGCAAGTTAACGCGCGACATGGCGTAGCACAGCTCGGGCGCGCACACACAACAGGCGGCGCTCTCCGCCTGAATAATGCATCAACAGTCCGTGCGCGCGAGAGCGCTGCTGCCGCTGCAGTATAACACGCGGTGGCGGCGGTCGCTACCTTCAATCTGCGCCCCCGCAGAACAATTCGGCAACACCCCCGCATTAGCATTAATGCAGGATATCGGCCAACACCTGCGGTAATTCATAGGACACTATACGACTCACTCGCTCTCCGCTATACTGCGTGTATCTCTTCCTCTCGTTGCGTATCGCGCTCGCTCGCCGCCGCGTGTCTACGGTGCTGTGCTCTTGTTTCATATTCTTTATTAATTTCGCGAAGATTTCGGCACACGGCAATGCGGCAGAATGTACAGCTATACACAGGCGAGCGCGTTCGAAAGTAGCATTTCAAGTCTAGCTGCGCCTCTGAAATTGCTCTCTCTTCCTCGGCGAATCCCAATAAAGATTTCCTCGAGGCAGCTCTCGGCGGAGCTACGAGAGTGGAAAAAAGCGAGCAAAACAAACCGTATAAATTAATCTTGACTTATTAGTTGCCAACCGACGCGGCTGCACGTCTTGCAGTAAGCAGCTTTTGCTTTCTCTCCTCCCGTGGAATATTACAGCGCGAGAGCGAGAAGTAAAACGCGGCGCCGCATCCGTTCGAGCCTCTCTTTCCACTCGAGTCTTCCTCGGCTCGCAGTCTCGCGATATTATAGTAAGCGAGGCTGCTGGTTCGCTTATAAGCGCACACACAGAGCCAGAGAGAGAGAGAGAGAGAGAGAGAGAGAGAGAGAGAGAGAGAGAGAGAGAGAGAGAGAGAGAGAGATAGAGAGAGAGAAAAGCTCACCGCGGCAAAGGCACTTCTGCGTTTGCACTGCGATAACTCATACGATGTTTGTCGAAGGACGGTGAAACGAGCAATTCCTTCTTTGCGACGCTCCGTGTGCTAGCTACCGGCTGTGGGTTCGCAGCGCGGGGGAACGCAGCGGCAAATTGCACCCTCGATGCGGAGACATCGATCCTTTATGCGCGGCGACGTTTCAGGCGCGAGCGATCGCTCTCGCGAGATACGAGCACGTGTGTCGAGTCGGCGCTGTTTGTCTTGGCGTAGTAATAGTCCTCGGTTTTAGTAGAAATAATTTGCTCTTAATTGTATTTCGAGCGACTTTGTTGGTAGTCATCGGTGTATGATTCAAATATTTCTGCGAGCGAGCGTATCACTGCCGAGATTAAAATTGGATTGGAAAAGTTTTTCTCCATCGATTCGAGGAGCCAGCTTTCATTTTTGTTTGCTCATCGCAGCATGATCATACCGAAAGCCTATTCGACTTAAAATCGAAATTGCGAGAAGCTTCGCCCGAAGCAACTCCAAATCATTGATTCAATTCTGAAATATATATTTTTTCCAGGAAACTTACGGATCGATTAACCTTTATAAATAATCAATTCTCTTGATCAGATCGGACGTTCTTCCAATAAAGGATAGATAGATAGATAGCTCAAGGGGCACACGTCCAGTCGTGTTGAAACATTAATTTCGTACGATGAACTCTCTCGGCAGTGAGAAAAATACCCTCAGCTCTGCAGAGCGCGAGGGAAAAAAGGATCAATAAACCGATGCCTCGAAAAATCCTGTCAGGTAAATCTACACGAGCTCTTGTCGCCGTCTCGTAATGAAACAGCAGGCCGAGTCCCGAATTAGACCGGCTGCTGGTGTATAAGCGCTGCAGCGTCAGGCAAATCTCTCTCTCTCTCTCTCTCTCTCTCTCTCTCTCGCGCGCGCGCGCGCGTCAATGTCCGGGCCCGAGACGAGAGGAATTTTCGTTTCATCCCCTGGGTTTTTTTTCGCCCCGAGATGGACGCGTATTACGGCGACGAGGATCGGCCGGACACCTGTCAGTTGTCCGACTGATTTTGCTCTAATATGGCCAGGCCCGCTGGCTGTCGTCTGGTCTTTCACTCGCTTGACAAGCTCCCTAATACGTCGGGTGTTTTATGCGACGCGTGCTGCGTCCTATCGATTTCAATTCATACACCCCCGGACTATTGACGCGCGTTACTCATTATTCGGGAGCTCATTAATTTGTCCGGCTGTAGGTGGCGATGCGCAGCTGTTATTGTTAATAATGCCTTCACGCCCGGAGCTCGCATCGCCATAGGCGTGATTTGCTAATTGTTGGAAATCGCACGTTTGAAAAAGAACCTCATTGATCGATCCCTGTCTATTTTCAACCATCGTTCACACATTATATACTGAGGGCTAAATTGATTTATTCAACGCATCGCATAGAGTTATAACCGTAACGTCTTTATGACATTACGCGTGTTGATGCGAATAATAATCGGCTTTCAATTACATCGAATACGCTAACGAGTCTGTCAATCTCTATTAAACCTCGACCCTTTACCAATCACTAATTACCAGGAATTTATTTCCATAACACATCGTGCGAAATCACTACGTAGTATTTGATTAATTATGTAATAACCGCGAACCTGTGATCTTTCACTAGATTGATATTCGCGTAGTTCAAAAGTTGCTTTGATTAATTTCAAAGTCAATTGAACTCGCGAAATTCCCGCGCGTTGCTCTTTGAGAATCGTAATGCTATGTATATAAGTGATCACGCACATACACGAAACTACAGATTTGTGTGCTCATAAACACCCGCTGCACGCGTTGGCTATCGAAACTTTTTTCTCGTCTCTATATCATTAAAAAGCTCTTTTCATTTCTCGTAATAAATCTGCGCAGGTGCAGCATGAAATAAGAAGGAAGGAAAGAAGTGGGCGTCGAGTGGGGTGCATATATGTCACTTCACTTTCAACGTTTCCTCATCGTGCGAGACGCGTAGCTATCTCAGAGTACGCGCGTACGTGTGTGTCAGAGAGTCGAGGGCGACGACTTTTCCTCGCTTCTCGCGCCCTTTCGATTCTCATCCCGAGCCCTTTCAGATGCAAATTCCATCATAGTCCTTCTCTTGGGGGAACGAGCCGGGTAATGACATGTGTGTGCGCGAGTGTGCAAGTCTCTTTCTCTGTATAGCGTCACCCTTATTTCTCTTTTTTCTATCTACGCTGCAGTTTTTATCTGCACGACTCCGACACCTGCCCTTTGCTTTCGTTATTCTGCGACTGAATTACGATTGTTCCTGTGGAGCACGAGGATTGTGAAATCCCTGCAGTGCAGCTGTGGGAAATGTGGAAGATAGTATTATTTATTCTTTGATATTTACTGTTTTTAACCGTAATGAAATGTCTATACTGAATTTGTCTTACTGCTAGCATACAAGTTTTTGATTTCCATAAATAACCATTTCAATTATGATATACTATTTGAATGTGGCACTGGAATCTGGAATCTTAATTTTTTTCTCTGGTGAAAATATTGACGTGATTTTGTGATGTATTAAAATTATGTATTTCTTTATGTAATTTTGATATGTGATTTGTGACGTCAGTTTGTTATGTACTGATTTCGAACGTTTCATTACGTAATTTTATGACTTTTTAGAAAAATCGAAATACTTTAGCCTCATGAAACTTTTTACGTCATTTTAGTATGTTATTTAATTACATAAATATTTAGTTCAAAATAATTATACTCCTAAATACTTAAAATTTGTTAAAATTAGTGATCATGTAGGCCCTACCATGCGGATGGTAGTGCGGAAAGTGGGGGCTTATGCCTCAGAAATGAATTATTTTTAGTACTTTCACTAAATTAAAAAATTAAAAAAACAATAATATTCATCACTCATTAGCCCCTATTTTCCGCACTACCATCCGCATGGTAGGGCCTACATGATCACTAATTTTAACAAATAGTACTAAGTATCTAGAACTAAATATTTATGTAACCAAAGAACATACTTAAATTACGCAAAAATGTTTCGTGAAGCTGAAATATTTTAATTTTTCTAAAAAGTCATAAAATTACGTGATAAAACGTTCGAAATCAGTACATGACAAAATGACGTCACAAATCACATATCTAAATTACATGATGAAATACGTAATTTTAATACATCACAAATTACATCAATATTTTTACCAGGGTAAGAACTCATATCCTCCACTTCTATGATTGCATTTTATTAAACTCACTCAATCCATTTTCTTTTGTGTGTTACAGTGCCACCCAACATTGACGACTCGCAAAGCTCATCGGACGCTATTGTTCGCGAAGGAGCCAATGTGACGCTCACGTGTAAAGCGACCGGCAGCCCACCGCCCAGTATTCGCTGGAAAAGGGATGACAACAAACAGATCTCAATTAATAAGACGCTTTCAGGTAAGTTCTAACAATGCATAAATTCTTATAATAAACATCCATTTCGTTACAAACATCCAGATTAAGTAGTAAAGTCCGATTGTAGTCAGGCAACGTGCTTAATGCTACATTAATGAATATTCAATTAGTAACGCGTCTGTCGATTATGAAATTCCTCGTATAAATCCTTCAAACACTCGAGAAAATACGGAGTTCCAAGATTTTGATAAATCCATATCCTATTCTCAGTGAACGAATGGATCGGAAGTACACTGGAGATGACGCGGATCTCGAGGCTCGACATGGGCAACTACCTCTGCATCGCGAGCAACAGTGTGCCGCCCTCGGTCAGCAAGCAGATCAAGGTGTCCGTCGACTGTGAGTATAGCACTCGAGAAGGAGATAGTGAGTGAGTGAGTGAGAGTGGGAGAGCATATGACCCCCCGCTGATCCGCGCGTGAATGAAGCCGCGCGAGCGCAAGCCCGCGTGCACAAGCGTGAGCAAGCAGCCGGAAAGGCCGTTTATCCCCGCAGAATAAACCGAGAGAGGACGGCTTTGAAGCTCGAGGAGCCTCTGGCTTTCTCGGCAAATACTCTTGAGTTCTGCTCTCCTCGAGCTGTACGCAAGCTCGAGATACTCGGCTTCTTGAAGGGACGAGTGCCGCCACGCCTCTATAGCACCACTGCTGATCCCGGACAAGAGCAAGGGTTTAACGTTTGCTTTACGCTTGTCTCGTTAAACGCAATTTATTGGTTCAGTTTTGCTTCCTCCTAGAGGAAGCTTTGTAATATTAAAATTTTGAGTTTCTTCAAAACTTCTAGAAAATACTTTTTAGTGTGTTAGAAGTTCAAATCAAGTGTTTTTGGAAAATGTCCGTATGGATGTGTGTGTGTGTGTGTGTGTATACCGTAATATTTCTGGAACTACTTTGTTAATATCAATAAAATTTGACATGCATATATATTATTGGATTCTAAATTCGGGAAAAACAGTTATTTTTTTATTTCTTAACTATATTCTTTTTATGGCCATTTTTTGATTTTTAAAAAACACTATTTTGCGTTTTTTTCAATCATTTCATCGTTACAAACAATTCAGCTATAATGCATTTGAAAGAGAATAAAATTACCTACTTTTCCTCGTTTGGTACTCGGGATTGACCGCTTTGTTCGGCAGATAAAATGAAAAAGGCGATTTTTTTTTAAAATTCATATCTCTGAAATTAAACGTCATAACCTCGCGTAAAAAATTATGTCAATGGGTCACGTGTCAAACTATACCCCATTAAAATTTCAAGTGATTTGACTACTTATTTTTTCAGTAATAAATCGAAAACTGAAAAAAATGAGTTTTTTTGTGCCTCGATTACGGACGCAAAAAGGCCTTATTGCACTTGAAATTTCGGAGAAAAGTAGATATTTTACGTGTTTTGGCTAAGTTTATTGAACAGCTTTCAAACCCCTATGGTTCGTAAGATATCAAGGTTTCAATTATTTTTTGAAATTTTTTTGATTTCTTATATCTCTAAAACAATGTAGTCAAATGGTTCAAAATTTTATTTGGTGATTTACTATAAAAAAAGCTATCTGCTGTTAAAATTTTAAACGATTCTATCAAGCGGTTTTCAACTAACGTTTTCTTGCAAATTGCGCAAGCGACCTATCTAATGAATAACCTGCTGTTTTGATGGTTAGGTTGGTTAGGAACACATGTAAACATGCGTGAATTTCTGTGAAAAAAAATTGACAACAGTGTTCGTATTCTATAATAAGAAAGCAGAGGGGTCAGCAAACTTTTGGACAATGAACTATCCAAAACTTTTATTAAATTGTGTATTATAAAAATTGCCTCATATATTAGCAAGCAGATATATAGATATATTAAAACAATATTTTATTTATTGGACTAATAAATTTAGTTGGAGGAAGCTACGTGCCAATGAATTGGCCGCGGTTTTTCTTTGCTTGAATGTCGTGGCGATAACTTGATCGAATAACTATGTTTTGACGATAAAGTGTGTTAGTTTAGTGGCAAAAGGCGTCGTTGAAGTTAATAAAGCATGCTTGAAATAACGATAATGGATTACAAAACCGTGGCTATCGTCAATTGATATTAAAGCGGTTAAAAACAGCGGGAAGCGAGGATAAAAAGCCCACGCAACGATTGCTGAAAAAAAAAGAAAAATGCAGCGCAAATAATTGAAACATAAAAAGGAAATTAAAAACGTGAGACAACGATCAGAGATGTCGAGTTATAAAAACACACGTTCGCGCGTGTACACAGTTTAATAGCCCACAAAAAGGCTAACAGCAGAACAGAGCCGCGCGAGCACACGACAAAGCGAGCGAGAGCGTGGTTTGGGCTCATTGTCTATTTTACCGCGGTCTCTCTTTTTCCTCTCCCTCTTTTTTTCCTTCTCGTCACCTCTGTGCGCCGAGTGTTGTCACTGTCTCACTTCCGTTTATTCGCTCTCCCTCTCTCTCTCTCTCTCTCTCTCTCTCTCTCTCCTTCCACATTCTCCTTTCAAGACTTTTATAGGGGCGAGCGCGGGTCGAGATAGATAGCTGATGCAGAGAAAGGGAGATAGAGAGAGAGTAAGCGCAAGAGAAAGGAGGAAGAGAAAGTGGAAAAGCCGCGGCGACATAAAAATAAGCTCGAGCCAACTGTAACACGCCATTACCGTTTTCACTGCCGTCCTCGCGTTCCCTCTTTCCTCCGTCTATTGTCGCTTTACCGACACTTTCGTGCGCGAGAGAGAGTGAGAGAGAGAGAGAGAGAGAGAGAGAGCCGCAGCAGCAACGCGTCGCGGCAAGCCTCGCCACGCGCCCGCTATACTCAGCCTTTTTCAATTGGCTTTCGACGCTCGCCACTGTTTTGCAGTTATCTCGAGATCAAAGCCGCACTGCGCACACCTCTTTCTCTCGCTTCTCTTCGTTCATTTGCTTGTTTTATTTCGCTGCACGCGCCTTAATTGTGCGTATTTTTTTCACTTGCATGCGCTTACACGCGTCTTTTTCAATGTAATACTGGCAGTCGTCACTCGCGGTGTCGTATCGCAAAAAAAAAAAACGAGGAGGATGATTAAAAACGAGTAGAGTTGAGAGTTAAACGACCGTTTACGTTACGTTGTTATTGTTACAAAACCTTTGTTCCTTTTGAGAGCTCATTTCAAATTATTTGACACTCGGTGATCGCAAAAGAACAGAGGTAAATAAGCTTGTATAATCCTCTAATTAAATTTAACAGATTCAACTTTTTGCAGTTTTTCTGACGCTGCGCACAACAGGTGCATTTATTACCGTTTTCCCACGGTAAAAGCTCTGAACATTGATGCACATAACGTAATATAATAATCCTAATATCGTCGATATACTGTAGGCAGTGTCATATATTACGAGTACTAAAAACATACCTCCATATCCCCGTAAATCGTTGCCATTCTGTACGCTACGAGTCGAGATTGCGAACACGGAAAAAAATAATTGAACGAAAAATAAAACCAAATAGACGTGGTAGCCGCTTGGCGAATGGATAAAGCGCTACTCGAAAGAATTAATTCGATGAAAATTGAATAAAAGTAAGAGCGCGAGCGTGCGCAGGTCAGGCCGGGAGAGCGTTTTACGTCGACGACAGCGTTTCCGTTGTATTTTTAAACCAATGGCCAAGCGGAGATTAATTAAACCCGCGTCGACAGATTACAGCCGTCCAAAAGGCCGCCGCCACTCTCGTGCCAATGACATTACGGCTTTACGAGGCGTAACGCAAAAAAGTACCTAGTCCGACGCGCGCGCGAACAGCGAGTGCCCTCGAGAGCGCCCCCATTATTATGGCCCCGTGCGCGAAAGCTTCGCCGCCGATTAACGAGCTTCTCTCGTCGAGCGATCATAGATATGCCACTGGATTATTGCTTTACCGCAACACTTGATTGACGGGGGTATTTTTTCTTATGCTTTGCTTTTTTTAAAGAGATATGCCCGCGTCCGATGAGGTAAACTTATTGGATATACGCGTCTCGTATCAATTAGGAAAATGCATTTCCGCAAAATCTTGAAATACTCGAAACTGTCATATTGCTGCGAATTCCGTGCAAACTCGAGTACCATCTATACCGCCCGCCACAATATACGTGTATACATATAGATTCAGTTGCGGAATCCAACAATATTCGGAGCGGAATCAAATGCAATTATCCGCACCGCTCGCGTGCCGCGCTTTTCGCGAAATTCGATCTGTTACAATATGCCCGGATCAAAATGAAAAGACTGCGAGAGTTAGAGAGAGAGAGAGAGAGAGGGAAACAGAGAGAGAGAGAGAGAGAGAGAGAGAGAGAGAGAGAGAGAGAGACAAAGGAATGAAAATGGAAAAAAGCTAAGGCCGACGAGACGCCGGCAAAGCGAGGCGAGGTATTTTCCATCTTCATCTATTCCTCGTCTTAGGCTGCAATAAGAAATCCTTTAATTTATTTCTCGGTAGCTCCCTTTTGCCCAGCGAAACGCCCAGAGAGAAAGAGATAAAAGTATACGAAGAAGGAGAGAGAGAGAGAGAGAGAAGATTTTAGGCCAAGAGAGAAAGCAGCAGCAGCAGCCAGAGCTTCCAGGGTCACGTATAAGCAGTGACTCAAGCTCTCCCTCGGCTGCCGCCTATATCTACTGTGTAACTCTCCTCCTCCTCCCCTTCTTCCCCGAGCTCGCGCACAGAGGCAATCTGTTATTAAAATCAGCAACGAGAAAAATCCGTGCCGTATCTCGCTTTACTGGCAAGCGGGCGCGCGCCGACAGACGTGTTACGGCAAAAATTAAGCCACCTGCAAAAGCCCATCCGCTCGACTGGCGCAGCCCTGCTGCTGCCCGACTCGTGAAATTACCAAAGTTTGCGATCCTCTCCACTTGCCGAAGGTGTCCCTCGCGTGTTCATTTTCTCTCTCTCTCTCTCTCTCTCTCTCTCTCTTTCTCTCTCTCTCTCGTTCGGCTCTTTTTTTAAACGTCTTGCTCTCTTTTTCGCGCCGCGCGGTAAGCTCTCGTCGTTTTGCGGCGCGCAGGGAGCGTATATGAGCCGATGTTTTAAAAGATTAACTTGATTCAACAGTTTTTTCTTTCGGAGAGGGAGAGAGAGAGAGGGAGGGTACCTTGATTTACGAGTATCGCGTTATAAGTTTTAACGAGGTCGCGAGAGCCTGTCCCTGTAAAGAATTAATTCGATATTGATTTCACCGGGCTACGCACTAACACACGCGCTTTCTGATTATTTTTATAGAGCCTACATTAAAAACGTGCGCGATTTTATTTTAAGCGCACTTCGACGAATTTCGCGATTATAGAGCGATTACAAGAAAAAAAAACAGTAAATAAATAAACAGAACCCTCGCGATGTATCGTTTATTTGCATGCTCGCGCGCGTGGGCGAGGACTCGAAAATTGAATCGTCATCGACGCCGCCCACGCGCAGCGAGAAAATTAAATCTGCACGCGACAAAGCCATTCGAATACACTCGCGAGCGCGCGCATATAAAAACTGAAAGCCCCCTAAAATGCTCGTAATTGCTGTAGTTCAAATCGGTCACGTTCCCTCCTTCGCCTCGGCTTTTCGAATGGAAAACTCGATGCGAGCCGGTGTGTATCTGTCGACTCTCCCCCCCTCCCCCACCCTATGCGCGCTGCTGCAATTGCGCTTCATATTTTTTTCTTTTTTTTTTGTTCAACCTCGGGACGGGAGGCAGCGTAGAGAAACGAACGCGCCTCGCTAAACCGATTGTAATTTAATTGTTTAATACCGAGAAAATTGGAACTTGCCTCGGACGCGTCGACAATGCCAACCGCGCTGCGGATATTATACCGGATTCGAACGAGAGCGGGAGAGAGGGAGAAAGTGAGACAGACAGAGAGACGAGGAAGAATGCGACGAATAAAATCCCGCGTTATTTTTCGATATCTGTGCGGTGATAAATTTTTTGAGGCCTGCTAACGGACTCGATACAGATATACGCAGTGAAAAATCTTTTCCTTCAAATTACGCGGTGGTTAGATAAACGCAGTATCAACCGAGAGACCGCGCTTTCTTCCGAAACTTCGTCGCACCTCGCACACGACCTAAAAATACCCGCTGCCCTCGTGGAATTTCCAAGTATAGAAATAAGCGAAAAATTCGCCGTCGTCGTCTCGTCTGTCGATTCATCACGGGCACAAAAGGCTGCGAGAAGAGCTTGTCGCGTCGTAGTCGTGGAGGAAAAAAAAATATCTGCAGCGTCTCTGGGGCGGCAGCGAAATGAATGCTTCTCGTCGTCGTCGTCGTCGTCTCTGGCGCCTATGTGAAAACCGAGGCGGCGAGAAGGAGCGCGAGAGGAAAGTGGTCCTTTTATCGGCGTTTATTTAAATTTAAAACTGCAAATCGATCTCTCTCTCTCTCTCTCCTAGCCTCGCCCTCTAATTCGCGCGTCTGGCGTTGATCGGCGCAGCTCTCCTCCATCTGCGTCCCTCCTGTCCTCTCTCTCTCTCTCTCTCTCTCTCTCTCTCTCTCTCTCTCTCTCTCTCTCTTTCTCTCTCTTTCTCTCTCCTCTCTATCCCGCTCTCTTTCACTCCCTGCAGTCCCCTTTGCGCAGTACTGTCTGGCACGTCGCTCCCCCCAAAAAACTCATTAACGCGTCTTGCGTTTCCTCCTTTCCTTCCCACTGGAGAGGCGCGTTCGTCTTCTCTTTTGCTCCCAACGCTCGCGCACCTCCGTCGTTTTTCTCCGGCGGTCTCTCTTTTTCCTCTGTTTGTCTTTGCCCTGCTCTCGTTTCACTGCGTGTACTTCTTTAGCCTTGGCGCGCGATTTTATTTTTGGCTGCCTCGTCTGGTTTTTCCGCTCACGTCTTACCGTTATTCTGATTTATTCGTTTTCAATATCGCCTCCCTGTCTTATTTCCTCCCTCTCTCTCCTTCGCTTTCTCCCTTCCAATTGGAGCAGCAGCTCTCTGCCTCTGTTTCTCTTGGATCGACGAAGGAGCTGGAGAGAAAAGTGCCTCGTTTCGGAACACGCGAGGCAATTATTTTGAGGAATTTTCATCGTGAAATAATACTGTATAGCTCATATAAAGCGGCGAAATTGATTTTTATTGCTGCCGCGAAAAAATCTCGGCACTCCGTCATGCCTGCACTTGTCGTTACCACGAGAATTCCATATCTCGAGGTAAACAGCCGAACGATTTCAGTGGTAGAGCCCTCGCTCGCGTCAGACCGGAAAACAGGCAACGTCGTTATAACTAAAAGTAATTGGCTCACATTTTTTTAATGCGGAAAGGCCCTTAACAAGCCAAAATGTCACATCGAAAATCCATAAAATCTATATTATTCATGTACAAGGTGAATTATTCTTCAAAATACGAGTCGTGTATAAATCGTACACACCAAGTGTAGCGGTATGTATGGTAATGAACGCGGCCGAATACGAAATAAAATAATGGCTGTATTAACAATCCGACGCATCGACAGCGCTGCAGCGAGCCCGATGAAGAATAAACTTAGCCCGGCGTCCTCCTGGCGTAACTTTGTCAAAGTCACAAAGCTGGCAGCGCAACAATTAAAAGCTCGCTCTCGCGAAATCGCGTATAGAGAGCGCGACGCGTTAAACGAGCTTACCGGAGCTGGGGCGCGCGTGGCCCCTCTCGAAAACGAAACAAAGTAAAAGGGGGGCGAAACAAAGTAAAAGAGGGGCAATACACCGAGCGCATCGGACTGATATAAAAGCGAAAAATCGAGTGAACAACGCGAGAGGTGCCTTCTGCATTGCGCATGTACAGAGCTGGGAGACACGCAGCTGTAGTGAGTGTACGCTTTCGCACAGCCACACGCGCACACACAAAGAGCAGCTGAGCTCGCTCGGTATGGCGCGAGGCTCTTTGAAATGCGCGCTCGCAACGCCGGGCCGGCAATAATTATGGGGTGGCGCGCGGAAAGCGCTGGATTGTATGTTATGACATGATTATTACTGCTGGTCCCCTGCTTCCAGTGTAACGCTCTCTCTCCCTCTCTCACTCGGTTACAATACACTCCTCGGCAATGCATCACCCGGCCCGTCTGCCGCATGCATGCGCTCTCCCTCTCTCTCGCCCAACGAATGCTCGCGCGCGCGCAGAAGTGAGAGAGCACTGAGAATAATCCCAAAGCGGCGAAGCAGCAAACACGCCGCAGAGACACAGAGAGCACTGCTCTCTGGTATGTGTTTATAGAGGAGGTGCAGGAAACACGCCGCGCGGGACACTCGCCACTGGAATGTCCCTGGAGCCTCGTCACGGCGCGGGCTCGATGATTTGTGAGACGCGTGTCTCTCCCTCTCTCTAGCCTCGGCTCTCCGCGCTGCATTTTTATATTTATGCCCTTACATTTTTCGCGGCTCCTCCTCGCGACTTTGCTCGCGAGCCACTGCCGCCGCGGCTGCCCAGAAGAGATAAGGCAACTCTGCGGCTAAGTTTCAGCGTGGTTAAGGGAAGATTCTTTATTCGAAGGCTCCGTTCAGCTGTAATGTGCTGAAATATACGACGAGAAGAAAGCTGGCGTGACGCGTACTTTTCGCATTCGCCGTACGCGTTTGTATCAAAGATTTCCATATAAGCTATTCACCGCGCTTGACAGCCGCTAAGTACAGCAGTTAGAAATGATTAATTCCAACACGAAAGCCGGCAATAAGAACGAACGCGCAGCGTGGAACTAAAAGCCGCGCGAGAAACGCTACGAAAAAAAAGAAAGAGAAAACGAAAAATACCTCATGGCCTCCCGGTAGAGATGAGAATCCCCTCATTCGCGGGGATACGCGTGCAAAGAAAGGAGAAGCGCGCGGGCTCGAGGTAAAGGGGACGGCTAATTCGCGGTGTGCGCTAGCTCATAAAAATTCAACGGCTCTCGGAAAAAACTCATACGTGGCGCATTTAAAAACGCGAAACAAAAAGTCGGCGCACGCGCGTGAGGAAAAAGGGATGGCGCTGCTGTAGCGAGCGGCACTTTAAAGACCGAAGCCGCGAGCGTATGTGGGCGGGTGATGATAAAAAACGCTGGGAAAATATCGCGCTCGAATCAACCATAAACTCGCCGCACGACGCGCGACCCTGTGGGCGGAAGCGTCTGTTTCATGGCCAGTCGAAATGCCACAGGCTGGAGCAGTTAACGTCTTTTATTTCGCCATCTCGATGTCGCCCGATAATGATCGACTCGTTCGTTGCTTTTCTTCTTTTTTTTGGCGTGGGTATTGTGCGACGTGGTGAGTAGCGGTATTGCGGGGGAGTGAAAATCGAGTTCGATCGCATTGGGTAGACAGCAAGGGTCAATGTTTCGATGGATAACTGCAATTTTATTCTCAGACAAGATATTAGATTATTCAGAAGATTATACTTGGGTCCGATTTATTTATTGGAAAAGGGATTCACTACAGCGCATTTTAGAATTGATGGATGAACAGATGATCGACAGATGTTTTTTCTTTTTATTGCCGATGAAACGAACGGTTATTCATTTATAATTGGACGATTCGTATAATATAAATTAAAAAATCAATGGTCATAGAATATCGAGCCGATTCGGGGGAATTTTGGTTAGCTATTATTCGGTTTGAATTTTAAAATTAACTCAACGAAACTAAATTACAATCAATTTCGTATTAGAGCTGTATTGAAACCAGTTCAGCCAAAATTCATTAGCTTCCCTTCTTGTGCAATACTCTTTATTATTAGAAGTCACAGCTGAATCATTCACAACAGAGTGCAAATTTTAAATTGCCTATATTTGTAATTAAACATTTAAAGCTTCACAATATAGCTCTTGCAATACGGTTACTCGCTTGCTCAATATTATTGGTTTTCAAATAAATATTGCATGTGAATGATTGAATGTATATAGCTCTACGACAAATACGATTATACGCTGTTGGTTGATACAATTATTTAAGCATAAGGCAAATCGATTCTCTCGCGATCGTTCCAAAATCCCGCCTTCGATCTCGATTTCACAGTTTGTTCAGTAATGACCAACGAAAACGCACCCGAGAGCGTAGTGCTTTGGTGCACCGCCGCATCGGTGCGGAAAGTTTCAGGCAGCAAAGATAGAATTTTCCAAAGAATCTCGCAAATTTTCGGCAACGCGCTCGACTGTTTCCTTTAGGAATCGTCTGCATTTCTTGAGTGTCTCATCGCACGCAAGACCCTCGGCGCTTTGGTCTTGCAGCACGAAGCGTCGTGTACATCTCTTGCGTTACAGTGCCGCATATGAGCGAGAATGAGGGAGAGTCAAAGTCCCGGAGGAAGGCGGATTTTACCGCGAGCAGCGCGGAAATAGAATGAAATAAAAAGTGAAGCCTCGGTGAGAAGAGAGAAAAAGAGGGGCGGGGTGGGCAGCCCCAGGTCCCGGAGCAAATTTCAGAATTTCTGACACGAGTCCAGAGTTAACCTGTTCCTGGTCCTGAAAAGTGCTGGAGACTAGGTAATCCAGGCACGTAGTCCCCCGGGGTGTCCGCGGGGCCTCCCCCACTTTTTCTCTTTCTCCTCTGCGATTCTTCGTTTATTTCGACCGTTCTCTCCCTTTTGTCTCTCTTTCTTCTCCCTCTCACTTTCCAGTTTAACGTCCGGTTAGCTTCTTCCTCCTATGTATTTATCTATCCGTCGCTCTTTCTCTCGTTCGTCATTTCTCGCGATCTCTCGCTGACAGTTACCACCTATACATACTATAGTTCTGTCTCAAATCGCTTGGTTGCCCCTTCGCGCAAAGTGCGTTTGATTTTCGCCTTGTCTCCTGTCGATACTCGAGAATTCACGATTCGAAGCTTGGAAATCCATGGAAAATTTGATGAAGAGAACTGGATCCACTCTTCAGGCCGAAAATATCCTGCACCCACAGCATCGTATCTTCCGGAAATCCCCGCGCGTATACAGGATTTCGCGAGAAAGTACAGCGAGTGAAAAGTTAAAATAACATTTATAGAGCGGCAAAGGCGAAAAAGCGCACCGCGCATATCTATATACCTATCGCGGCGGAGTACGAGCAACGCAAACTCGCCCAAGTATATATAGCAACTGCAGGCCAGGCTCTCTTTTGATGTACTTTTATTTCTCGTTAATCTTTCCCCGACTGACTGACGGGATAATCTGCGAGCGGCGGACCACGGGAAACAATTTGCAGCGCGCGCGCCCGGTTTAAATCCCTTCTCAGCCCTCTCGCATGCGTACACCGCTTCGAGATAATCGCCGAGTATACGTAATCGAGTGAGATTTTCAAGGAAGAATCTCGCCGCGAATCGTTGGATCGAATGATATAACCTCGATTGAACCGGTGAAATGTACGAAAGTGTATAAAAAGTTGAACGAGCGATAATATAAATGACTGCAAAATATTAATGCTCGTATTTCCAGCTCGGGTTAATTCCAAATACTTTTTTAAATCCTGAGCGTTGATCGATCCATCCCGAGAAATTTCACATACGCATTATATACAGGCCTAGATTCGCGTGCGATAAATTCACAAGGTGTACGAGGTGCGGAGTGACGTTGACGAATGAAAATAAATGTAGGCCCGTATATAGCCGGAAAATTGCAATAATAGGACTCGGCTAGAAAGTTGGTGAATTTTGCAAATATTCGCTTAGGATTGATCTGCCGGCGCCTATGCGAGCTGCGCCGATTCCTTAATCCGAGCAAGATGTCGCGCCGCTAAGACTAATGGTCGGAATGGCGCGGAAGTAATTGCCAGCCGTTGAAATAATCATCCGGCTCTCGCTTTTTCCCTCTCTTCGGTTGCGTAGGCCTGTGTCGGTTCATTTATCTTTGGATATATAACTTTTTGCTTATTGGTTTTTCATCCTTTTTTTAATCATAAGCGTTGAAACAAAACGCTTGTTGAAAATTGACTAATTAATTCACCAGACGAGTGATAATGTTTTCATTTTTTACCTTATGAACATTAATGCACTGTTTTATCGCGAACGGTATCGATTGCAGCACTCGGTGTACACAACGAAAGTGCTTCGCTTCATTAGCATAGGGTTTCTTTCACTCTCGGATTAGGTATACTGCTTTCTCTAATTGCCCCTCTCGCTATATTCGTATCTTATCCTCTCTTACACGAGGTAAAGCGAAAAACACCGTCACGATCCTTTCGTTTTTTTCTCAACCTTTCACTAGGATACTGTCGAGTCAGTTCATAAAATAAAGCAGGCGTTGAAGAGCGCTTTGCCGCAAAAGGAGACATTATTTCACTTTTATTCGTATACTCTTTTTTACGCGCAAAAGCAATCAAACTGACTTCATCCTTCTAGAGCTGAACCAGTCTGGAACACCGCAGCTTAGGCGCGTAAACCGTTCGGAGGCCTCGCTCTAATGGAAAGAAATCGTTTTTCACATAGCATAACATAAATCGTTTAAAGGTTAATCGGAAAATTAGACTAGGCAGGCAAACATAATTCACGTAAATGTAAACAAATGTTTGCTCATCAAAGAATGAAGGCAGCGAGCAGCAGCAAAGTGGATAATCTCCGAGCTGGCAAGCCGCGAGTGAGAGAGAGAGAGAGAGAGAGAGAGAGAGAGAGAGAGAGAGGGAGAGAGAGAGAGAGAGAGAGAGAGACTAAGAGGATCAAGCTAGCTTGTGCAGCTCGGTGAAAAGAAGTGTATGATGAGATTACCATCGAGTAAGAGATGATGGAACGTCATTCCTTCGTTTTCCTCTCTTTCTCTCTTTCTATCCTTTCTCACGCGGCGATGATTCGAACGCGTCGACGCCGACGCGGGAGGACGATAAAGAATGATAGTCCCGGCGACGATGGGAAGAGGAGAGGGGAAAATCCGGCCACGCGGAGAGATTGAGGGAACCGATGAACTATGAAATTGAAAAGCTCTTCTACGGGGTAATCGTCGCGCCCTTTGCAGCCCGCCCCCTTCGCCGAAGCCGGACCGCTTTGTTTGGATCAATCGACCGCATGTAAACGGTGATGCGAGGTTGTTAACGCTCGAAGCTCGACGTATCGCCTTTCGATGATTGATTTCAAAGAAGCCGTTAAGATTCACACCAGCAGGCGCTATAAACACGCGTACACCTATGTGCTCATATCAGTAAATCAATACCGAGCTTTATTCATATTTCATTTTCATTCGCGCTGTTCTCGAATAATTAATTCACACATAATATTGAATTCGCGTGCAGCATTCAGATATCAAAGGAAGAATCGAAGAGTCGAGTTCGCAGCGAAGTCACTTTAAACTGTCGCGAAACGATGATTCGCGCGTATAGCGCGAAATAAATCACTATCAGCGGCACTGATTCAATTATCCCCGTTCTCTCTATACATCTGTCGGGGCAAAGCACGGAGAAGAGGGGATAAAATACGGCCCGTAATTCTGTCGACTCCGACGTGGCTGCAGGGAGCGAGCTGCACAGCTATGTGTATGCGTATAGCACAGCTCGAAACTCGCGCACATACAGGATCTGATGAGAGTCGGGCGCGCGCGTGCCTTCGAAATCAAAACCGGACTCTGCTTGCCGCGCGCGTTTTCCATTTCTTCGCTTGTTCTGAACCGACCCTACAGCTCAGACAGCCAGTCGACGTATCCAACAAATCGCCGAGGCGTAATTTCGAGCGTTCGAGAGAGGCGCGAGTAACAGCTGGCGTAATCCGTCGTCGGCGGTGCAGTAGACGCGTAGCCGACGTAGGCAGATCGAGGTGCAGGAGTCTCATTAGACGGCAAAGTCTAATTGTAAATGGTAATGTCCCTCCGATGCAATCCATTGTTCTCGCTCCCTCTGTTCGGCAATTCGAGGGACGCCGCTATACGCTGCTGCTGCGCGTCGTTCCGTGCTGTGTATGTGCACGTAGGTATACATAGAGAGGAGGACGAGAGAGAGAGAGAGAGAGAGAGAGAGAGAGAGAGAGAGAGAGAGAGAGAAAGAGAGAGAGGAAGATCGATTCCGCGCGCGTGATTCGCAGTTCGAGCTGCACACGGAGGGAAAGCGGAATAGGATTTTCTCCGACTGCGGGCCGGTGCGTTCTTTCACCCCTTTCGCTGCCGCATAGTAGTCTGGGTGTGTGTGTGTGTACGTGGACCGCGCCTTCTTGTTTCTCGGGCGCGCTCGCTCTTTTGCGCCGCGCAATTTGGTATTCGAAGGACGCCGGCGTGTAATGGCACGTCGTTCCGGAGACTAGAATACAACTGTTTATATGTACATACTGCTGTATGCGGGACGAGGGAGAGCGAGAGGGAGAGAGGAAGAGCGAGCATATTACGCGGCACGTTCGGTATTCAAATAAATAGGCGAACCTCGATCTTCACCGGATACCAGGCCGAGAGAGAGAAAGCGAGCTGATGCTGCCTCCCTCGCTCGCTCGCTCTTGTTTTATTCTCCGCGGCTTCGCACGCCGATGCGCGCGTACACGAATGCACTTTTGAATTTTTATTCACTCCAATAACACAAAGGCTACATTATGCGTCGAATCGAGAATTCGCCTTTTCTCTACATTTTTCTCATTCTCTTCTGTTCCTTTTTTTCGCTCGGCCGCTCTTCGCGTTGCTCTTTTTACTTGTCTATTCGCGCGGCTATGTGGTTTCGCCGACGGGATATAATAAAAAGAAGAGTAAGTGATCAGGATTACGCGAAATATCAGGAATGAATTCTGACGAGATTGTTCGCAAACCTAGACATTTTAAGAGATTTTTCATGCAAGCTTCTTATTAGGGCTTTTAAAATGTCGATATTCTGCCAAGCTCAACATAATTCAATTATCAATAGAGCAGAAGACTATTTGTTCAGTTGAACTGGATATCGATTTTGTACGCAACAGCAGTTACCTGTCAAATGCGATTATAACAATTATAAGCTACGAACAGTAACTTTACCACACCGTGAATTTTAAAATTTTTCGACCTCGATTTTACGAAATCGATTACATTCGGATTTTCGGATTATAGCTGTAGTTGCAGTTCTTTATTTGCATCCACTTTTAAATAAACGCTGTAAAATATGCATTTAAATCATATAACGGGCTGCATCATGCAGCAAGTCCTTTCAATCGGGATAAAACAATATTATTTTTATCATTGTTATTATCATCGTAAAAATGGTATTTTACGGAGATTTCCATTTATAGCCATTGTCAAGAACAACGTAAACTTCAAAGACATTAAGATCCGTCCTTTCAAGAAACTCTTGTAATTCATCTCGATTCAAGCTCAACGCATCGGTAACAGAAAATCTTCTCCAGCTCCAAACGTATACCAGAAAACAAAAGCGAGTACACGACAACAAAGGGGTAGTGCACTCGCGCAGAGTTCGTATAAGCGCCTGCAGCGCAGTAACATACGGCAAGCAGTCGAGGAAACGAGTAAATCGGCAATGTCGGACACAATCATCCGCAGGATAGATCCGCGTAATATATTTGGATAGAGTCGTGCGACCATACGGCTTTAGGCGATGCGACATAACTCGCGGCCCGGTGGGCGATTCCGAGTGACAAAACGTGCGCTGCCCGATCGGCAGCGGTAGATTCGAGCTGTTCGCTCGCTGCTACCCCCCTATGTGCGCAGGCGCTCGCGCGGTTTAAAGCTATAGGCGAAACGGCTTTTACTGCTCGCGTAGCTCGACCGTATTAATGACGGGGACGATAATGTCGGGCTACGCTATATGTGTACAGAGATGGATACGCGCGCACGCGTTCTGCTCGGGGAAAAAGGGGAACAATTGTTTTCGATACGTTCTTATGAGAAAAACTAAAAATAGATACTATTTTAAGACGAGTGTTACCTTTGGATGGTGTTTGCCAGTAGTAATGGCCGGAATTGGCCAGACGTAGTCGGTAAATACCTCTATTCTTACATGGACACGATAGTTGAAATGGTTGCTTTTTTAGGTCATGTTTTTTTACCTACTACTTTCATATTATAACGTAAGATAATCTTTATATATTCTTTCATTTGTGATTTTTTTTATTAAGGGGTCAAGCCTGGGTTAAATCCTGCAAAAAAAACAAAAAGATATTCTTCTTACCAAAAAATTTTTGATTTGATGTAATTTGAAAAAAAAAATTCTATTGAAAATATATAAAATATACACCATTTTTATCGAAAAAAAAAACATGTATATACCTTGTAAAATCACTGACCAAAATTCATGATATTTCACTATATAAATAAGTGTTTTTAGTCACTTGCCACGGCTATTTGAAAGATCTTGACCGTCTTCTTTACTCTATCCGGGCTTAAAATGTACCTTAAACATGCTCCCTCGGACCGATCGAGAGACATAGCTAAAAAATATAAATCAAATACTGCCTGAAAACACTTATTTATATAGTGAAATGTCATGAATTTTGGTCAATGATTTTACAAGGTATATACATGTTTTTTTTTCGATAAAAATAGTGTATATTTTATATTTTTTTTTTCAAATTGCATCAAATCAAAAATTTGTTGGTAAGAAGAATATCTTTTTGTTTTTTTGCAGGATTTAACCCAGGCTTGACCCCTTAATTAGCTCAATTAAGTAATGTTTCATGAACGTAATTTGATTGCGCGTTGATAACATTTTTAATCAAAGAGGAATTAATAATCTCCATGAGTAAGTAAGATTCTGTCTCTTTTGATTAATTAGCCAACGCGCCTCGAGCCTTTTTTGGTGCCCATTTTGAAAGACATAAATATACTATAGTCAAACAGAATTTAAACTTTAGGAATAGAGTAATCTCTAGGAGCAGTTTTCTTAAATTTCTTTATTATGTTGACGTTTCGAAAGGGGTCTATATCTTTCCTCTTCAGGGTATCGATAAAATACATGAAAATAACTTCCTTGTCACATGATGTACGTCGAATCATTGCTCGCAACATAAGATCTATGCGAGCAACAATAAACATCTCTGTGCGACAATCTCTCTTCTACCCTGGACAATTGTGCTAGTTTTTTTCATGCGTGTTTTATCGATGTCCTGAAGAGGAAAGATATGCTTTTTCGAAATGTCGGCGCAATAAAGAAATTCAAGAAAACTACTCGTAGAGATTACTCTACTCCTTAAAAAACAATGAGCATTAGAGTCTTTAATTATCAGAATTTAAATTTGAATAAATTGCAAAATGTCACTTGTCAAGACCGTTAGTTCTTTAAAATCCACTCTAATTAATAAAACTTTAATAAGGTATACAATTAGTGTGGAAATACAACATTTGGTTTTGAATATTGTAAATTTAAATGCCTCACTTCAACTAATTTTTTCGGTGAATGAATCTCTGCCGGCGACGACAATCGCGATTCTCTGATAAATAGAGTGGAATGATTCTATAACTGATTTGTAACAATAACGCATAATAGTACTGTGACGAATATTTCCCGAGAATTTGGTTCAATGTGAATTTCTTAAATTATTCGTAGGACAAGCATTAATGCAATAGGGATTAAAAATATCGTGGATTACGATTTAGGTATTTAGTATAATAAAAATTATAAGCCATCCGAATCGATCGTCTACCGACCTCTTTGAATTTGATAGCTCGCAGATGGCTATGATCGCTCAATTATATACAGTTATCGGGAAGCCTTAATCAATATCTCGACAACGGACGCTGAGTAAATTACTTCGTTATAGACAAAGCCGTCGGTCACTTCCCTTTCGTAACGACGCCAACTTCCGTGTATTTTCAAGACGAACTCTGCAGCCCTTTTCCATCGCGTTTACGCAACGCGTACAAGGCACAAATGCATCGCTCGAACCCTCGAACACACGGACAGAGAGTACAATGGAGGAGGAGACGAGGAGGTCGGGACAGTATAAACGTATATACATATAAAAGACAACCAGCGATCGCGGTAGCCTGTATCGGATGCTTTAATGTCGATGTACGGAATAAAGCTCGCGATAACATTGACACAGGTGGAGCCATGGCTGGCGAGGGGAGAGGGGGGAGCGTACTCGCTAGCGTTATGGATCGATATTCATCTTCCAATTTCCCCTACCCTGAAAAGTTTTGGCCGCACGCCATCAGTTCAGCCTCTCGCTCTGGCGCGTGCTCCGCAAGCAGCCGCAAAGGGTCAAGCGTCGGACCAACACTGCAGCGCCGACACACGACAACTTGACCAAAAGAGTTATACGTGTGTAGGGAGGAGAGTCTACGTGATATTGTTCGGGATCTTTCAGCTTTCCGTTGCTGCTGCTGCTGCCGACGCCCGGTGCAGAAATAGCTATCGGAGAATTTTCCGCGTTTCTCTTATTTTTTCTTCCCTCCTCCTCCCCTCTTCTTCAACGGCTGCTTTTCTCCTCGCTTGCGGGCTTTTCTTCTTTTCTCGCGCGTGGCTAACCGACTTTTCGAAGTTTATCGTTTTGCTGGCACGCGAGGATTCGGGATGATTAGGAGCCACTGCGCGACTCGTATAAGCCTCATGCCAAAGAGTTCCTCGGAACGGACAGTTTCTACGACGCGTGATGCCCGGCACGTGGGAAGTCTTCCTCTGGAATTAAATGTAACTTTTTTCCAAACTTTTCAACGTTTTTCGCTCCGCTGCAACTTTTTATGTTATTCGTTATTTTTTCGTTTTGAAAAGCTGCATTGCGCGTAGTTTTTAAACGTTGTTCGTAGAATATAAAGATCCAAATGTTTTTCTCGAAATTTACATTCTTCGTTTCGACAATAATCTATTCATTTGTTTCCATCAATGCAGCGCAAAAAAATCCTCCGTGTTTTAGAAAAACATTCAACTGTTTTCGCGTTAAACCGGGATATTTGGTTGCAGCCGAAATCAATTCTTCGAAGCTATTCTCAATAGTCCGATCGTTATTACGTACGAATGGCAAGTTGTTGCAGGGAATCTGAATTTGGCGGGTTTTTCGACAAACACGCGTATAATAGGCACAATGAATTGATTGATCAAAATCCCGGAGCCGCAAGCGAAATTTCAATGATCCCAGGAATGAAACAATCGTAGCACAACCTCCGCGCATAAACCCGACCATCAATACATTCCAATTAAGCCGAGCACAGTACAAGCCAGCAGCAGCAGCATAGTGGCGCGGGGCTCAACAAGCGCCCGCTATCCCGGCACGCGCGTTTTCTTACCAAGCCGAGGTTCGCGCGCGCAGATATCCCTCAAATACCCCTTGGAACTCTTTAAATTCCCGTAGCTCTCCTCGCCTCGCTCTCTATCTCGCTTTTGCACGTGCTCTCACTCTTTTAGCCGGCAACCCTCTATAATCAAATCCAACCCTAACCGCTCTCGGCTCCCTCTCCGCACGAAAGGAATGTTAATGCGACAATGCCTCCCTTCTCTCTACCTCTCTTTTGCTCCGCGTTTCACTCTTTCCTTCGCGATTCCGACTTATTTCTTTTAGCTCGCACGGCTTCTATTTCCACGTCCTCGCAATGCAAGTGTCCGCACTACTGTGTGTGTGAGAGACAGAAAGAGAGAGAGAGAGAGAGAGAGAGAGAGAGAGAGAGAGAGAGAGAGAGAGAGAGAGTAGGGCCTCGACAATCCCCGAGGATTTTCGAGCTTTCTTCGCCCGGCTTCGTTCGGCGTAGCTTTTCGTTAACACCGTTAGGCTTTTCTCTACCGTTGCGCCTTTCTTCCCGTCTCTGTTCGCTTCTAATCGACTGGGATGAGCCTCGGATCTCGCAGCTCCCTTTTTGCAGGTCTGATTGCGTTGCGCACAATTCCAACGAAAAATTAATCAGAATAATTAATTAATATAAAAATTGTGTTTTGGTGATTTTGGGTTCGTTGTATTTATTTCAAATATCATGCATCTTGATCTCATGGAGCCGTTTCATATAGCTATCTAACGACTATTTACTTGGCTACCCAATCGATAAATGACCAATACATAGGCATCGAAGAGCTTGATAGTATGCATCAGTATACTTGATTAACACCTCGGCAAATAGAGTTGACCGTATTAAGCTTTATTGATCGGTAAGACTGCGTTGGACCAGATTTTCAAATCGGGAATTATTCAGTGAGTTTTTCGGCCTAAAGATAGAAGTTTTGGTTGATCAGTTTATTAAAAAAGACATTTCAAAGACGCATGAAATATAACGTGCGAACGTTTTTTCTTGAAACAACTTTTTTGATGGCGTGCAGATCTTGCGAAATGAATTAAATCACTCGAGTGAACGCAATTAAATACGAATTTCATCATGCTCCCGCAAGATGCGCCTAATTGACAGAAATCGCAAGCAATTTCATTCTCCGTTAGCTACATGCGCGAGGAGCATCCCTCGGAAGCAGCGAGTGCGAAATTCAGACTGGATTGACGCCTGCAAGTTTTGATACACTCGTATAAACGCACTGTCTGAGACCTGACTGTATATGTAATGGGAATTAAATAAGGGACGGATCGGATTTCTGAAATAATAATTATGGCTAATTAACTTCTGCGTCATAAAGAGCTGTCGAGCCTTGCATGCGTCTGTTCGACTGAGTTCAACCATGTGTATCGATCCGTAATACTTGGTTGATAAAGTGCAAACTGCATAATGCTGTCGTTTCATTGTTAACAATACGTGCAAATATCAGAACCATAAATTCGTAAGATTTCATGTCTGCGCAGTTGGTGCGACGCGGCACAATGTTCATTTAAAGCGTTTTAATAATTATTATTAAAGCAAGCGCATTTCTAACCCACGATAGATCTATTCTTATCGGAAAATTGTCTAAAAGTATGCTATTCAACACAGCTGCAAAGCATCGACGGCGGCAGGAAGGCATCCGGTCTTCCAAAATCGCCGAGACTGCGACGGCATATTATCGAGTGCGCGCTTGACTCAACTTGGCCGCAAGTTCGATGCGGATCTAATCGGTCGCGTCTAATCGCTATGCTGATTACTGGCCGGCCGAGGCTCGCGGCACGGAAGGCTGCCTTGGCAGTTGGCTCCCGAAGTCCATAACTTGCCGCGGACCTCGGGAAGCCCGCATCACGCGCGCATCGCCAGCGCAGACTGCGAGGCAGTCGAGGTCAGAGCGCGCGCGGCATAGTTTAGCCCGATGCGAACTGGGCCGAAAATCTCTTAATCCCGCGGCAGAAATTTTAAGCCGGCGCTCTATATATAGTTGGAGTTTTCTCTCGTGCATCGGATCTATAGAAATGCACATTCGCAGTGCGTTATTGTCGGTCGTCGATGCGCGGGATAAAAATAATTCCGATGTCGTGTCTATAACAAGGAAAGCTCGATGAACGTTATCATATATAAAAAGCCTCGCTAAAAAGATGCCTCGTCGAGTTTTAATGAAAAAAAGGGCAAACAAGCGCCGCGGCGCGCCAAACTTTACCAACTTCTAAAAACTAATTTTAACCTAGAAGAACCAGCGTATAGGCTTATTATTTTGGATATATTAAAAAAACGCGAGAGCGCGCGCGCGTTAGGAGTACGTACAGCGGCCGCGGGCAAGTTTGGCGACAAAGACGCCGCGGGCTAATTAGACTCTGTGCAGAGCCGGAAAGCGTAAAGACAAAAAAGCACGCGAGCGCCGTGTCGAAATGAAGTCCCTCGACCGATAGGCATCCTGCGACCCTGGGGCTTATGAACGAAGAACTATTAGCTGAGTTCGAACCTACAGGAGAGGAAGAGAGACCGGAGCGGCATTATGAATTTCGAACTCGCGTGTGCTCTCTTTTCTCCCTCCCCGGTATCCCGTGTGTCCTCTCTTTTTCTTCGAGCGCGAAGGATCACGGGATTAAAATTCCACGAGAATTCCGGGCAACGTTCAAAGTTTGATATAACCGCCCTGACGACAGCCACTCTATGCTCGGCGCGAGAGGATCGAACTATATAGAGCCGCGCCGCAGGGCGAAAGTCTCTGCTCGGTAATTGTACCTATACTCGATAAGCAGTGGGAAGACGATGAAAATAATTCACTCGCTATTCTCGCATGCACGAATGCGCTTAAAATTATTAAACCGCACACAGAAACCTCCCTGAGACTTCTTTCACGACTTCCGGAATAATCTCTGCGCAGCGAGCGTCGCTCGACTCCCGAATATAAGCTCAAGGGGCCCCCGTCGACAATGGAAAACGTACATTCTTGAAGACGCGCTTACAGGGCGGCACAGTGGCCCACGTGTGTATAGACCGCGCTGTATGCACTTTGTGCGCAGCGAAAGAACCTTGAATGCGTTGATTCGCGCGATTGTGCTTCGAGCCGCGGAGACTTGTGCGCAACGACGGCGGCGGCAACGTTTATCCAACGTTCACTCGCTCGCTCGCTCGCTCGCCCCGGGGCCCGGAGACTGATGAATTTAAGACTCGTGTGCAGGCTCGCGCTTACGTATACACGTACAGCTGCCATCGCTCTTGAAAAGTGCTCCGGCGAGCTTTCGACCTACTGCCGAAACTGCACACGTCCTCGTGTTTGACTTCCGCCTGAATTAACTTTCGCAGCAGCGCACTTTCCGATGTGTACCCTTGTCATTGTTTCCCGCAATATTCGGCGGCTATACGCGCGACGTTTACATTTCCATTTCTGTTCGAAGAGGCTGTGGGAGAAAGGGGCGAGCCGTCGTCGTCGACGACGACGAGGTATTATAGACTGCTATACTTGCGCGCTTCTGTGCAGCTGAGAGACACCGCCGCTGCCGCACATTCAATTCCCTTGTCCTGTGAATTTTGCGCTTTCTCTACTCCGCTGGGCAATTTCGCTTTGAATCATCTCTGTCTTGTTACTCCATACTACGCCGCTGCTGCTTGGCATCATTGGGGGGAATGCTTTCCCGGAACTTTCAAGAATCGCGTAACCTAACGAACCATGAGATCGAATCGTACGGGGACAACGAAATCAACGCCAGACACGCGACTATATATAAACGAGCTTTTCCGTTTCCGTGCACTATTTGCGGGCGTAGTTCCCTCTCGCTTTCTCTGCGAAATGGTGTTTCTGTATGGTGTGGTGTGACTTGAGTGACTCTGTTAGATGGCTATTTAGTTGATATTACGACATCAGCTTTGATTACGATGGACGAGCAGCTGTAAAAACAAAATAACCGCAATTAAAATTATTCACCTCGCGTACAGTCATGCTCCTATATAATTCGATAGTGCATAAAGGAACCACATAAAACGATTGGCCAAGTCAACGTGCCACGTACTGCACCGTCTGAGATTTCTACATTGATTTGCCCATAGCATCACCCCGCATTTTCTGTGTCCTAAGTCAATGCGCGACGTCTTTGCAATAAGAACTCGTCGTGTCACCCGATCCTCTCATCCTCCGTACACCAAGCTCCGGCATAGCTCTCGGGCGCGCTTTTCTTCGCTCCATTCTCGCTCTCGCTCCGGAGTCCGGGCTGGTGTTTTGCATTTTAAGAAGGTGTCGGATCCCCTTTGCTCCATCCGAGACAGCTCTTCTCCCTTTCGCAGCTTGCCAGTCGCCGACGAGGAGCCGGGCAGCAGCAAAAAGACCAGCCTCGCGCGCGATCTCTCTACGCGCCCGCGCGCGCATCGGGAAAAAGACGGCGGCGGGACGAAAGAAAGAGAGCGAAGCATCGCACGCGCGCAAAAGAACGAGCTCGCTGGGGAGAGAAAACGAATTCTGGCTTGTCTCTGCTACACTCCTTTCGCGGAAAAACCTCAAGCTCGAAGAGTGCGCGCGCGCGAGAGAGAGAGAGAGAGAGAGAGAGAGAGAGAGAGAGAGAGAGAGAGAGAGAATATTATTCCGACTCACGACGCTATCTTTTCTCGCTGGGATTCGCTTTTAGTATTTGGAGGAGCCAAACTTTTCCCTGCGTGTACAGGCTATACTCCCGCCGCGATTATCGCGTTTGATCTCGCGCGCGATCGTTTGTTCCGCTGTATCTAAACAAGAATCTTGAACGGAATTAACTTCTGTTTGAGTGTTTTCCTTTATGTGTTCGCGATAGTTTTTTTTGCGTCAGCGCCGAAAAACACGATTGATTAAAAGCAAATAATAAGCCAATAGAACGAGATTCGTTTGCGCGATGCACGCACGCTGGATTGAAAAAAAAATCGATAGAGAGCGCTGTACAGTGTGCACGCGAAAAGTGATTAAACGGATAAACGGCCAAACAACAGGTCAGCTGCCTGTAATTTATAGTGGCCCGACGAAGGGGGATATCGATTCACTATGTTTATCGTGTACCACTAGTAATTGGAACATTTATGAGTCAATCAATCACCGCTCACCCCTTGCATATAAACTCCTCGTTGCATATAAGCCTCTCGCTCGCGCTCTGCGACATCGATGCTCTCGCACTTATGTGTGTACAACGCGCGTCGGCACACATATGCGGCAAACATCTTCGTGTCTCTCTCTCCCCCTTAGTTCGACCTATGCCTCGCGCGCACACACACACACACACACACACACACAGAATGTCTAATGCTTGATTTTCGCTCGTCTCGGTTTCAGTTCCACCCATGCTCTGGATACCGCATCAGTTGGTCGGCGTCCCTCTTGGCTACTCGGTCACCCTCGAGTGCCATACGGAGGCTCATCCGACGTCCTTGAATTATTGGACGCGAGACGATGGGGTAATGATCCACGAGGGCAGGAAATACAAGGTTCTGTCTACGCCGGAGAAGCCTTCGTACAAGACCAATATGACCTTGACCATTGTTGATGTCGAGGTAAGTAAACTCTTTTGTCGTAACGCTCGTTCTTTTATCATTTATAAACACCAGCTCGAGAGGAAAAGCTTGAAGACGCCTTTATATTGCGCGCTCCTTTTCGTTAAAATTGCGCTCTAAGTCTCTCCTGCTGACAGATTTTCTTTGTAGTCTGCGCTCTAGTAATTGCTTCACTAATTATTCGCTCTTTAACATCTTTAGTTTCTCAAGACCGTCTACTATGATTTAAATCTATTTACGTTTAGGTACACTAATGAATTTCATTTTTAAGATACCATTTCTGATGTTCGATCGTATACTAAACGTTGATTGAGTTGGTTTTATGTCTAGAAAATTTTTACAACAGAAAAAGTACGATGATTCTTTAACAGGCCAAAGTTCGTTTTGGTTAAAATAGAAAGCAGTTTATTTTTAGTTTTCAACGTGGAAAACAAAAAAAAAAGAATACAAGACTCCCTTCGGCTATAAAAATTGTTGAAAATCAAATCGAACAAAGCCAACAAAAAGTTGCATAGAATTCCATTTTTACGCAAACATCTCTCCAGTAAGAACCTATTGTTATTTTTAACAAGCGCATGTCGGCGATTGTTCTGCAAAATGTAGCTTTAATTATTCGTTATTATTTTTCATGTACAAACCGAACAGCGCAACAAAAAACAAGCCCTTTGTTCCGCGCATATTACGGAATAGCTCGCGAGTTTTAACACATTCGAATGCGACCGGCTTACAAAATTATCCGTTTCCTCGAAAACTCGGAGCCCTGTGTGAACGCGCATATTCGCTCCTTTTCACAGCTCTGCTAATTAATCAGAAAATCAGCGCGAGATCCTCTTATGCGCTTCGCGCAGTCATACAGCCGTATATCTACTCTCTCGTCGCCCGGTAATATTTCCCGTCTTTCACACTCACTCGCGAGCGGAGCGTATAGAATCGAAAAATTACGAAGCAGCAGAATCGCGATACTTTTGCGCTCCGGTAATAGCTGCGTGTAATACAAGCGCGCCGGGCGGACATGAGAAATTATAGCGCCGAAAAAGCAGAGACGCGAGAACACTTGAAATCGCGGCCGCGGCGAGAGAGAAATAAATGTAGCGCAGTGAAACGATCGCAATTCGCGAACTTATTCGGCGACGGAGTCGAGCTAAAGCTTGCGAGTGCTTAACGACCGGCAATAAAGCGGCGGCGCGCATCGATATACATTTTCGTTGCGTTATCGATTCCTCCACCGCTATACCGGCGACGCTGGATTTGTTACGAGCCTTGTGTCCCACATGTGTGTGTATAATGCTGGTCGTTTTGTTCGCGACGAGCGATAAGTTTTCCCCAGCGGACGGCCGACGTTAATGTCGCAACTTTAATTGTTTTTTGCAGAAATCCGACTTTGGCAGTTACAAGTGCGTAGCGAAAAATCCGAGGGGCGAGACCGAGGGCACGATTCGACTTTACGGTGAGTTTTTTTACTTCCCTTTTTTACGTCTCTTTTTTTAATGGCCTTTCGGCATCACACGTGTGTGGATCGACGAGTCTCGATCTTTTTTTTTTGTCCCGTTTCTCGGGGCTTTGCAACTTATTTAGCGAAAATGGAACAAAAAAGACATTTGTCAGCTGTCGGAAGAGTGTTTAGTATTCAACGCAAGCGAATGCTCCGGGGATCGAGACTTGAAGCTATGACGGGACCTTTGACGTTTGCAATGCCGAGAATACTAAAAACTTTATCAGCTCTGCTTTTTCTCACGCGTTACGAGAAAAAATCATCTTCATAAAATTATGAGTACATCATAAATAAACGTAGGTGCGTATACGAAGGCCGTAATCCACGTACATATAAATATTGTTTAATCCAACGCTCCCGTATGTACCAAACTATTTTAACTCATCGGCGAGCAAAGAACCTCGGCAGTTCGAGCCGAGTCCAGGGCAAACAGACCAGCACACGCTCACCCCACATTCCACACACACACACACACACACACACACACACGTGGATACAGAAATCCTCGTCCATTAGCATGCATCGGTTTTTCGCATTAGCGTCATTCAAATGAACCGGCGGCGCGTCGGCCGTTTAGCATAAAAGGCTTGCGAATCCCACAAAAAAGCGAGCAAGAGGACACGAGCCATTCGTCGTCATCGTCGCCCGCGCGTCTCTTTTCGAGGAAATGGACGTACACACACGCGCGAGATACCTGTATGTAAGTCCGCTGCACGTAGATACGCATACGCGTGGCCTGGTTTTTAAATTTAACTGAGAAGCACGCCCGCGTGAAATTGGTTAAATAATTTTTCAGCCGAGTGGCGCTTGCGTAGACGCGTGCGTTCTATTCGGTTAATTGGTTGCGCGTGTGCGCCTGTATAATTACTCGGAGCCGCGCGCGCGTAATGCAAACTTCATTATTTGCTGGAGTAGTCTTTCAGCCGGAAATTTCGGTAAATTTCGAGATTTATTCATAAGAGCTGCAGGAGAGTACACAGCTGACCGCATACGCGCGCGCGCGTTTGTACGCTACCGCCCATTAGATTATTGAAAGTACGCGCATTCATTTGAATTCTTGACAGCGTGTATTATCAAACACCAAGCGAGCATATGTTTATTCGTACATCTGGTCGCCCTGTCAATGAAATTTATCGCAAGCCTTGATCGCACACGCGCAAGTATTTCGTTATTGCTTGTACACTTGGTGTACTCCCCCAGATACGAGCATCGAAAAAATCTCGAGCATTAAAGAGAAAGAGAGATAGTCGCGCTCTTAATTGGTTTTGCAATCCGTCTTGGATGAATCCTTTTAAAAGCGTGCGCACAAAGGAAGCAATTAGTCTCTTCCTCTTGTCGGCGGAGCTTCTGCTCCCTTCCACCGCGCCGATCGTCTCGCGACAGTAAGACAATAAAATTCAAAAACCCTCATAAATACTCTCCACTTGGAATTGCGACTCTCTCGTCTATGTCTCTCCGCGAGAGCAACAATAGCCAGAGCAAAGCAAGGGAGTAAGAGCTGCCGAAGCAAGAGCAATACAGAGCGACGAAACACGATTGCAATATAAGGCCGAATAAGCGAATAATACTTTAAGGCTATCGCTGTCCTTTAGCCACCGGAGCGGGATAAAATCCCTTTGGGTTCTCTCTCTCTCTCTCTCTCTCTCTCTCTCTCTCTCTCTCTCTCTCTCTCGTAACTCTCACATTCGTAACACTACATCTGTCTCAGGTTTCAAGAGACTAGCTAAAGAGCACTTTCTTGAGCTTGAAAACACAAACACTTGAATTCGCTTGTACACATTCACTCAAACGCACACACACGCGCCTGTACACACTCACGCAAACGCACACACTCACACACTCTCGCTTGACCCATCTTCACATTATCATACTTTCACAATACACATTTTTACTGTACTACTATTGCTGCTGTATACATTTTATCGTACAACACACTGTACGTCAAATAAATCTAATCTAATCTAATCTAATCTAATCTCTCTCTCTCTCTCTCTCTCTCTCTCTCTCTCTCTCTCTCTCTCTCTCTCTCTCTCTCTCTGCGGCGACATCTGCTGGCCACCGAATCGTGATGACTCTGAACCCTCTGGCACTACGTTTTTAATCTAGTCTGACTCGGCCTATAGGTCGTAACCATTTTTCAGTATTATGTACTCTGATACTAAATGTGCAATACAGATAGGTCTATGACCAAACCTCACGTGTACAGCGTAAAGTTAGAAAGTTTTATTGTGATATTTAATATGACTAAATGTGATTTTTTGTGATGGTATTTTTACCAAAGTATTATTTTAATCTGTGTAGGACAAACAATTTTACCTTCTAAAATGCTGTAATTATATTTTTATATTCTCTTTTTGTTAGTTTGTATGAGACACAGTCTTATGTGATCTCAACGAATTATATTGTTTTTTGCTTTGAGCAAAATAAAGATCTATCTCTCTCTCTCTCTCTCTCTCTCTCTCTGTCTCTCTCTCTCTCTCTCTCTCTCTTTCCTTCGCCGCGCGGCTAAAAAGCGTGGCGGGAAAAAAGAGCCCGGATAAAAAAAGGAAAAGGAGAGGCATTGGATACGGCGCAGAAGAGAGAGTCCTAGAGTGGCCAGAAAGAAAGAGGAGGACAAAGAGAGAGAGAGAGAGAGAGAGAGAGAGAGAGAGAGAGAGAGAGAGAGAGAGAGGATCGAGGGTAGAGTCGCGCGGCTCTTCCCAAAATTAAGTGGTAGCAGTCAGAGATATGTCAGACAAGTTTTATTAAGCGGCATAAAAAAGAGATTTGTCGTTGGGCGAGCTTTTCCCGCAGGAGAGCCCGGGCTTCTCCCCTCCTCCGAAAAAGCACACGCTGCGTCTCAACCGCTTTCTCTCTCGCTTCAGCCGCGAGTGCGACTAGCGGGACGCGAGACACAGCGTAGAGACAGAGACAGAGAGAAAGGGAATCCGAGGGTCGGCGGCGGCACGCTCGCCGCGGAGATATGAATTTATTATTAAGGACCGCCTAAGGCCAAAGTAACCCCTATTTCTTGATATCCCGTGATTGCGCGATGCGGCTTTCTCTCTCTCTCACTCTCTCTCTCTCCCTCTCTCTCCCTCTCTCTCTTGTTTCTTTTCTCCCGCTCGCTTAAATCTCGCCGAGCTAATTTATTCCGAGGGAGAAAGAGTCAAAACTCGCGTAACGATGCAGCCGCGCGACGACAATATCGCATTCATTCGCGGTCGTTTGCGCTGTTACATAATGCAACGAGCCGGCTTCGCGACTCCTCGCACAGGAGAGTCTGGCCCTTCGCTCGTGGACGATTTAATTATCGGCGCTGAAGCGCACGCTCGCTGAGCTATCCCCGTATATTAAGTATGTATGCGCTCGTCGAGAGAGGATCGCCTTTCAAATTGGCCGCACTTCGGCCGGCCAGCGCGTGTATACCTTTGATTGCGAGAGACGCTTTATTAGTCGCGCAAATGGAGGACTCGCTCTTGGTCTTCTTGCGTTATAGCCTTGCGTCGTGCGCTCGTTGCATATTGAATCCTGAATATTTCATGACATTTTTGCTGTTGCAGCCGTGTCGTCGAAATTTCAGACTAGGGATGAACTGTCTGGATTGCCCGCGTGTGTATCCTGAATTTTTTAAGATGCGATTCGTGTTTTCTGTTTTTTTGAATATCGAAAAATGATAACCGAAAGCGTTTCCAGAGCAACAAACTCGAGTTTCTTAGTGTAGGAGGCACGAATCAATATCACTCTTCTTAATTCCAGTCCAACTTGACAGTCGTGTCGAGTTACGCCTCGACTTTTTATTCCACCACGCGAAGGTTTTTCACACTTTCAACGCGCGGCGAAGTGGCCTCGGGCGCCAGATTTTCCGATACACACTGTCCGAAGCATCGTCGATAGACCGCAGCGGTAGCCCGAGGCTCCCCGGTAAGTTTCGCGAGTCTTACGAACTATCTTAATGACCAAGTATTTACGGATGTCTGAGGATTCTTTTTTCGCCGCTCTCGGAAATAAGAAGCAGTCCTGAATGCGGAGCAGCGGAAATCGCGCGTAAAAGGTCTAATTATCGCACGCGGCCGTAACGCAATACCCGGTATTAATTAAGAGGCAACGAATCGATGACCCGCGCGAAATTCATTCATTCCTCTCTTTCTTCCCTGTACCTCGTCCTCCCTGTTCCGATTCAACGGTGCGGATTGGGCGAGACGTTTACGAGGCGCATCGCCGCCAGCTGAAATCTCTCCTCGTCTTGTCCTTCTGTTCCTCTTCGTTCCCCTCCTTTTTTCTTCTCTATTTTAACTTTGAATGAACGAAGCTCTTCATATTTCCGGGAGAATTTGAAGAGCCTCGTTAAAAAAACCTCGTTAAAAAGTAGTTTTTCTTTCACGGCGCGAATCGTTAAGGGTAATTTGATAACCATTAAAAAGTAATATTACAATATGCGTATGCTAATCACTTGCTGATAAAGTCCACTGCTCCTTATAAATGATTCTCGTCCTGATTGATGAACGAAATCGGATTATCCGGGGCGATGTCGAGCTCGAATTTTGATACGGCAGGCGTATTCTTGCAATGTAGAGCGCGGCTTGATGAAGCACTAATTGCTTCTGATATACGCCGGAAGTCTCGCTCATTTTCCACTTGATTATTGTCGACTCCGACGACCGCGCGGACCCATTGGCTTATAATTGAATCTACAATCACGGATCTCAGTATCACGCGGAATAAACCCGAGCAGTCATCTTGGGCGACTTCATCGCAAAAACACGGAGTCATCGCGAGCTCTTCGGTCTTGCAGTCTCATCCTGTACCGGCGAAGGACAGTCGAGCCACACGTTAAAAATATGGATCATCGAATGCGACAAGCTCCTCTAATACATATAGGTATACGATGGAGAAAGTCCAGTGTGGGTTGAAGAACGACTTTTGGAATGGACTTTTCTCTCTTTCTCTCTCTCTCTCTCTCTCTCTCTCTCTCTCTCCCATCCATCCGTCGGTCGGACGAAGAAGTTTGGCAATTTCCTGGGGCTAATCCGGCCCGGTCGGTCAGCATTGAGATGCCGCGGGGGTTACGTCGGAGAGGAGAGGATGAGACGTCGGCTGTTCTCGAGTGCGCGCAGGAAGGGAGAGCTTGCGCACACACACACACACACACACACAAGCTCTCCCTATATATACCCACAGCAGACCGCACGAACCGCGCCGGGTGGCCCCATGAATTATACAAGCGACCACTGATGCTACTACAGTCCTGGAGCCGAGTGCCGGAGAGAAAGAAGAAGAGAAAGTCTCGAGAAGCTTCGGAGGAGGAGAGGCTGAACCTCGCGAGACTAGAAAAAGAGATGCGGCGGATGCGTGCCCGCGAGAAAACGGAATATATATCATGGGCAGCTCTTTCTTCGCATCGGCTTGCCTCTACGCATACTCACTCGAATATGTGCTGCTGCAGCTGCTGAAACGTGCGAATTCGACGAAGCGTCGTCGTATAACCGGAATACGTATTCAAAGAACGGGCACTGAGCCTCGCAAATGGACGAGGATTTGCGAAGCTGCGATTTTCGAGTCGTTGATTCGATAAGGAGCTTTGGCGCGATAGAGATTCTGCCGAATTGATTACGACTACAGCGTCGACTAATGAATCCGACACCAGCAGCCGTATCAGCCTCGTCTAATATCGATTCCGACCTCAGACAGGCCACAGCGCAGGTTATGACGAGAGCGTCGGTGGCGTCGCAGCACATCGAGCTGTTGCATCACGCAACTTGCACACTCGAGCGCGGCCGACTGATGATCGGGCCGGCGCGCGTCAGAGGCAATTTCGCTCGACGCGCCGGCGTTTACTTTGGCTTGTTATCAAGTATCCTCTCCCTCTCCGCAGCTTCAGCAGCACCGGCAGCAACAGCGCGATAACGGCTCTATCGGCGGCCCGTTAACCCTGGCCACGAAGAGACGCAGCTGCAGCTCCTTAGGGCGCCGCTGCTAACGCCGAAACTTCAAGCGGAGGGCATGAAGTTTCGAGGGCTGGCTACAGTGGCGCATTCGAGCGGCTTCCTCTCTCTCTATCTCTCTCTCTCTCTCTCTCTCTCTCTCTCTCTCTCTCTATCCCGTATCTATACAACAGCTGGTTCGCCCGAAATTTTGCATCAAACTGGGTCGGACCGACTCGGGCTCGCAGCGAGAGCGAGCGAGATTGACAGCGGTAGCAACTGATGCGCAGGCTTAATGAGAAATCCGAACTTGATATGTGCGCCGGGAAAAGTTGAGGCAGTAGCGTATACACTGCGCGGGGAGCAGTAGCCGCTTGGTATACCGATTTCCTAGTCCGCGAATTAAACAACTGCGCTCGGTCGTTAAAACGACTACAACTTCTCTCTGAGCTTTCGCGAGGAGACAAAGAATCCCGTATAGTTTCTCGGAGTTTTTCGGTTGAAAAAAGGTTAGTTTGGCCGAAAAATAGCGTATCTAGCGATGGTTTAAAATTCAAAGCGCTCACCATCGACGCAAATCACTCACGCAGCGAGCGAGCGACTGATTAATGATTCGAGGCAAAAAGCAACTGGCTTTCCTTCTCGGGATTCATTTAAATCGCACAGGAAGAAAGCTTCTCCCTCGTCGCAATCTGCGAGATACTGCAGTAGTGGTAGCAGCGCGTACGCATACCTTCGGCGCGAAGAAAGCGAAGACGAGGAATAAGAAGAGGAAGAAGGATAGACGAGTCGTGAGAGGGAGAGAAAGCCGCGGAGAAAGGTCGAAAGACAAAAAGGGAGAAAGATGGAGCCGCTGACGTGCTGTAAGATTGATTGGAGTCACGAGATGGAAAATTAACGGTCTGGGGAGCGCGCGTGGAGCTAGAAGGAGAGAGAGAGAGAGAGAGAGAGAGAGAGAGAGAGAGAGAGGCAGAGGCAGAGGGAGAGGGAGTGACAGCCACCGCATACTAATCTGGTTCCCGGCCTGCGCGCGTATAAGCGAAAGCACCGGCTATATACCTTCGGACAGAGCATCGCATAACCTCTACCTGCCATTTTCCTCTCCCGCGAGCGAGCGCGGGCTCCTTCTTTTGAGCGCGTTTCCGCGCGCGGGCCGTCCTGCATACGAAATTCCCGGGCAATATACCATATACCTACCGGGTGAGAACGAGCTCTGACTTTGACATTCGCGCGCGACCTGTTTTTCCTTCGAGGTATCATCAGCACCGCACCGCACCGCACACTAGCTCACTCTCTGACAATTAAGCTTGCGTTTATTTTTGACTCCTTGACCAATTGCAAGCTCCAACCGCAACGGCTTCACAATGGAGGAGAAGTATAATAGAAGGTTCTTGATTAAAAAAGTTTGCTTCTTTTGAGTTAACTTCTTAATTGATTATTCGCTATTTTTATTCAAGTTTATATTAAGTTTCCAGCCCCGCGCGAGCCTTCCTAATTGGATACATCGCTGAAAATATTCCTCTGTGCGCGCGCTGGATAAAAGAAAATTATAAGCAATACTTTATGGTTGGCGTACATAAATATTCTTGCAACTTTCGCTATTGGATTTTCAAAGAGAGCGAATTCGAGCCCGCGCGGTAAACACTTTTTGCGCAACCAAACACACAAGTGCCGTCATTCGGATATCTGTCTCGATAGAATAGCAAAGCAGGCTGCTAATTCGCTGAGAAGCAAGAAATCACTTAAAATTCCGCTGAAATCCATGAAATATTCATAATCTTAGCGGAGCAAGCGGCAAGAGTGGGTGTGGAAAATTGCATAATAATAGTCCAAAGGGCGAGAGTGTAGATCGTGCAAAGTCGCCGAGAGAGCGAGAGAGAGAGTGAGAGAGAGAGAGAGAGCACTAAGCGAATTGTTCCTCAAAATAGCTTATCACGTAGCTGAAAATAAAGTTAGGCAAAGTGAGTGGCTCGGTCAGTAAAGCGGCAGCTATATAAGCGCGCGTGCGACAAAGGCTGCGGCCCGAGTGAAGGCGAGAGAAAATGCCGCTGCCGGAAGCTGTTTGAAAAAGCTAGCGCACGACGATGACGTGTATGTGTGACGAAATAACAGCTCACTCGCCGCATGACTAGACTGCGATTGTTATCTTATAGACGCCCGAACGATTAGGTTGAATTGAGGAACAGATTTTTCGAACACTAATAATCCATAGTCTAAAAAGACACGGTGATCATTCTTTCGTCCTCTGAGTATTTTCATTAAAAAAAAAAATAAATAAAATATTGCAGTTGCGAGTTTAAGTTCACGGCTCAAACTCTCCGAGTCTGTGACAGGCGACAATAGGTGGTGCATAGGCACTTTTCCATTCCCCTCAAACTATATGTGCGCCGAGTCTGGATATAGTGGTACGCGCCACCAATGCTTAAACTGCCTTGTTTGGCTGCTGCTTTGACTGCTCATTCTATAACTGCTACTGCTATAGAAACGCGTCTAAAACAGCTTACATATATAGTTTACATATAAATTCTTGAGATCGTACACGTTGCTAACAGCTGCGACGATGATAAGAGCTGCAGTACGTGACACGAAAAACGGCCATAGTGAGGAAAATCCCAGCAAGAACGCAGGAAGGATTTAACAATGGAGATAATTATCCCAGCCGCGCGCGCGTGTAACTCGCATTCGCCGTATAATACCATACACGAGATTGTCTGCGCTCGGTCAGCGTCGCTGCGGTTAATCAGATTTGCACGGCCGAGGAAATTTGTTTGCGAGTGTTTGGTCGCCGTCGTCGCTATGCACTTCCTGATCAATTTATCAACAAGTTGCCGTGGAGGGCAAGGCGAGTTCTCTCTCGCTCTCTCTGTTCTCTTGTGTTTCCGCTTTATCTGCTCAAGGATCGTTCATTTGGTAATTAATTTGTTTGCGGAATCGCCGCACGGCGGGAGAATAATGCCGCGATTGTTTGATTTATTCGAATACTTTATCGCCGCGAGGCGGCGCAACTTTTCAAGTGGCTCTCCTCTCTCTCGTGCGCGCGATTTTAATTAATCTTCGCTGAAAAATAACTTTTACTCTCCACTCACTTTTCGCGCGCATCCTTCGACTTTCTCCGCATAGGTATAAAAATATTTGTCCACGCTCTTTCGCGCACATTTAATCATACCCGTGTATCGGCCGAAGATAAAGACACATTCGATGAGAAGATGAAAGGCTGCAAAAAGAGAAGGTGATCGAATGTGTCCGGGAAAACATAGTACTCATCTCTTCCTCGCTCCCCGAAGAAAATCCAGCATTTCGATTAGAAGATGAAATTCGTAGTACACACATAGAGAGAGAGAGAGAGAGAGAGAGAGAGAGAGAGAGAGAGAGAGAGTAGGAGCAGCAGCAGTGCGAGATAAACGAGCAACGCAGTTCCCAGCGCGGCAAACAACCCTCCTAAATCATCGCCGCGCGGATACATCCGGGCAAGACGATTGGCCTCGGGACCTCCCGGACCGTGTGTGTGCGCGAGTATGTCTGCCGTAGCTAATCAAATCCCAAAACGCAACCCACGCGCTTTTTCCGCCGGGCGGATAGGAAAACTACCATTTCTCGCGCGGGTATATATTATAGAGGAGAGGACGCGATTGATCAGCTTCCGGCTGCCGCCGGCAAGTCGAGCTTGCGCTCGCGACTCTGCAGGAGCCAATCATCAATCAGCGCTGCAAAGTTAAATGGCCGGGACAACGGGTTTTAATATCTCTTCGGGCCTCTGCCGCCGCCGCGCGAAGCGAAAACTCGGAGACAGAGACGGAGAGCGAGAGAGGGACAGGGCGAAATAAAAGTTGGCGCGATAAATCAAAAGTGAAAAGTCGCCGTCTAACTGCTGCCTCCCACCCTTTTTCTGGCTGTCAGCCGGTCGCGCGTATAAAACGCTCGCTGCAATTTCCTCCCTCTCTTCGCTTTATATATCGTACACTCTGATGTCTGCCCTCCTAGTCTCGCGCATTACCCCCCGCTCTCCAGCTCTCTCTCTCCATTATCCTTTCGATTTTACGCTCGGCGCGAGAGTTCTTAGATTCCATCGTTGGCGACTTGTAAAAGTGATAAATGAATTTTCCGGCGAGCCTATTTACATCATCCGCACGAGGCTAACGACCCTCTGCGAACACTCGCAGGCGTGCGGGAGCTGCATATGGGGGAGCGAGCGAAAACGCATCCTTAGCAGCGCACGAGGAGCTCTCGAGGGAGATCAGCTCGTCCAAGGCGGCTGCAAAATCCCAACTCGATAACCGGCCAGCTAAGTGCGCGTGCTCCTATACGTTGCTAATATCGAGGAGCTCGTTCATTGGAGATTCGACCGCAGCTATATAGCTATAGCTCTACTCCTTGTCTTGCTCGGCTATGCTATAACTGCGCTGTATATGGGGCTGTGTACGATCCGCACTCGTGTCTGTCTGATTTCTGCGCGTCTCCATAATTTTCTAGCTTTGAGAGACTTTGGTAAGGATGATGTGATAATTGAAAGACCTTCTTGTCTTACGTAAGTTTTCAACTGTAATTGCTCTTCGTAATTTCCTTATTATGAAATGAATTTATTTCAAATATACGTTTTAAAATCGGGTAGAAATTGTCTGTTAACAAAAATATTGCTAATCTGAGTCATTCTTACCTATGGAGATTTCAATTAGTAAAGCTTTGTCGGTACTTTTTCTGCCCTACACGCAAAACACCGAAAGCCGGTGAGTTAAAAATGCCCGGATTTTATACCGGAGCTTAGTCGGTTGTCATAAAAAGTCGTTTCGCTCAGAAAACACGAAGCAATAATGTCACTTGAGAATGAGAGTCGCTAACGCACGAATGATCCGCTCAACAATAAGAAAATAATTCATGCTATAACTAATAACGATGTTAAGATCCATCGCGCAATCGTAATCCATCGCTGATAATCAAATAGCCGACCGGGAAAGTCAGCACGTCCCTTGCCAGGCGTTACACGCCGGGAGAAGGCGGAAGGCGTACCGAAATCCTCATTAGGTGATTAACGCTGCAGCGAACATGTTCTCCGCGGAAGCGGCATTAACCCGAGCTAAAAGCTCCATATATCCATGCGCGGGCAGGCCGTATAAGCTGGTTACAGGCCAACAGGCAGTCGGGCTTTTCTACTCTTGGCCAAATCTCTCTCTCAAAAATTCCATCTATGAATAATGGAATCCCAACGATTCCTTCCTTTCTTCGCGCAGCTTAAAAGCCCAATTACTCTATTATGAAGCGGGGAGCTAGCCTGATAAAGAAGAGCGCGCGCGAAAATACAATTTGTAAAGAGGGTGCACGGGAAGTAAAGCCGCAGGTTTGGCCGGAGATTGCGGACCGCGCGCCGGCTTATAATGCCGGTTGGTAACAGGTGGCGCACAGCTCGCTCACGTAGCCGTCGAAGCCGCAAACCTTGCCGCGCCTGCAGGAAGCCGCGCGCATAAGTTAGCGCGTAAACGTTAGATGAAACTTTACTCGCGCGCCTCGACGTATGTGCGATGGAATGCTCCTCTAACCACTTGCCCGCGCACGTGTAAAACTTGGCGAAGAAGCCTGTTCTTTTGATTAACGATCCCTTTTTTTTAACTCGTCTATTGAACGATATACGCATTAATGTGTATAACGTAAAGATTTCGATGCGATCGCTCGACAAGTTTGCAGCAGGCTTCTGAAACACGAAAGAGAATGGTAGGTTTGTTTTAAAAATTCACACGCTATCACAGAAAGGCACACGTTATTACTCTATTAATTCCTGGATTCGTTTCGACTGCGCATCGGAGAGTTCACAATAAGGTACAAATATATGTATAATTAATACAAGCTCACTTCGAAAGTAGATAAACAAGCACTCGCGCACTGACGCACAACGCTGTATGTAGCCCCAAACAAACACGAGACCGCGTGTATGTATATGTATACGACGCGCGTATGCAAATGAGCCCGCCCCCGCACACGATGCACAGCAGCATGTCGAGGCAGGTTATAGCAGCGCGCGCAAGTTTGCGCCCTAGCGCGAGTTTCTCCTCCTCTCTTCTCACCCTATCCAGCTCGCAACGGAGCGTCTTGCCCATCCGTCTACCTAGCTCCGCTCTCTTACTGTATGGATGCTCTCGTATACTGTATACAGTAGCATCCCTCGGAGCTGGGAGTCGGCACGTATACGCGCCTACGTCTATGTATAGATATAGAGTTACACAATATATCCAGTGAGGGTAAAGTTTAATTAAAAATAAAAACTTGCCTGTTCTTTCGCTTATTGCAGAATCCGCACCGCCGAGCACCAGCCCCAGTCCGGTCACCACGGAGGAGCCCAGCAAAGGTAAGGAAACGCGATCACTGCACCAGCTTTTGGCTATTTTTTTTTTTATTCTTTCTTCTGTTTTTTTTGTGTGTTTGTGTGTCCGATGACATTTTTCTCTGCTTGCTGCACACGCGTGCTTTCGCGACGCGTAATATCGCCGGGACGAAATCGATCATTCAATTTTCATCGAGTGCCGCGGGCCGGTAGATAATAATTTAATGGCTTTGGTAATTCTGACAAAACTGCAGCCGGTAATAAAGGTGATTTATTGGCGGCGTATTTATATACATGTATATATAGATTGCGAACTGGTTTACGAGCTATTTAAGCAGAGCCATAAAGTTGCAGCGGGCTGTGTGTATGTGTGCGTTATACACACGCGCTGGGGCTTGATTGAATAATACAAATGGATGATTTAATAATTATCATTTTATTTTCGTTGGCTTACGAATTCCGTTGATGCTGCATTGGGGCTGTTATCATGTATAAAGATGCTGAAAATGCACGCTCAATAAAAGTCTGCGGATTATTGTGTGAAAAGAGGGCATATTTTGAATAATCTATTGAGCACACTCATGGCTTGAGTCGATTTAAATTAAATGATGTGCATTAAGAAGTACACAGAACGACAAAAGAGAGGCAGACGAGTTTACGTTCATTATTCTATAAATTTCAAATTTCATGTTTCGATTTTCCATATATAGATGTATATCTGCACTGTTAATTATCCGTGTACACCGTACGGTTATTTTATGAATACATTGCATATCTTACAAGTAGAAGAAAGCTTTGCACGATAAGTCCTGAAGGAGATACAGAAACTAATTAATAACGCCGACCGTCTAGTTGTGGAATTTCATACGAACAGCATCCACGTAAATTTTCAACAAGCTATACAAGAATACTTGAAAAATACCATCGTGTGCCTCTAACTTTATAAGAAAACACATGTTTAACTTTAAAAGACTAGTCAAATCAGTCAGACCAAAGAATTGTTTTTTTCTCATAGGTTTACCTGTAAAACTTGTTTATAACATCACATATTTTTTAACTGAACATATAAAGTGAAAAAAGCTCCAATTTTAGCTTTATTAGAACCTTCTAAAACTCGAGCTTGAAATGTGCACAATGCTAAACTCGGAATCTCCTTCATTACAGAATGGGAAACCTCGTCGGAGCTGAACAACTCGGTGTACGGCAACCCGAGTTCGCTGACCATTCACAACGACAAGAAGAAAGGTAAGCCCCTAGCTAACATTAATCCGTCGCCCGCCCCTATTTTCCAGATCATTAAGCTTATCTCGAGCCGCTTACACATTCAAGGGCAACTCAAAGATAAATCTCCGACCTATGCAGAGCAGGCGCTCCCCCATGCTCCATCTCAGCAACAGGGGGTCTACACTGCGCGCAGACAACGAGGAAAACATAATACACGCCGAGAGTATATTTACGCGGACATTTAATATCGAATAAATTATTCTCGTGTTCTTCGGCCGACGAGTCAAGCATGAAATCGCAGATTAGGCAGATGAGAGGTGAAATCGCCGGCGTCTCCTCTCGGTCTACAGCGGATAACCCGCGCGTGTGGGAGAGGCTCCAGAGTGAGGGAGAAAAAATGATAAAGAGCCGAGAGAGGCGCAGCTTGTTCATAACCCAAGCCTACCCCGCGTGTATACATCTCTCTCTCTCTCTCTCTCTCTCTCTCTCTCTCTCTCTCTCTCTCACTCTCACTCTCTTTCCTCTCTGTGAGGCGGCGAAACGCGTAGCGCGGGGGAATGCAGCATCAATATTTCATGTATGCTAACACGCCAGAACTAATAATGCTCGCCGGCGTCGAGGCGCGAGCTGAGAAGACCCAAGAATAATATCAGCTACTGCCGTATTCCGCGGTTTTCCTGCATCTCTCAGGCTTTCTATCCGGCGGAGTGAGCGCGCGAAATAATCCTCGTCCTTCCGCAGCCTCGAGCTCTAGCACTCCCCCCTCCCCTCTCTTCCTCTCTCTCTCTCTCTCTTTTCTGGTATATTGAATTTTCCCGACAAACAAAAAGCCTTTTGGAAATTTGCTCTTCCGCCTCTGACGCGCGGTGGTGGCTTCTTGTCAGTACTGCAGCTCTGTGTCTGGGCTCTTTGTCCGAGGAGTTGCCCGTGGGACGCAGACTCGTACTTCAAGATGCTTTTGAAGTAACTATAGACAGTGTCTGCTTTTTTCAGCTTTTCGACGATTCGATAATTTATTTTCTGTTTGACAGTTTTCATACGTAAACCGATATTGCAATATGCCCACCACTTCTCTGCAAAAAATATAAATACTACTGTTAGCTCATACTGCTTTAGTGGGTCATATAACAAGTTCGAAGCTTTTCGAACTTTTTTATATGAAATTGTCGATATGAATTCGACTGTTACAACGGTTCGCAGGAGAAAAGAAGGCTTTCTGTTTTTTGTAATTTAGCGAAACAATAAACTTGCCTGGATCTAATCTAATATCAGTGCCGCCCTCCTTCTCTCTATTACTTATTCCCCCCGTTCCGGCACTACTCGTGCTCCTTGAGCTTGCATCAGCGAAGGTTAAGTCTCGGCACTGCCGGCGCCTCAACCGCTCTCTCGAGCTGGAGAGCGCTTCCGCCACCGCTGGTGGGCTGAGGTTTGTAATTGGCGCAACATCTGCGGTCCACGGGGTGGCATTAATGTTCCTCAGCTCCGCGCAAACTCCTTGTTCCTTCGTGCACCTCCGCCTCTCTCGCTCTCTCTCTATGTGTGTGTATATACATCAGCTACTGTATACGTGGGGCTGCGAGAGATAGGAAAGCCCGAAGGAGCGGAAGCGGGAGGGAAGAGAGAGAGAGAGAGAGAGAGAGTGAGAGAGAGACTGAGGGAGTATCTCGAGGTGACGAGCGTATAATCTTTCCGTTGAAACGTCGTAAAGGAACATTTATTTTCTGCCAACGAGCCTTTCATTCGCTTGACTCTTTTTCTCTCATTCTGCGACTCTGCGCTGCTTTCAAGCGGACTCCTGGAGTTTTCTCGGAAAGTGACAATCAACGCCAGAGATGTTAATTGCTTTAACGTTCTTGGAACGATATCATTCAGTCATTTCGCTGGTTATTATCTGACCCTTTTCCCTTTTTGTACCTCTTGATATTGTTTTAATTGTCCCAGAGTGTCGTTCTTTATTGTCGCGTATCTTATTTAAATTTATCATTATGCACATAGATCTTGTGAAATTGATACGATAAAAATCGTTGTTTTATGGGAAAATATATTACCGTTACTACAATAGAATTACAGACGTCTGACGAAAATCGGATTATACTACTTACAAAGTTTTGCTAATATACCTTACTCATTATTTTGACATAGCTCGCATCACACCGACTACTAGCATTAATGAAAAAGTAAGGCAATGTAATTGTTTGCATACCTATAACAAGAAAGTCTTTTTATTGACTCAGGTCCAATATTGAAAAGTCAACCTTGAATCTAAACGTGCAATTGCGCTCGAATCGCAGAACGCCTATGACTGACACGAGAAAATTGGCCCAATCGTCGAATTTCGCTCGCGACAAAACAATTTTTGTGTAATATTTCGTAACGATGGCGCCAAAGTCACGTCGACGCGGTTACAAATGCGAGTACTCCCGCACGCGAGCGAGGAGCGCCGAATTATTATAATGTCGCGAGCCCCGTGGCAGCTCCGAGCCGCTGCTGCAGCTACGCGCTCGTGGTATTAACCCATTTAATCGAATACTGCGCGAAACGAGAGTTTAATTAGGCTGGTATTTCGCAATGGCAGCGGTAGCAGCAGCAGTGCACCAGCAAATTCAACGATCGCATCGCTCACGCTCTCCTGCCGCCCTCTGCACTTATAAATTATGATTCGCAAAATGATCGCGTTGTCGCCGTTAGTATCATTAGCGCTGCGCGCCCGCGCGTTGGTCGATGATAGATAAACAGGCACTCACGACCTTTTGGCTTCTACCTCTGCTTCTCCGTATAATACGTGTAGTAGCAGTTTGTTCGAGTTAGCTGACGAGATGGAGATGGATTTATACGTGATTGTAGGCCTGTCAAAGTCGAAATGTAACTTGAAATGCTAGAATGAGTTGGGTAATTTTTAATAGTAGCGTTCTTGTTGAGTGGGGAAAGGGGGAAATCAGCAATAGAGAAATAAAATTATGCCACACTGTTTAAAAAATATTGGATTGGTAGAATTGATAAATTTGTTTAGATAAGATAATGAACAGTATGCATTTCGCATTATATAACGTTGCATCAAAATCTTGTAATAAATCATCCAAACGTTATCCCAACGCGAAGTAAAGCTAAAAGTTAAAAAGTAGTAATGCACATATAAAAGCGGGAAACTCGCACTGATAACATTTTATTATTTCATGTACACTAATGCACATATTTTTTATTAACTCGAATATTTGAGCGAACAAGGTAAAAGCTGATTTTGAAAGTTGTTATTGCAAGTACCTTAACGCACCGCTAATTAAAATCAATTGAAACGGAAATTTAATCATGATTAGGGCTGCAATGCATCACGGCAATCCTGCTTTACGTAAAAAATATCCAGTTGGTACATTATGACACATTTGGCTTAAATGCATTAACCCTTTATTCCAAGCCGAATAATAAAGGCAACTTCATTTACGAAACCATTTGATATTACAATATAAATATATTATAACGTGAAATAATTTCCTCTAAAAGTTTAACTTGAATACAAAGCCAACCGATCCGATTGCTCGATTTTATACATAAAATATGTAATTTGTGGAACATTTTTAAACATTAAGCAGCTCAAAAATAAAGAAATAAAAAACAAAATCCAGCTACTTCGAGCTAAATTTTATTATACGGTTTATTTTTCGCCTTTCTTTTGTCTCTCAAATATATATTTTATACGCGAGTATTATCAGAAATAACTCAGATTTATAAAGCACATTCTTTGCTGAAATTTGGAAATCATGAATAATGTTAATGCGAATTCTAAGAAAAATCGAGAAGAATTGAGCAATCGAATGATTCTCTGCGATGCAGGTAAATATAGAAATGAGTTCTTACAATAGAATATTTAAAATGTTGGCGCTATTCCAAGTGAATGTATTTATCAATTAATCGACTCGCGTTTCTAAATTCTTCAGTCATCACTTTTTTTCCAAGCGGGATCATTACAATCGTGATTCTGTGTCGCATATTGTGCCTGTCTTAAAAACATAAACAGTCCAAGACTGTTCCCATACTTCCTGAGATTAAAAAATACAACCGGAAGTCTGGTGAGGGATTCGCTCAAGTCAGCCCGCGCGCGAAGCAATCAGTTACATAGAGACCGAGTCAATGAGCCAGCCGACGGCTCTCGCTGGGCGTTGATTAAAAGCAAATAATTAACGCATTTCACGCCTCCGCGCTGAATGGGGGGATCCCCCACCGCGTAGTAGACGCATACTCGCACAACATCATCCCGCCAGTCGTGGCAACAGCGGCACACAATCGCGGCGTACGTATAGGGATGAGAGAGAGGGAGAGAGAGAGGGAGAGAGAGAGAGAGAGAGAGAGAGAGAGCCACGAGCAAACATATTCAAGCACGCATATAAACAGTCCTGTGTCAGGAAGCTCGAGCTGTCACACACTGCCTAATGTTTGGCCAGGATTTGCATATGTCTGTCTGGCCCATATCCATTTCTCGAGGGTCGGGGGGCTCGCTCGCCTGCACCTACACTCGCGCGCGGCTCGCATTACCGACTGTATTGCGGTTACATAATAGTTACGTAGTTAGCCCGCCGCACGCAGTTTGCCGCTGCTCCTGCTCTGCCTATACCTACCTGTACATCTGGCTGCTGTTCTCCCCGACCAACACCGCATAAAGGGCCGCGACGAGCTCATTTGCGGATTCGCTGATAATTAAGAAACTGTTATCCGAGTCCCTGTCCCGGCTTCTAAACGTCCGCGATGCTTTTTCTCGCTGCAAATTGACCGATGGAAGGTTTACTGAACCAAGACACTTTTTATTTCTCGATTTTTGTGGCGTCCTTTTGGAGCTCACACTATTCTATAACTCCAGTGGTTAGTATCACTCGCTTCTTGATCGCTTCGACTGTCTATCTTCGACTCTATCAAGTATTCAGACGACGTGAATACGTGGCGTATGAGTTTGAATATTCAACCGAGAACATTTATTATGCAATATAGTACACACGTCGTTAATGATTAAAATATTGAAATGTTTCGCACAAGAGATTCGCCCAAGCAAATGTGGCAACTGCTTCCCGCGTGAAGTCTAAACGCAAGGCAGACAAAAGCACGCTATCGTGTACACATATGGGCAAATCCTCATCTCGAACAATTGTCTCGTGGAAACGGAGTGGCGCGATTCGCCGCGGCGAGTAAGCGGCTGCTGTTCACTCGCAGCCGCTCGAACGACTGCGTGCATTACCATTCGATTCGTACTAGCATTCCGACTGTATGTATAGGCAGGAAGTGGCGGTGTCGAGGGATAATAGAATTGTATTTACCCAAAGTTTGCATACTAGTTACGCGCCGACGTTTGCAGCGCGTCGTCTTCGCTAAGCCTCCGCAGTCGGGCGGCGTAAACATCTTCAGTTTCGTCGCACGTCTCTTTGTGTCTCTTTGTCTCGGGGAGAGCGAGAGAGTTTGGCATCAGAGGGAGAGAGAGAAAGGAAGACGATCCCTTGCCTCCGCACCCCTTGGCCCTGTGCCGCGCGACGAGTGGAGTCGAGGGAGAAGAGATCGCGGCCACAGTCTAATTTCTAATTTGCCCGAGCGCGGCGTGACGTGGGTACCGAGCACGCTCGCGATCGCGAAGGAAACGGATTAAAAGTCGCCCCGGCGCTTCTGTTTTCGGGGATTATGGCTGTGTTTAGGTGTGCGCTCTGCGTTTCAAAAGAGATAGAGAGAGAGAGAGAGAGAGAGAGAGAGAGAGAGAGAGAGAGAGAGAGAGAGAGAGAAACACCGGCTTGTGGCGAGGCAAGCTTTTATTAATCGCGGAGAGGAAAAAGAAAAGCGGTTCTGGGATAGTTTAATACAGTGAAAAACCATGTATTCGTTGCTTTTTCATGGACTGGAATAAAGGAGTCGTGCCCTAATTAAAAGCTGGGTTTCAATTGGAGATCCTTTATCCGAAGCCACTTTTTGAAATAATTGAACGCAGCCCTTTTCACGTCCGTATCAATATTGCAACTGATGCCTACATTTTCATTTATTTTTCCAGGAAATAAACAGCAATCGAACCTGAATGAAATCGGAAAGTCCGAGCAAAAGGCGAATGATCTGGACAAAAAACGCAACTTGGATTGGGGTATCCACAACGGTAAATATGCGAAATTGTAGTCGAATCGAAAACCACGAACACGTTTTTTTTACTGACATAATGCTCGGCCTTTGTAGTCGGTAAACCGTTTCTAAAATAAATAACGTGCACTCGACAACGGTTACATGATATTTTCCAAGAGTTTCAACCGACGAAGAAGAGGGATTCATATAGAGATAGATTCCCGTCGTTGGCAGGCTCGCACTCGTGACTTTCCGATTGTTTGATAAAAAGAACGCACGGCCGATTGAAAGTTTACAGTTATCGGTATTACGGAATATGGTCAGAGCATGCATGAATGCGCGTGAGTATTGAATGGACAGCGTTATCAAAGTAAAGTTTTAATCAACATTCCCTACAGGTTTTTCACTCTTCACTTGATTTGATTTGATGAAAAAAAGCACGGAAACTAATTCGCTAAATACGACATGTTATTTCATGCGCAGGAAAACATTTAAACGTAGAATTTTGTTTTGGAAACGTGTGTGTGCTACTTATTCTAAACTAACAAAAGTTAAAAACAAATTTATTTACGAAATTTTACTATATTCGACAGCTCAAAGAAAACAAAAAATAACCTTGCATTACAGACCAATTAAAGGCATGATCAGGCAGCGAAGGTCAGCGAATGCGAAGCATCTCGAAATTGAACGCGTCAATTAGGGCACGCTCGAGTGAACGTAAAAGTGCGAGCCTCAGCTCCGCGACGGTCACGAAGACGACGAGGGCGAGAAGGCACGCCGCCACTGTCGACGGAGAATCGTTTCGAGAGATGAGCTCACAGTCGCCGTCATAAATCATCCGGGCGCTCGATGAAAAGTGGATGTGCGAGGAAATTCGCGCGCCGGGAAAAAAGAGCACGCCAGTCTTGGAAGAAGCCGAAAAAACTATCGCACGAGGGCACGAGGGAGTGGGGGCGCCGAGTTCAAAGGAGAGGAGAGAAAAAGTGCGAGTCTCGCGCAACAAAAGCAAAAGATGGAGAGATAAGGGAGGTGAGGGCGGGGCGGAGCGCGAAATTGATATGAAAAATTAATCGCTGCGCTCGAAGCGCGAGTCAGTCGAGAAGAAGGAGAGACGAGAGCTCGTTCGAGGGTGAAGGGTTGTGGATGAAATTTTTTCTTCGGCGCGGCTTACTTGTCATAATGAATTTATCATCTTATTACTTGATCGAAGTATTGTATTTAATAAAGGAATTACCATAAATTATGCTAAGTTCATCGTTATAGTCTTCAACAAAGTATCGTCCTATGTCTAATGCTACTGCGTTATGAAAAAAACGTTTCCTCTGCTATCCACGTCAGAGCGATGCCGTGCACTGGCTTGTTTCCGATTCGTAATTAGAGCTGAGTGAGGCCAGAACAGGCTGAGCAGGAAAATTCTCGCCCTTGCGGTAAAATGATTGCGGGGAAGACGAAAGTAAAGAATAAAAAAGAGGACGAGAGTAGTCGGAAGAGCGACCCCGAACGCGATCGCCGCGCGCTTTGTTTCTCTTCCCTCATAGTCGTCGCTTGGCCTCGACGCGAATGAAGAATTCCAGGCGGTCTCGGCTGTGTGTCTGTGTGTACAAGCTACTGCCACCCTTTCGCAAAAATTTATACACGCAGACGCGGAAACGAGGGAATCGAATCGCAAAAAATCGCGAACAACCGCGTGCACAGAGCGTATTTACGAACCCACTGTCTGTGTACTCGGCTGCCTTCATTTAGCGTCTCGGTTCGCGGGGGTAAATTGAAACGAGGAAATATGGGCTGCGCATATTCCTGGTAGATTTTTTTTAGTGCTCCAATTTTCTATTAAAAATGTACGTTTAAAGATTTTTTATCGCGGCAGAAAACGCTTGGAACATCAGCGTAGCTCCTTAATTGGCTCTAATTTTTAGTTTAACATTTTGTTGCATTGATTTACTTCTCACTTACGAATGAGCTACATCATCGTATTTCGTAACTAACGTCAAAATTATGTACTTCATCTGACCTAATTAAGAAAAAGCTCGTTGTTGCCATTCTGTATTCAAATTAACTTCACACAAATTCCAAGAAATTCTATGAATTTTTAAAAATCTCACTTCAATATTATAAGCTACTTTCAGTTTATTACACTTTACTATAAGATTATCCGAGCTTAAGTCAGTACTAAATATTTCATAGCTTGAAATTAGTTACATCTGCTATAACGGCCAGTTCGAACTCGGGTCGACTAAACTTATTGCCTTCTATATTTTCTAAAGGATTTTCAAAATTAACGGAAACGCAATTAGGATCCATTCACAAACTTGCGTAAAATTTGTACAAACAGTGATTTTAATTAGAATTTTTCTGCTTCCAGCCTCGTCAGTGCAAGCGGTGAGGACGACGAGCTCGGTGGTGGCCTCGACACTGATATCCTTGCTGCTGGTGTCCGCCTGGATCGTCCGATAAGCCGTGTAGCGGTGCTTGCGCTTGCTCTTAAACGAGGCGCACTTGCTACTCCGCAGACGTGATAATGTGCAAAAGCCGGAGCAGCAGAAGCCAGCGATTACCGCAACACACCGCATCTCTCGTAATCGTCGTAGTGAGAAACAAGGGGAAGGGGAGCGCCCGGAGGAAAAGGAAAATTAAAACTGTAGCCAGCGACATTTCGTGTAGTTATAACGTTCGAACGCTTGTGCCGAGATTCGCTAGACGAAGGCACTGGCGACAAGTCGCTAGATTTATAGAGCCAGTGGAGATGAGCCGCCGAGAGAAAGAGAGCAAAAAACGAAGCCTTTATTAAAGTAGAAGTGTAAGATGACACAGCGTGACGAAATACGACACGTGGAAACTGATGCAGACGAGACCTAATCGCTTTCGATGTAACATATTACGCATAAATGCAACGACGGTAAGCGATGATAATTACTGTGTAAAATTTCGCGTCCTTCGCGTCGCTCGTTCGCCTGCGCGCCTGTTTGTGTATGCGCGTGAACGCGGGAAGCATTCTATTATTTTTTTGGGGATGAAGTGACGCTTCAGTCGGTATACATGTAGCTTACACTGAGAAAAAGTTTTTATTATGTATATAGGTACATAAATTCGGTACGAACTTGTTGTCGTCTCTTTGATGTTGAATATGTATACAGGGACACTTTTATTGTCGTTGAAGAGATACACCCGTTTTAATTTGAAAACACAAATGATGATTTATTTATTTATGCATTTGTCATACCGAACGTGAGAGCTAATACAATATTCAACATTGAACAGGGCTGACGTGTTTTTTTACGACCCAATAAATGTAACTACAGTATATTTTAAAACAATTGCTCAGAATCGATGCACCGATTTCACCTGTAATATCGGTAAAACTTTTTCCCTGCGCGACAAGCCATTGAAAGGATAAATCATTGAAAATTGTAATCTGAAATTGTTTTTCGTAATTTGCTGTCGATTCCATTCATATGGTAATGCACTGTGAAAAGCCAAGCGAGAATTTTGATTTTGCGAAAGTGCATGTTTATAAAGTATAAAAAAGCGGTGATCGAGCGTTCAATGATGAAAACCAGTTCTGACAAAAAAACGATTATGTAGTTTTACTGGATGTTACAGTGTGAATTCTACGATACGTGTAGGTACGCAAGCGCATTTTCAACGTAGAAACATTTTATACGATTTGTCTACCCAATCAGATTTTTTTCTCAATAGGGTAGAACATATTTTTGAACAATGCGCGCTTCAAGTTATACCATTGAACATCAAAATACAAAAAACAGTTATCAATAATCGTTAGTACCCTACTCGTAGTGTAATATAGGGAATATCGAATGAACATATTACAAAAATATTATATTCGTTTCATAAGTAACGAACCCGAATCGCACCAGGTTTATCCCATAACCAACCGGATGCATAATACGTGCTCCAGTGCTAAAATCGTAATAAGGACAGGACCCTTTTTATGGGTAGAGCGCGAATATGCTTTTAAGTTAATTAATCTAGAAAAGTAACGAACTGCACACGGAATATATTTCTAAAGCAACTTTTATTGTATTTAGATAAATTACGAAAATGAATATTGACAGATAAGCTGGAATGTGGAATAATCCCCGGTATAGCCATGAAATACCCAATCAATAACACAGAGTCAATATTTGGAGATGAGCTCTTTTACGTTGCTTTTTGTTTCGTTGTAAAAATATTCCGCGTATGAATGAATCACTTTATTGCCGAAACGCTTGGGAGATTCTCATGAAATAATAACTAACCAATACTTATGGGATGACAATTGAATAAGCAAAATCCTAAAACTTTTTACGCAATCAAGTACCATTCTGCAACTGTAAATAAAGTACACACGATAAGCCAAAGCGTCATCATTGACGAGAAAAATTTTGAGTCAAAGCATCTCTTGCCCGCATAAATAATAGCCGCCATGAAACTATTATCGTCGTTCCCATAGCAGTACAAAAGCCTGCCGAATTAATCCTCGCGCGAGCTTTCCTTTTTTCTTCGCGCAGCACGGGCGCAAATACGACACAATATCGCCGGCATACGAATGCGCGTCGTCCAAAGAGAGAAATAAAAGGAATAGCGAAAAAGTCTCGAATGAGAGGGAGAGAGCGAGAGAGAATCGAGTAGCAGAAAGGACATTTCGACGCCTCGTCCACCGCCTCCCTCCCAATTCCGTCGCTTTAATTCTCGAGTCTCGCTCCACCCCCTATGCCTCATCCCATTCGAACAGAATCGCTAGATCCCATCTGGGTACTTCAGATTGAAACGTCAGATTCGCACTGGAACGACGACGAGGCGCCGCGAGAAGGAAGGGGGTCGCGCTCGCGCGCGCGCGCGCGGGATCGAATATTAAAAAGTCGAATATTATAATTTGTAAAAGTCCTCGGTAGCGCGGGTTGGGCGATATGAAAAAAAAAAGAAGAAGAGAAGAAGAAGTAGAAGGACGACGGCTAAAAAAGAAAAGCTCGTCGGGAGCAGCCGGCGAGTATAAAATGCTTCCCTCGCACCTACACTCCCCCGCGCCTTTTTCGGCGTGGAGCGCGATTGCATAATAATACCGTCAAAGAAGGTCGTAATTTTTGTCCTCCCTCGCAGTGAGGGGGATGAGGTATTATGGCGGAGTGATTTCGCGTTCCGATAAGTTCGAGCGACTTATCCGATGGCACGATTTTTATGCTCTCCCGCGGTTGTAATGTATATATAGAAGCGCGCGAGAAAGGAAGAGAGCCCGTTGGATGTATAATGAGAATCTTTTATGTCGGATGGTGTTTGTGCTTTATTTAAAGCGCCTCGCGGCTGCGTTAAAGAGATTGGAATTCTCCTTTATCGGCCTATTTCTCCGATTTCGATATCGAGGCAGCAGCCAGTGGAACATAAATTTTAATGAGACACGCCGTCGCGTCGCGGCTCGAAAGCAATTTGTAATACCTCCTCGCGCGCCCTCTCTCTCTCTCTCTCTCTCTCTCGCTCCTCTTCTCTTTTTTTCCTGCAGATGCCCGAACGAAATTGCCCGAAATTCATGCAAATCGGCCTGGATTACAATGTAAAATGTGTCACTCGGGGTCCGCGCGCTCGTCGGCAAAAATTAAATTCGCCAAACTTCCGCGCAGCCGCTTCTTCTCCCCCTCTTCCGCGACACCATCAAGACACGTGTCGTGCAGCGTTAAACGAATTCAGCTTTTATGCGGAATTATGCATAATGTGCGCCGTCGTCGCGAGTCTCTCTACTTTGCGTCGGAATGTGTGCGTGTGCGCGTGTGTACGAGTATGAGAGCAACAGGTTCAGCAGAGCGAAGCGAAAGAGAGAGAGAGAGAGAGAGAGAGAGAGAGAGCAAGTAAGAGGCTAAGGCTTTGCGATGGATTAAGGACGGGAGGAAGGACTCTTGAGGCTTACACAGATTTACCGCTGAGATCTCCGCGGTAATCGTGTCGCTAAAGCACGCGAATCGCTGCTTTTCCTCCGACGCTTCTTGCTTTCCTGCAGGCGGCGACGACTCTGCATTGCACGCGTTCGTTGCAAACGACTTGCACGGGCAAATTGTTTCACGAATTGTAATGTGCGTCGAGAGTTGAATCGTGGAATTGAATTGACGCGATGTGGAAGGTCAATTTTTCACTTTATTAAGAGTAGGAGAAAGCTTATGGATATTATTTTTCTGGCTTAATTTTGTTAAAAAAATGCAGAAAATGTAAAAAAAAAATAATAATAGTGAACGAGAGGAACGAAATAATTCGATTTCTTTTGTGTGGATTTCATTTTGTCGAGAGTTGAATACTTCTATATAAAACGGAAGATTTTGCCGCAATCACAATTTTCGATACGATTACACGCATTTTTATACTATACACATTTTAGAGTCTACAGGTGAAATTTCTTTGTAAATTTTAAAATATATTTGACGGAAATGTCAAATAAACAAATCAAAATGTGAAAAACGGTTTAGCTTTAAAAACATTTCAGACATTACAGTGCTGTCATTTGCGATAAATAGCGGCTTCTTTTTAATTTTTTTGAAATTCATAAATTGGTGGATCAATATGTTCTCATCAATTTGTATACGTTATTATCAAGCTAATATATTTTTAAAAAATACGCGTTAAATTTAACATACATGAATGTTGTTTTAAATTAATTTTACGGTGATTAATTGTAAAACACTTATATTGTATGATGTATAAAACGCAAAATACATTATTATAGTAGTGTATTTGCCGTTGTGTAAAGCTATAAGATGTTTTATGTCTATTTATAAGTTCACGTTTTCTTCGTCGCGTGCAGATATTATTTTCAAAAATCCAAACATTTTGCGTTTGTCACTTTGTCAATAATATCTGTACAAATAGTAGCATATTAGTAAAAATTATAAAAAAATGAGTTATCTTTTGGATCGTAACACTCGAGAACTTGCGAAATTAAAAAAAAATATTGTCTTATTATGATTGACGAGCACTTGCTAAGAGTGTTTCTTAATTTTATTAAGATGCATTTGTAACGTTAATTTTATAATAAAAACTGTTATTGTTATTGATTAAAGAAAAAAAAGGAAAAAAGATGGATGCGAGCGGCGTGAAATACGCGCGTCAAAAAAAGCAAATAGCTACGTAAAGGACGCGAAGAAACTTTGTAAATACAGGAGTAAATATATAAAATATAAATATAAGCCGTAGTTTACAGTGCGACGAGGATAACCCAAATAAGATACATGAAAAAAAACGACGAAGCCTCTGATGGGGTTATTTTGAATGCTGCTGGTTGAGAAGAACGAATTAATCTAACAATACTTGACCGTCTAGTCTTAAAGAAGCACTTCACAAGAACGAATTATTGCGAAGGTATACATGTATACATATATAAATACAGAAAATATAAATATATAAATATAATAATAATAAGGCTAACAGGGAGAAACAAAACAAACTATTGGATAACGAATATCACAATGTTACACGTTACACACAATGTATTATTAAACACTGTATATCTATGCTTTGCAGCGTTGAGTTGAATGTTGTTACCCGAATCCGAATGTGAGAGACTGTCGAGAGATTCCTATGTGATTAATTGACATCGGATATGTAATAAAAAATATGCGAGAATGCTATTCTCGCAAAACGATAAATCCATATTTTGATTTATTTGCCTTCCTCGTATCCCTTTCCGGCGTTTTGCACATCCACAAACTGTCACAATTCGACCAAATTTTTTCTTTCTACATGCTCTGGTAGAAAATAACGAACCATTTTTGTTCCTCAACCTTTTAACTAAATGGAAGCATGCGCAATAAGAAGTATCTACATACAATTTTTAACTGCAAAGTTATCCAACAATAATACATACATCCAACAAATACATCATTAATATTTCTACCATCGGGGTAGCTAATTTTTGTTTGAATCAAACACGCTTTATTCGAATCCGTAGCTTTAACTCCATGTTGCATCGCTGTCAAAATCAGTGAAATCCTTTCGAATAAAACAATGATAATCCGTCTCTCGAATACTCGATCAAACACGAGCTATCGAAAGCGCCATAATATTACACGTCAGTCACCGTCTCCGATATAGTCGGCCGCGCGTGTACGTGAGCACTTTCAGCGGAGAAAAAAGATCATACATCAATTAGAGACTTTTATTAATCCCAGTGATGCGAAAAGCCTTTACCTATCTACCATCCGGCGGATCAATCTGTCGCTGGCAGGGCTTTTCACAAACTCTCACTGCCGCGGCCGGGCGGTGTCTGGCTAATGCGGCTGCCTTGCTATAGCCTTTAAACAAACCGACGCTTGACTTGCCTTTCTCTCAACCTTCTCCGACCAGCGCGAGAGGGAGTATGCATACCAATTGAGGATTAATAAACAGGGATACGCCTCTCTTTTCCCTCTGCTGTGCGGCTGGATTTACGACTTGGCTCTCGACTGCTTTTCCAAAATTATAAGTTTTATGTGCAAAATTAGGCTGCGTCTATTAATTGCTCTTCTAATGTAGAGTCAATCATGAGATGAAATTCTACTTCTTGTACTCAGTTATGTCATGGTTACGAGCCGGATCGGAATTAAAACATTAAACACTTCTTGTCGCAAATTCATATTTAATTTCTTCGATATCGATGTCCCATGTCGAAACATACAGTTTAAGAAGCAATTGAAATTCTATTGTACAGCTTGAAACGTTCCTCAAATCTATTAGGCAAATTGTCGAATCGTAACGATCTGTTCTTCCCGTTGAATTTATGCAGATCGAGGTAACTTTACTTTGAGTGTTACTGTTGCGCATTTACAAGGCGTCCCTCGAAATTCAATCGATGCCATTCCGATTCAGCCTGGGCATCCGATTTCGCATTCGCTATAACTCGACAATATTTCCTTTCGAATTTGCATAAAAGTTACTCTTGCGAAGCAATTAGAACGAATTTCTCCCTACGACGACAAGGGTATAGCTTTATTCCAATATAAAAGTAAGAGTAAGATGAGATTATCGACTACAATTTCGTAAAGCCCTTACCTACTACGAGGCATTTTTTTAACGCTCCACTGTATAAAATACTCATTGGGCAAGTTAACGGCTTCTTTTCGGAGCGCGCAACTCGACGCTTGCGTCGTATTTTCTTTTACGGCGTGGGTGAAGGCAACCCCCTCTCTATCGAATCTTTCGTAAACTCCATTGTTCTTCTAGAAAAGCCTTAATCGATATGAGCATATACAGCGAAGAACAGATTTCGACCTTCTTTCCGAATAACTCAACGCAAGAGATACCTTCTGTCTTTCTTTATCCACGTCGCAGAGCAGAACATTCGTATGCTATGTAGGTTGTGAGTAGGTATATAATATAACTTGTACCTATACAGCACATGAAAGTTTTGTTGTCAAAGGCCGTACACGACAACTTGATCGTCCTATACGCGGCTGGCTGTGTGTCTGTTGGGGGACTCGAGGAAGAAAAAAGCCACGGGATCTTTTATGACCATAGTCATTATACCACCAAACTTGGTAAGGGATTTTATATCAATTTTTATATGATTTAACATTCCCGAAACCCTAATATCGTGTACGGGAACAGAATCCAAAAACATGTCTGTAGAAGAACTAGTATTATTACTTATACGTTTGTACTGATGTTTTTAGTGAGCCGATAATGCTAAGTTAATGATTACTAACCCAATATATGGCGTTATCAGAAGTGAATATTTCAGACCTTTTTTGACAGCTCGTTAAATCAATTATTGGTCGCTGAATAATAATCTTAGAACGAGTGAAAGAACTCAGAGTGAGTTCCGACAAAAGGAAAGGGTTGAGTGAGTGAAGGGTTCTTTTTAATTAACACATACGATTTCGCGGTACACAAAAAGCACTTGCTTTGGCGTAAAAACCCTCACGGTTTAGAGGGAAAAGCCTCAGCAAGTGTAAGCTTTATTGAAAATAAGGAAAAGGAAACTATACAAATAAAAGAAAGAGAACAGTGACTCTAAAAGAGAAAAAAGCGCTAGGCAGTCCTAACAGGAATCAGCGCGCGCGGGCCCTTCGCGTGCTCGCGAGCGGGACTGGCGGAGCGGCGGCGCGCAACTCGACGCATGCGCGCGCGCTCTCAACGTCGCAACGGAGAGCGCGCAGCGGCGCGAAATTAAAAAAGCCTAAATTTACTACACTACTTGAACGAATAAAACGAACTGAACAGTCGCAGCTTAGATTTATCGTTTAAATGAAGCAAAAATATGAATCGTCATGACTTATTCAACGTCGAATAGAATAAGAACAAAAGCGACTCGAGTAGTATTGATCGAGATGTATTCAGACATATGGCACGATTTCGAAAAATAGCTCTCAATTTTCCTAACTTTAGCTCAAGTTTTCACATGTCAATATAATATAATTGTACGATTTAACCTACAGTCAATGAACACACTACACTTTACTTTACACACCGACGCAAATAATCTACTCAGAACACGAAGTAATTCAAAAGCCTTCTCAGACCTTCGTGAACCGTTCAAAGGTCTCCGGCTGTTGTACTATTGTATATCTTCTCTATACACGTAGGATAACGAAGCCGGAGTAGAAGGGAACTATATACACACAGCAATGGATAACGTCCATCGGTTAGCCCTAACTTCTTCTTCTTGTGTCAAATCCCTCCCGGACTATCCCAGAAGTTTCGCAGTCCACATATTTAGGCTCCCCTCGTCTCGAAGAGAAATAATTCCCCTTAACCGCTTCGCGCGCGCTGGGAATAATAGACGACGGCTGCTCGGTTTATTGCCTCATACGCGCACGTGTATTATTATATTCTTGTAGATATGAGATATAACCCTTTTCCCAGCCGCAGTAGCACGAATATTCGCGGCATTCCAGCTCGCAGCTCCGCTTTTATATTCGTCCGCGGTACGAGCTTATGGCCGAAGGTATGCGATGGATTTACAGTGTATATAATGTGTACAGGACGATGATTAAGCCGCGGGGCCAGGGCTAGGTGTACCTATATATGCCGCTCGCGGATTTCAGCGGAATCCGATTTCCGGAACTTTTGCCTGTAATGCGCACCCTGCTATATATATATATATATATATATATATATATATATATATATATATATATATTATATACATATAGTTATATACAAGTGGCGGAGATTTCATCAAGGAGTATGGGAGCGCTATGTAGGTTGGATCTCGTTTTTTCGCGTATCGGGAAAAACTACATAAAAAAAAACGCGACGACACAGGATGAATATTTCATTTAAAAGGAGAGTTGTGCGCTATGCTATTGTTTATAGAAAATAATAACCTCTATATGTTTTGAAAACAAAGGCAAACACGCGCATAGTTATAGAATTTTCGGCAACAACAGAAGCCTACATATACACGATTACAATCGGTCTATTTTTTCGAATTCGTGGAACGCGATACGAACTCTGTTTGAAAGTGTGTTTGTATCTGGTTATTAAATTTTTTATATTGAAAAAACAAGAGATGGGCGGGATATATTATTATATATTATATAAACATATATGTTCCGAAAACAAACGCAAACATTTAATATACGTGAATTAAAACATTATCTAAACCAAAGTACATACTGTCAAATTCGTTATCCCGTAAAACAGCCGCAAGCTAGGTTATTCATTTATTTATATATTTCGTTGTTTCTCTTTGCTACATATAATACTACAATACGCAACACGCCGCGGGCAATTAATGCAGTACATCTCGAAAAAAATCAAAGTCGAATCGTATATAGCAGCGCAAGTACATACCCCTCGATGAGCTGCACAACCTGGCCGAGTCCCCTCTCGAAAGAAGCTGCACACAAGAGTGTACACGCGGGATCAGCGTAAGAAGCGGCAGTGAAGTTTAGTATAGCGCGCGCAGGTGCTCGAGAAACATGTATATATAATGCACCTATACAGGCAGGCCCTCGCGATATAGCGACCTAATAAAGCGAACAAGCGCCTTATGGAAGATGAAGGTACTTGTCGCTCTGGTGTGTGTTATGTGCGCGAGCATGTGTACGTGCGGGGGTGGGCGCGAGCTCTCTCTTTGCTTACTCGGTTAGCCTTCATACAGTGCTGGGGGTCGGAAAGAGAGAGAGAGAGAGAGTCGCCTCGAGGCAACACAGGCTGCAGCAGACTCCCGTATTACCGCGAGGCGGTAAATGAGGTCGGATTTAATGCGTAATGCGTCACGACGCCTGGCTCCTCTTCATCAAGAATTCAAAGTGAAGTCTGACACGGCCCCAAAGGCGCGCTTTTTTATCAAAAGCGAGCTTCGTCGGTCCTTTCTTCTTCGAATTGAGCTTTTGGCGAAGTTCGCGCGCGCGATAATTCGCCACGACCAAGCATGTTTTGCGCGCGCTTTTTGCGGGGATTAAATTAAGACGTTTAGGCAAAATCAAGCCACTCGCGAGGCACCAGGGATCTCTTCAATAATCGAGCAGAAGCTACTCGTGCATAATTGATTTTTTTTCTGAGAATCGGCAAACTTGTCGCGAGTAAGTAGTTAGCGTCGGGGAATATTTTATGCGCCTCGTGACGATCTAAATAAAATATTATAAGCGCACACTACGAAGAAACGAATCCGGCTCGTTGTAGCGATCGCTGAAATTCCTGCTGAAAGAAGCCCCTTCTTCTTCCCCGAAGCTGGAATCGAAAAGAATCTCAATTTTCTCCTCGAGCAAACAAACGGCGCCCGAAACGAAACAAGCCGAGAAACTCGCTTCGACCAGTGTAATAGCCGCGCGCGAGGGAGTGTACAGTGGGGCGTAGTCGGCGCGGCAAAGAAATTAAAAAATTAATCCACTGGACAATAATAGCCTTCCTCCCGCAAAAAGTCGGAGAAAAATCTGACGAGAACAGAGTACAGGGTAGGATAGTAGTAATCTTTCGCCGCGCACGGGATCGGAAATAACGTTACACACAGCATCGCATAGTGAGAGATATAGTCCAGCTCCGATACAAGCCCACATCCCTGTACACCGCGTACTCACGCGTCTTTTTTTCGGTGGCGATGGCAATCGAAAAATCGAGAGGGTATGAAAAAAATCATAAAACGGACGTAATGAAGAGCACTCGACCGATGCAGGCTGCCGCGCCACAGCTGGTCGATTTTTCATCAACGTCCGAGTAGGCTGCCGCCGCGTGAAGCTTCAGCGATTTCGCACAATGCGAGCACGAAAGAGAGAGAGAGAGAGAGAGAGAGAGAGGAGGGATAGATGTGGAATCATCGCGTCGAGCCATTGTCTTCGCGATATAACGCTGGCTATGGTGCAGCGGGGATACGTAACGAGAGTCCGCGCGCGCGCGGGGAAAAGAAGACATTGACCTGCAGCGCTTGTCTCGTCGCCGTCTGCTGGATGCGGGGAAAGTTGGGCCGCTTCGGCAAGTTTGCCCTCGGCTTGCTGGATCCTCGCTTGTGTACATAGTTTATGCTCGGCTTGAGGTCCCGAGTCTAAGTTTTTCCGCGTGGAGCTTGTTGATTAGTAATTAAATTAGTTAATTAAGCCGTACGCGTCGCGCAGTCTCGGAATTATTTAATTAAAAAGAGCAATTTCGCAGCGGGCATATACAAGGTGTTCGAGCGTTTGCAGGAGCGAGAGAGAGAGAGAGAGAGTGAGAGAGAGAGAGAGAGAGAGGGGGGGGGAGGATAGAGAGCGGAGCACGCGGAGCCACTTTCGAGTTTCGCGGTTTGAAATTACAATTCGAATTCCGAAGCGTCGGGATGCTGGCGTGGCAGCCGAGCTTTCGCTCCCACCCTCTGAACAGTAGCAGCAGCAAGTGGCCCATCGAGCGCGAAGCTCATCCGGCGGTAGAGCACGTTGGCCCCGTTCCTTCATCCAGGAGCGGGCCTCGCGCATTCTAGAATTGTAATCGCGCGGTTGCCTTTCGCCCTGCTGCTGCTGCTGAGCGTTTGGGCCCCGGATTCCATTTTAATTAATTTCCAGGCGCCGAGCGTGATCGACGCGCTACTCCTGCGCGCGAGCCGACCGTCCCTCTGTCCTATGGCGCTGGGATTGCGGTACATGCTGTGTATCTCGTGTACTCCATGTACTGCAGTCGCGGGAACTGCTGCGGTAATGTGTGTGTGTGTGTGTGTATGTGTGCTATTGTTGCATCGAGCGCTGTATCCACTTATTCCGCGGCTACCTCGCGAGCTGCGTGTGGTTATGATTTTCAGTCATTCGCGTACGCGAATATTTCAGCCCGACTGGTATTTCAGATGAACGGATTGTGGAGAGCGATCGCGATTTCGTGCAAACTATTTTGAGAGAGAGAGAGAGAGAGACAGGGGGGTGAAAGAAGCATCTAGAAAAGCGTCTACACCGAGTAATTGCGACGACGGCAGCAGAGCTCGACCGGTACAGTTGGAGCCGCCGACTTATTTCCTTAAAGACGCAATTTCCCTGAACCCGAATACCGACGTCTCGCTGCGCGAATTCGCGGGAAATTCGGTCCCCCTTGCAAATAGTCGCCATTACGCTAACCTCGCGATTTACTCCAGAGCCCGCGCGCTGTCTGCTAATTCCGGAAAATTACGCCCCCGCTGCCGCGCGCGCGCACACACTGCTATCCTCTATCTCGAACAACTTATTTTGCGCCCATTAAAGTCGAGGCAGGGCCTCTCGAACGAGCGGCAGATTTTCGGCAAGGTCGCGAAACTCTCAGAGGGGCTTATGCACAGATCAGGCTGCGCGACAACGGCTAAATTGAGTTGATTTCGGCGATTGCACGCCGCCGCGTCTATGTGCGTCTGGATGAGCCCGTGAATCGGGTATAGCGAAGGTTTGCTTATGCGCCAAGTAGTTTGGGATACAAGTTGAATGAGTTTTGTTGTGTTTGTGAATGAAAAGTAGCGTCGTCTGACCACAGTCTGATTTTTCTACTGAACCGTTATCAACGCACAAAGCACGCAAAATTATCATCTCCCTGAGTGCAAAGTAACGCTGACCCAGATCGGCGAAACCGTCAACGTAAAAAGGAAGAGCTCAAACTCAAAAGAGCAGAAGCAGAAAGCCGCCGGCCGGCGCCGCGGTAAACACGATTATCATATACGCGCAGCTTCGAAAGAGAAAAGAGAAGAATCTAAAAAGTAAGCTCATTTTCGCGCGACGCAGCGGCGCTGTATCAAACTCGAGGGGGGCAAGGCGGGAATTTCGAATCGGATTACGTGGCCGGGCCAAGCAGCGGTGGGCAAAGCGGCACGCGCAGCTCGCGTATGTATATATAAGCGGTATAGCAGGCTGCAGCCGCTCGGAAGACTTAAGGCCGCTAAGTATGTCCGGGACCAACCGTGTCTTATCAGTGATAAGCGCTTCCGATCCCGCGCGCCACTACCGTGCCCCGGCATAACAATTACCCTATTATTCCCTTCCGCGCGCTTATAACGCGCCTGCATTTGCCAGCCTACGCCACTTCCTTCCGCTATCTCTCTCGTCCCATCTTCTTCTTCTTCTTCTTCTTCTTCGTCGTCGCCGTCGTCGTTGCCCTCCTGCCGGATGTTTTTCCGACCTCCTCTGTCTCGATTATTTCGTGTTTTGCTGCGCGCGGATACGCACATTATCGCGGGCTGCAGCGCTTCTGGATTATTTAAGGCGTTCGAGGGGGAGTGCGTATGCCTTTTTTGTTGGTTTGACGCTATGGCTATATGGCTGCAGCGTTATTGCGGGGGCGCCGGAAAAAGGAATGGGACGCGATGTCGCTTTCGGAAAATTCATGCGTCCGCGTGTCGGATGGACGAATTTATGACGTAAATAAAGTCCCGGTTAATGCCTACACGCGACGACGCAATACTTTGTAAGCTTATTTTGTAAGCTTATTTTTAAGGAATTTTTTAATACAGAATCATGTGTCGATTTATCGTAGCTATATTCTTTAAAATAAAAAAATAAACTCATTGATCTCAAAGGAATCACGTTTTGACAAGTTTGGTCGAAGTTAAATGAAAATTGTATGCAACATTAAAACTATCCCGTTTTCAATTAATTTATTCCAATTAACAAAGTTCCTCTGATATTAAGAACAGAGTTGATGTAACAGGTTGCAAGCTCTCCCTTTGTTGTCCGCAAATTAATTTTTAACTATAGGTAACTATGGATAGTTTATGAAATAAAAATACAGGCGATTTTATTTTCGGATTTATCAAGGAACCGGTGCAAAGTGAAACGAAAAATAAACCGGTGAAATTACAATAAAAACGTCACATAAATAAAGAAAATTCCGGACACTCCACTCTTTTGCTAACTGTCTGTCTCCTCCCCAGCGAAGCTTTTCTTGAATTCAGTTTATAGGGCGATAATCGCGATAAGACTCGCACGCACGCAGAGACTGCACCGCGAGTAAAAAGGGCCGGAAAGGAGTGAGAAAACGAGGGTGGTTGCCAGGCCTTAATTCGCCGGAATTAGGTGCGGAATTAGAACTAGTCCCAGAGCCGTCGGTCTAGCACCAGGGAAGCCAAGTGGTATTGGCGGACGCAGCGGGGGAGGGATCTCGAAAAAGTGGAGAGAAAGAGAGGAAGGGTGGAGTCGAACGGCAGAGAAAGAAAGAGAGGGAGAGGAGTTGGAAAAACTTTACAAAACCTTAGCTCAAGTTTTGCTTCGATCGGGAAGTGGATGGAAGCAGCGGACGAAGGAGGAGAACAAAATATATATATATATATATATATATATATATATATATATATATATATATATATATATATAAAGAAGGAAGCGCGCGAGGGACAGAGAGAAAGGACGAGGCTAAAAGTTTCTCCAGGAATCGGTTAAGAAGTACTCCGAACTCGATGGACTCGCGTCGAGAATACTGAAAACCTCTCCAAATACCCGCGGTAACATCCTCGAGCTGCGGATATAAAAAAAAAGGAAGAAGCAAGCTATATAGGCATGCCATGGCAGAAAAGGAGAATCGCGCTCGGACGCAAGCTCGCGGCTGTGTATGCTCTTCTTTTTGTTTCGCTCCCGCGGCGCGTCAAAGGACCAGGATTTCCGAAATCGAAACTATATTTACGAAATTTTCGCTCGCGATCCTCCTGGTGCATAATCATAAGCCCACTACTGCATCTATAGCTATACGCGCGGAGGGCGGGCGCAAGCTCGAAAATGCAAATAATTGCACGCGAATTTTCAGTTAATTAGCGAAGTGACGCATCGCGCGAGCGAGCGAGCGTGGAGGGATGCAGCGAGGTGGGGCGCGAGAAGGAACTTTGCGCGCGGAATCTGGCCTGAATGGAGCCTAATTATAATTAATTTTACATTGTCCGTGGCGGGGTCTCCTCGCTGACTCGTTCGTATTCTCTTAAAACGCCCGGCCGAGCGAAAGAGAGCACTGCGGGTTTTCTATATGTATATATCTATACACGATCCGCGCACCCCTTGTATAACTAAGTTCCTAGCGCGCTACTGCGCCGCGGCGTCGGCAAAAGTTTCAACCGCGCGAGTACAGCGCGAGGCTCGCCCTTTATCTTTTTTTTTCCTCCGTTCGCCGTTGCTACCGCTGTGTCTTTGCCCCTTTCTCTCACTCTCTCGGGCCATCTTTTTCGACTGCGCGAAACACTAAACAATGTCTTGCAATTCCAGCCAAGTTTCGCCGCCGCGGCGGTGAGTGTGAAATTTCAGCGGATTTGCATAACCACCTTAACTCGCCGCTCGACGGTAGCTATATATACAGAATCGCCGGGAGCGAGATTTAGCGTTAATTAGCGGCTGAATTGAGAGTGCGCAAATTTTTCGTTGAGTTGCCGCCTTCTCTCTCTCTCTCTCTCTCTCTCTCTCTCTTTCTCTCTCTCTCTCCCCCTTTGTGAATATCTTTGCGTTGATTCGCTATTTAAGAGGCTAAACGGATTTCAGTTTAGTTTTTAATTTCGTTTGGACTTCTTTGTTTTACTTTCGCGCGAGAGAAAGCTACTGCAGACCGCCCGCTGAATGCATTGCATTTAAGAAAAGTTTCTCCGCGAACAGTTTCATTGCTGCGCTTGATTTCTTCGCTTTATTCTACCCGCCGCCATTCGCTCCGAAATACGTATAAGGTATATAGATGTACTAGACTATTCGATCGCACTTTCGTAGCTATAATCAGCAGTTTCGTCGTACGGATAACATCCCAAGAATCTAGCATCGCGGGTCTGATGTTAATTTTCCCGTAGGAGCGATGAGCAGTTAGAATTTTCCACGCGCGACCAAATTCCGCGCGGGAAAGCAAAGCTCGCGCGGATCCGGGTGACCGCGATCGTCCGTCGGTGCAGCGCGCTGGAAACTATGTCCGAGGGAGAGGAATAGCCGCTCTGATCAAGTTTGGAGCTGCAGAACGAAAATCCGTCTGCACTGTTCTACTATGGCCAATTGAGGCGAGGAGTCAACGACCGGATATACACAGACGGAATCTGAAAACTCCCGATCATTCGGGACTGCGCGATTCGACGAACGACATTCCGAATTATGATTTTTGGACTGGAAGAAACTCTGCGCGATATGTGCGGGCTATATCGTGTTTGGAATCGGATGGAACTTTTCAATAATTACTTTCACTTTATCAGAACAGTCAGTGATTTCATGTTAGTGATAAGAATGTTACAAGAATGCCCGTTTCATTGTACTTATGGTGTTTGTATGTCATTCTAATACATGAAAAGAAAATTTTAGTTGTTCACCAATAAACAAAATAAAACAGGCATGGCAAGTTACGTAATAATTATCTTTACTTTTTTTAAAGTTATTGCATATACGTGCATAACAAGCAAGCTAGGGTAGAGGGGGCCGATCAGTCCCGCGCGGCGCGAGTCCTTGCGAATGAAGTTCGCGCGCGGCGATGCGCAGGCTAATTACAACATACCTGCAGTGCGCCGCATAACTCGCGCCCCTGGAATTCCACGGCGCGCGCGAGCACAGATCTACGCGCGTCTCTCCCTTCATTTTACCATCGACTTTTCTCGTTCTTCCCAAATTTTCTCCCACGCACGATAAATAAGTTAGCCTCGCGCGATCGTGTTTTATTCTCGCGCGGTATACAATGGCAATCTGGGCTCATTACACTCTCGAATTATACAGTCGGTATAATTGTCGCGAGTAATTGAGAGCTCGACGCGAACCGCCGCGCTATTTGCTCGTGACACACGGCGCGTAGTTTAAATAGGCGTTTATACATTATATACACGGCGCGGGGGCGCGAGAGTTCGGCGCTTTATTAAGCGACAACTGCAGAGCTCGCGGCTTCGTCTTCGCGTCGGTGCATAGAATGCTAGCGCGCAGCTGGCTCTGAATTACGAGGCAAGTTTGTTGCGCGTTTGAGACTGGCGCTGTGTGCCGCTATGCTTTTTCGACGCTTGCGTCTACTCTAATTATCTTCGAATTGCTGTCTCTGGCTTTTAGCCGATGAACTTTCAAGGTGTGGAGGGAAAGAGGTACAGGGGCGTTTGTAGCTCGCTGGTTGGCTGTTGCGTAGGTATAGCGAGGCAGGCAAAAAGTCGCGCGAGTCGTGACAAGGCGCTGCTGCATAGGTATAATGTACTATACAGGCGAGAATATGCAAAAAGTTGCAACTGCGCGACGCCACGACCCGCTGCGCGGTCTCGACCTTATGTTTGTACGCTTTTTTTTTCATCTCTCCAAGTAGTGTAAAACTTGCATAAAGGGCGCGGGAACTTTGTTAAGGGATTGGCTTTTTATCCGCGCAGCTTTTAAGTTGCACATCTTATATACTATTCTGCGTAAATTAGATCGCGGTACGCGGGGTTCAGCTTGTATCGAGTTTTTCGTTCGGCACGAAGATAAGTCACATTGTATAATTTATTATGGTTTTTTATAACAAGAAAAGCTTGAATAAAATAGTTTTTTTTTTAATATTTTGACAGAGTACTTATTATATTGGCTGAATAATAATTATAGTTATAGCTTCGTGAAGCCCCCACATATACTCAATTCAATGTCAACCGTCTAAGTGGTAACATGTCATCAACAATATAATCTTTCGTAACTGCTCCAATATTGCCGTACAACTCGTTCTAAAATACTGCTTATTTAGCAATGTACAGCTAAGCAGAATCTTCTAAAAGCCGCAAGAAAAAGGTAAAGAAGCAAAAGCATTTTCTAGTATTCGAAAACATAAGTTCATACGAACAACAGTAAGGACGCTGCGTTAAGATAGTATTTGGCACCGCAACTCTCACCTCGGAACTATTGTAGTATCGAGGTTGCAAGAGAATTATGGATCTATGCATTCGCATGGAATTTTTAAGCTTATAGTAGGCTAGATATATTTTGTAGTGTAAAAAGTATTCATCAAAGTTTTACGCATGAACGCACGAAAACGTTTTTCTACTCAAATTCTTAAAAGGTTAAAACAAAATCCAAACTGCATATTTATTAAAACTATCTTTATTTAATGCCTAATATTGTCGATTATTGTCATCACCTTTTTCATTTTAATATCAAAATTCCCGCTCACCTTTACGCATGCGCAGTGAACGCTGTTTTGCGCCGACGCATGCAGGTACGAGCTTGCAGACGATAATAATTATACTGGTTCAGCTGACAGGTATAATATGTTGCGTTTCTCCGCTTTTTCGCAAAGTCCTCCCAGAAGCTTGAACATGTTTAATCTTCAAAAATACGATTCGTTGTGAAGATCAGAAAAATGTTTCGCAAAGATCGTAAATCTGTTATATAACCTAATATGCTTAGCTGGATTCGCCATTCGTGGCGATAATAGTAGCTCTTCTGCTGTGGGTGATGAAACGACTCTTATTTGCTTCTGATCTGCGAACAACTCTACGAGAACAGGTTGTTTGTTAACCTCCGTTTCGGCAACGTTTCAATCTGCTAGTAGTTTTCCGAGTCTTGAAAATGTCCAAGATCACTCAAAGGTCAAATTCGGGAGATATCTCCGGTTTGGAAGATATCGAGCCGCCTTTTGGAGTTTTTCTTTCTGGAAAATACAAAAAGTAAATGATTTACTATCGTTTAATTATACTTTTAGAGCTCAATAGTGCGAGAAACAAATGAATATTTTTAATACCTACATCCATACATATTATCATACATCAGTAGTATTTTAAAATAAATGTTCTATATTTTATTTGCTTCATTCAAATTGTTACTTTAGCACAATCTCTTTAAGCAGAACAATCAATTACAGTCATGGATTAATTAAACATAAAAATTTTATTGTTTATTCTTGATTTTCAGGAGTTTTGCATTTGCAACAATCAAGGACCGTTTGCCAGTTACATTGACTCGAGTAGTAGATACGCTAAGTCGAAATAAAGAAGAAATCTTAAAATTGTATGGCACGGTGAGTTTGAAAAGATAAGTGACATGATAAATTAAAACTGTACTTTCCAATAAATACATAAAATGATGATTTTTAGCAAGGTGTTGAGGAAGCCAAACAAATTGTAGGAGCTATTAGCAAACTGAAAAATGAACTAGTAACAAACAAAGCATTACTTCCTCTAAGTCCTGTGCCAGGTAAAGTCGATGATGATGCAGCAGTGTGGAATGAAAAAATTGAGAAGTTGACTAAAGAGCAGGGTGAAACTCAAGCCTGGTTTAATTCAATATGGCTTATAAGTGAATGCTACATGTACCGTAGGATAGCACAAGAATTTGCTCTAACGTATGTTATCCAACTTTACTACACATATATAATTATATTTTTTAATACTTAATTTAAAAATCATATAATCAAAATCTTTAATTAAAGAAATACTTTGAAAACTTACGACCCTTTCGAAAGTCAAAAGAAGGAAGGTTACTTCAAAGCTGTTGGGAGTATAGATCATTTAGCTAAACATATAATGAATTTAATTACTACAAACCTCAGCACAAAAGAGCAAGAAAATAATCTCATTGATTTGATTAAACTAGATCTGTGGGGCAATAGGTAATATTATTTGCATACTTCTTGCTATGCAAGCAAACCTAAATTTAATGCAAAATTTTTGCAGATGTGATCTATCGTTAACTTCAGGAATTGTGGATTCGCAAGAACATAATCCATTACACTTTATAGAATCACTGGATAAAGAAATTTTGGTTGATAATAGTAAAGATGTTGCCAAACTTCTTAGTCAAAATGTTCAGTGTGAAAATAACAATTTAATCATTGACATTGTACTCGACAATGCTGGTTATGAGTTATTCACTGATTTATGTTTGGCAGCTTTTCTGACAGAGAAAAAGTATATCAACAAAATAAGATTTTATGTAAAACGATATCCATGGTTCATCAGTGATGTTACAACAAATGATTTTCATTGGGTCATTGAAACAATGACCAAAGCAGACAATGAAAATATCAAATCATTTGGAAAATTTTGTGATCAATGTGTAAAAAAGGGCATATGGACTATTGAGGTTTGTCATGATTCCAATGTAATCTTCTAAATGTATTAGTCTTCTATATTCAGTTATTTTTTGACATATTTCAGGAAGAATCTTTTTGGACAGAACCATTTGATTATTCTGAAATGAATAATGCAAATCCATCGTTATATAAGAAGTTATCTGAAGCTATCCTAGTCATTTTTAAAGGTGATCTTAACTATCGTAAGCTTTTGGGTGATATTAATTGGAAATACACAACTGACTTCTTACAAGCACTCCGAGGATTCAGACCAACCAATTTACTAAGCTTGAGGACACTGAAAGCTGATTTATGCGTTGGCTTACCTGTTGGAAAAGCAGAAGAGTTAAAAAAAGAAGATCTTAATTGGATGAATACTGGTAGATTTGGACTGATTCAGGCTTCCATTAAATAAATTATATCACAAAACTCAAACTTTCAATTCTACGTCTTAAAAATTTCGATATGATTGTTACTATTTTCCTAAGGTTTTCATAAGTTGTTTGTATTACAAGAAAATTTGTATTATATCAAGCGTGCATTGAGTCTGAATAATGATCTGCAAAATAATGCTAAAGAAATATTCATGTACATACAGTTAACTATTATTATCAAGTGCCATTGTGTGGACCAGTAAGGACTTTAATCTTTTAAATTATTATTGTAACATCTGTACCTGCCATTTGATTGTAAAATATTTTCTATCAAAATAATATACATAAAAAACAAACTTAGATGATATCTACCGAAAGTTGAAAAACAGTGTATATTTTTTTTAACCTAAAGTACCTTTCAAATGTTGACTTATTAAAAATAAATGTAACTTAAATTTGAGATAATTTAAAACTTAGTTACATGAGCAAGAAATTCATTTCTATCATTTTTGTTATTCATTTTATTACATTTACTCTTAATACAATATTTAATAGTAATAATATGATAATGATAATAAGTAACTATTATTCATAAGTATATGATATAATATCCTTCTTTTCTATGTAAATTTTTGTACAATCATCTCTATGTCGAATTAAAAAAAAGGAGATAACGATCGAGCCAAAAATTCACACTATGATTACATTTTACTGATAACCTTCTCGAAAAATGTCGAAAAATCACTCTTCGATGCTACGTCGTCTCGTCTTTGATTTACTTTTTCATAATACATGACAATAATCCCACATACGTTCTACTTCATTCAAGTTCAACATATAGTTTCTCTTAGAATATATATTAACAGAAAAATTAAAACCAATGGAATATTCTATTAACAAACAATTTATCTCTCAATAACATCTTGTAATCCAAAAAAAATGCTAAAATCAAGTTTTAATTTAAAACACAATAAAGACTGTGTCGTTTGAAGACTTCTCAAACTTGTGCTTCTTCATACTTTAACTGTAAGTTTCGATGCATTGTACCGAGATTGACGCACTCATTTCTTGGTCAACTCTACGTTTACACAAAGCAGTCGAAATATTTATGATCTCGCAAAGTTTATCGTATTATCGTTAAAGACGAAACGTTCACTCGTCATCAGCAATTCGCAAAAGTTACTGTACACAACAACAGTTCTCACGACTGTCGGTATGCTGGAGCTTGGCCAGATATAGAAATTGATTTGGTTTTATTTCGAAAATGGCATGAGCGATGCGTCAGCCGAATCTCAGTGTAACATCCCACACAATGTTGTCACTTTCTGGTTCAATTATTATTCGTAAGCCGTGTCTCTCTCCGCAAATCGAGAGATCAAATGTCACCAAAAAACCAGCCACCTTCGATCGTCCTACCTCGTTTGTTTGGCAGATCTTCCAAAACGAAGACTGCTCATAAATAGTCTTTATTTTTAAAAACATGATTCGTACATTCTAGAAAAAAGTATAAGCGAAGCCCTATCTTGGCATCTTCCGTGCCACACGTAGAAATTTATTTGCTGATGTAGCTAAACGTTTTCAATTGATGTTTTTACTGTAATCGTTAAATAATCGACAACGAACGCGTAAGATAGAATCGATAAAAGATGAAGTCTGCGGTAGCACAAATTTGCTAGAGCATTCAATTACAGTAAAAAAAAAACTTATGCTCTCGTTGTTACTTCCTAGGACTTGTAGCTGCCACAGCAAATCATTTCTACTGATGCGGTTTGATTGGTTCGTAGGTCGTTTACTTCCGTGTATCTGTTGCACTTTTATTAAATTCTGGAAATCTTATTGCAGCAGCAGTCGTTACTTGGTGAATGCTGCAAAGACAGCCCACAGTACAGGATTCGCATTGGGTTTTGCTGCCTCAGATTCGAAGTCTAGATCGAGAAGCGTCCTGACTCGGCGCATTGCTACCTCATAGTCGTCATCGGACAGGGGGGCAAACGCATTTTCGAGAACATCTGCTGCATGCGCAAGAATTATTAGTGCCAGTGTGCGTCGGTCCATACGGCCGGCGTCGTTTACCCATCGACCAAGTACCGCTTCTTGTATCTGTAGGAAAAAAAACAAACATTTGTAAATTCATACACATTCATTCTACCATATTGGCGCTTCTGTCTTGTAAAATAACTTTCGTTACATACAGTAAGTACACGCTATAAAACAATGTTATGCGGCATTTTTAATAAAGCAATTTTTTTCAACTATTTTGACACCTAATATCAACTTGAACGAAATGATGCAAAAAATAATAATAAATATTAACACATGATAGAACCTCATATGTAAAAAATAAGTAACTATCTACAAAGAAAAATTAAAGAAAGACTTTTTAGGTGGTTCTGGAAAACAATTATTAATTTCTTATGAAAAATATTAAGAATATGAAAATTGCAATAATGTTTGTGATTTCATGATTTACTTTTCGTAGTATTAAATTTTATATAGAAACTCTTCTTTCTGATTTTTTGTACATACATCAACTCTACTTAAGTTTTGTATTTTACTAATAAAAATGTCGTAACAAGTTACAGTTAAACTTCAATACAGCGTGTCACGGCAACTTCTTAATCGATAAGATATCGTTGATCTAGATAACAGCGATTCTTGCATATGGTACTGCATGTCAAATTTCCGCAAACATGATTTTAATGTATGTTTACCCACGTATTCGAATAAACTTAGATTTAACTTTTTTAATTTAGCAGAAAAATCCGCTAACATTATTTAAATTGTTAGATCAATTCAACAAATAAAAAAATCATCTAATCTGATGTTATTTTTAAAATAGTATATTATTGTATGTATTAACCTATTATAAAAGGAATGTCACTCTTTTAAAAAAAGGGTATTATTGAAACCAATTACAATGAAAATTAACCCTTTTTTCTAGATATTATTAATACAATAAAAAATTGTTGAGACGATAAAGTCATAAAATAGGGTTGCAAAACTTTTATAGGATGATTTAAATGTTAGTGGATTGATTCAGAAAGACCTTACAAAACTGGAATTTACTAGGTAACATCCTAATGTAAAATTATCTTTTGCACAAAGTATAATCTAAACTCTAAATAATAATCGACAAATTCTAATTTAGGCATTGCATTAAATATTTTGTGCAATACATTACATTAATATATACACTAGGTAATCCTGTACCAATAAATAAAAATGTATACTTGAATACATATCTTTATATCTAATAGACAAAAATTTGTTGCAAAAAGTTTACCTTCCTCACAAGTCGAGTTTTTGCAAGATTATCCGTTAATGGGTGAGTTGTCATATCAAAAAGAAGAAAATTTTGTTTTTCTGTAGTTAAAACTCCTTTTTCTACAAGATTTTTTGCAAGTCTTTCTCTGACATTTTTTAGCTGATAACGTAGTTTTAATGGATTCCATGTTTCCCCTATTATAAAGATTAATGAATTATTTTAATGCTACTACCATTCGTAAGGCTGACATTAAATGAATCAAATACAAGAAAAAATGCAAAAAATTGTTTGCTCACCACTTAGGTATTCAATCCAACTCTGTACTGTTTCTGGGGGATCTGTTTCTTTAAGGTGTTTCAATGCCTCATCCAATAAAACATCTCCTGTAGGAGCATTATTCTTTAACAACAGCTTTCTGCTCAACAGTCCTCTTTTCCTCATTCCTGCCTTCTCCAATTCTACGCGTCCTCGAAGTCCAAGTTCTGCCAAAATGCATCCACGCAGTCCTGAGCTTATGCAGTCATTCCAAAAGGAAGTGTATCCCTGAAAGTAATGAACGATTCTGTTATATTTGTAAGTCAGAAATAGCGATGACTCAACCAACAAGAATTTACTTCAAGTAAAAGATATCCTCTTTTCCTCCTTGGAACAAGTTTAGAAAAATGGAATATCAAGTAATTTTTGTTCTAACTCTGATCTATTTAAGAGAACTCATTGATATTAAATCAATATTTCTTAACTCGTGAATGTAGGAATCCCGTATTTAAAACTTAGACACAGATGTAAATTTTATTTCGAAAGGTCTTACTTTGTAGATAAGCTTTAATTTACATCATTCGGAACAATAATTTATATTGGGAACTTATATATTGAAAGAAAAATTATAGAGTATCCCCTTATACATCTTACGCACCGGAAAAGCAAACCATTAAACATGCTCCTTTGGAACATCATGGCTTATCGCGGCTCTTCAGTATCAACCGAGTAGTTTGTAAGCATAAATGAAGATTGATTAACTAGAATAGGTGTTTTTGGATATTATATTAAATGGCATTGACTTCTCCCCCCCGGAGCATACGCTGAAAACCTACAACCAGAAACACGTGTGTCAGCATTTAGGCCACGTACTGGAATCAACGGAAGTTGGAATAGATAAGAAAAGCAGGCAGAACAACATACTGCATAGAAGCCTGCTCGAAAGGGAGGAAATGAAACAAAATGAAACGGAGTGGTTAGAAGAGATAAGAGCTGGCACAGACCTCCTTATCTTTGAGTCCAAGCAGGAGCACCTCCTCCATGAGCGTGAGCCTGGTTTCCTTGTCGCTGTCCTCGTCGAGGGCGGGGTTGGAGTTGAGATCCTTGACGGAGGAACCGTCCGAGTCGTGGGGCGACTGTGGATTCGAGTGGCTGCCCTGGCCGTCGTTGGAGCCATCCTGAGTTCCGGTACCGTTGCCGCTGTTGGCCGTGCCGCGACGCCGCTGCACCAGGCCATCCGCGCGGTTCATCCTGCTTCGTGATTGATCTGCGACGAGGAGTATCGACGACGGGACGAGGGGCCGATCGGGAGGAGGACGTCACTGCTGTTTCCGCTACGTCTAGTGCTGCTGGCGGCTGTTGCGCTTTGGCGAGGAGAAGCTGCCACGCCGTGGCATCAAGACTCGCGGCTCAGAGCTGACGATGATGATTGTTGACGTTCGGGACCGCGACAGCACGGCATATCTCTCGGCAAGATGGCCTGCGAATCGACGACGGCGACGGGCGAGCGACGTCTCTCTCGCTCGCTCTCCTGATGCGCCTACGGCTCACTCTCACTATCTCTTTCCCGCTCCTTTCCTCGCGGCCACGACACTCTCCCTCGCAGTCTCCGCACCGCCTCTCTATGGCTCTTTTTTCACCTAGACTCCACACGCACGCACGTAGATGCTGTCACACACTCACACAGCTCTCTCTCTCTCTCTCTCTGGCCTTCTGCTACGTCTTACGTCTACGTCTCCTTCAGCAGCAGCAGCCTGCATGCAGCTCCGGTTGTCGCTCTCTGGCTCTCTCCGTCCCTCTCGGCGCTGCGCGGGCGGTCGTTGCTTTGTTGTCAAACGCGCCGATCGCGCGAGCCCTGTCGAAATCAGCGAGTTTTATTCGGCGACTAGTGTGGCTACCTATATACTTATTATTATTCGTCGGGATTAATGATCTCGAGAGCGAAACCAACCTCAAAGCCGAGCTGCTGACTGGGTCTGGTGGTGCGCGAGCGCGAGAGAGAAGACCGAGGCGTCGCGAGCGTGCGCGCAAGGTGGCTCTGGTTTTCCCACTATATTCCCGCTAGCTCGTGTCGCTTATTCCTGGCCGTCGCTGTCTATAAGTATCTCGCTCGCACGACCAGCTCCTCTTTCCTCCTCCTCTCGATTCGCGTATATAAGCGCGAGTTTAGGACCAGTTAGTTCACAGAGAGTACTATACCTGTACTTACCACCTTTAATCGTACTACTATAGCGCCACCGCTCGCTCTTAATTTGCGCAGTTGGGTATATATCTGTATAGATAATACATATATCGTACGATGACGTCTGCTCGGAGCGCGGCAAATTTAAATTTTCATACATAAAGTGTCTAGAAAATCACACGTCATTCAGGTAGTGAATCGTGAATGCCAGATAAAGTTATACGATCGCTACGGATATAAAGTTGTATTTCGCGAGAAAACAGCTTTGTTTACTCAAGATCGCAACTGCGAAAGTTGTTTATATTTTTTTATTTCATTCAACATTTTTTGAATATTCGATTAATAACCATCACTTATATTCTTGACCTTTGGATCGAAGCGTTTTCATAACTATATGCATTATTCATGATCATACGGAGAACGTTATGCCTCGTATACATTCAAACTGCAACATAACTAAGTCCGTTACACGCAGCGACATTAATCACTGTTAAAGCTCCTCTACACTACGACGCAGTAACTGTTTACTATAAATTATCGAGGCTAGTCAACCGCTTGGAAGACTTCAATTCTCTTATATACATCCAACTTGCAAGTTTTGACAATAAAAAAATAATTCATACTCGCAGACCACACCATACACAGCTCTCGTAATCATTATTACAACAGTTGTCAGACAAGACAGACGATGCCAGAATAACTCGCGACATCCTGCACACCAATTTCCACGCGAGTTCCGGGCAATTAGCAGTACGCGCCGGCAAAATCAGTCGTAAAAACTGGAGCAAGCTGTAGTATAGCGCTAAGCGTGCAATGCGCTGAAACTATAGTCGAACAACACTGCACACAGCGACTGCGCTGCAGTTATACATTTCGCGCGACTTTATTATAAGCATAACCGACGCGCCAGCCGTGAGGCGAGAGCCGTGCACACGTGCCGGGGCATTATGCAGATGCTCGGCCGGCTAATATACCTCCTGTGGGACGAGGAGCAGCGGTTATATTGCCGCATCACTGGCCAAGTTAAGCGCGTGACGCTCCGTTGTGTTTAGTCCTCTCTCGCAGTCCCGGAAGAAAATTGAAAATTGCTCCGCGTTCTTTCAATCCGTAAACGTCCGCCTTTCGATTATACGTATCTCGGAGTTTTCATCGAGATTAGCTGCGAGTCACAGCGGATAATCGAGGGACGCAAGGGGTTATTTCTGCGGTGTAATATTCTATTATCGCTATTTATCGTTCTGAGGCGAGGCCGAACGGTTGTATTCGTTTTCTAACGTCGCGTCGTGTCTTTGTTGCAAATTTTTTACCCGAGTCAAACTCGAGAAGTATAACGCAAGCATTTTCACCGAGAGCGTTTAGAAAGCTTTCTCCGATAGATCTCTGCCCTCGAGCTAGAGTGTGTGTGTGTGTGTTTCGTTTGATAGCAGGTCAGCTATTTGTTGTACATTCAATAATTCAAGTTTAGTACTGGCGTATATTAGTGTATAATGAAAATCTTCGTGCTATAGTAAAAACAATTATTGCGTATAATAATATACGATGCTAAAATGAGATTTTTTTTTCTAGTCAGGAATAAAAACTCTACACTATACGTATACACACGCTGAACATTAAATATAATTCTGCGGTGGTCCATGCATGTAATTATACGCCGTGTATATATATATATATATATATATATATATATATATATACAAATACGAAACATGAATAATGGCCCCGCGTATACGTACATCTCGAGAGCTCGCGGCGAAAGTGCGTGTGTAACAATTTACAAAAACGCTAATAACTGCAATAATAACATCCTGCGCGCGCGGCGCGACTTCTCTTTACGCTCGCGGCCAAACTGCGCGAGTGTGTGCATTCGGAGCTTCGGAAAAATGTAAAATAAGCACGATCATTATTGTTGGTTTACTCTGCCTCCTGTCCATACAATCGATGTTTTTCTTTTCGAATCGTGTAGAAAAAAAAACAATTCGCTGACACGTTATGCTTCCTCGACGCGAGTGAATCGTCTCTGGTAATTGATATTTCTTTTTTTTCAATAATTGTCAGCCCAACTATTCCAACTCATTTTCGTTCGATCCAATTTAATGTGTCCATTAAAGCCATTCGTGCGGCGTATCAGCCAAACAAGCGCACGTGCGGGTATACACTAAGCCTATATATACATATAGCACGAAATTAGAAATTATAAATAGAACTGCACCGGTTATGGTCCACCTGCACGCTATCAGTCGAGAAAGAGAGAGATAAGGCTAAAAGCGGGCCCGGCCGCAATTGCGCTTCGTTCACCGTTATACGAATCGCCGCAACCGATCTAGGCGGGAAAATAAAAACGCGCATATAAAAAGAGGCAAAGTTGTGACGACGATCGACGAAATATCGTGTGCCGGGCGTTTCACGGTCAGTCGGAGCCGATCGATCGGTCCATCCTAATGCTGAGCATAAGATCCGAGCCAGACTACACCTATTCTCCTTCCATTCGCTCGCGCGGTTGGTCCGTACCGAAGCAACACCTCGTCTTGTCTTCTCCTCGGGAAGTAGGTAGGAGCCGCAGAGGCGAGAGAGTAGCTATGTTCTCTGCCTCCGCTTCTTTGCTATACGGACACTAGTTTGTTGTACGCTCTATCTCTTTTCGCCCCTTCTACACTTGCGCTGCAGCATTGAGAGCGACGCGTGCGCAGCGACTCCATTGAAGCTTGAATGATGTACTCTAATGGTGTTGATCTTACTTTACGACGACGGTAAGAGTATTAGCCTGGTGTGCTGTACAATATGGAGTCAGATGGAACGACAAAAAGCCTTTTTCAACCGATTGCACATTGTGCGAGCTTTGCAATGCGTGAATAATTCATGCTTTGATCTGAGTTTTGCGTTGCATCTTATCTCAACTTTAGATCACGTTTAAATTATAAGTATCGTTAAATTAACTTTGTATTCACAATTGCGTAAGCAGTGTTTCGTGCATAATCAATGAAATTTCCCTAAAGTGTCGAATGTTTCTTTGAAGAGAATAACTAACCGATGTTAGAAGTATTTAATTTTGGACTTCCGTAATTACACAACGTGTATGATCGTTTGATCGCTGACTTCAGACAAGTTGTAGGCGCATAAACGATTTAAAATTTTTCCATACAATAACCTCGATTTTTCAAACACATAGAACTTTTAACTATATGCACACCTGCTTGAATAACTTATCTGATAGAGGTAATCAGTTGATAAACAACTGTGCGGTAGGACTTCAATCAAACTGAATAGCAGCATAATGATATTAAATTACATAAATTATTTAAACCCTCAATAAGTTACTTTCTGATTCTCTCGTCGGTATACACAATTATGATCTTTTGGTGCACCAACTACATAACCATCGACGAGTGGAATTCTCGACAGAAGAAATAATATTACTCGAAAGCAGAAAGACTCGAAGTGCCTCCTTTATCACCGGAGAAAGTTTAGAATAGTGCCATAATTAAGATAAATTGCATGCACGCTTTTGTGCAATTTGCACAATGTACATGTATATATATATATATATATTCGTATTTAAAATGTTTACCGCGAAAAAATCTAAGCTAGCTCTATATCCCTCCCCAAAATTCCATCTATCGAAACTGCAATCCTGCAGCAGAGTCGAGAGCATTTTCAACAACCTGTCGCCTCGCCTGGCAGTGGTACATACCCGTAGAATAAAATCTCGAGCTCTCAAGGATAGCATATAATAAACACAGCTGTATACCTATATACCTACATAGACCTATATATATCCGCATACGAACGAAAGCGCAGAGGGGGCATTATACAGCGCGCGGCCGGTGTGTGTCTCCCCTCGCTCTCGATAGTCACTCGCCTCTCTCTCTCTCTCTCTATACTCTGCATCGCGGAGCCGCAGTGCCGCCGCGTGCGATGTTACAACAGAGCAGCCCGTCAGTCCGTTCTGCGCGCTGGCTCGGAGCGCACCTCGCGCGATAATACTTACCGCAGCCTCTCGTCGCTCGGGCTACTATACTCAACTCAGTTCGAAAACCGGTGCTCCCCGAGTGTATACACTTATCACTGCATCTGTATTTATAGATACTGCTGCGAGGTTCGATCGTCGAGGGACTGACACAGCAACCCCACACGAGTGTGTGTGTATATAGTATACAGTGCGAGAGGGAAGGCGAAGCGGCGACTGGTATGCCCGGCTGACACGACGCGATACACGCAGGTGTCAGGTGAGTGCTTGTGTGCATTGTGCAGTGGCTTTTGTCCTTATCCTCGCGCGGTCAGTTATATAGAGTGCAGTATATACCTAGAGAGAGAGAGAGAGAGAGAGAGAGAGAGAGAGAGAGAGAGCGAGAGAGAGAGAGAGAGAGAGAGAGAGAGAGAAGGGAGCAAGTACCTCGCTGCAGGTTTTTTATTTTACTATTGCGCTCGCGCGACGAGCGTCTCTCTCTCTCTCTCTCTCTCTCTCTCTCTCTCTCTCTCTCTCTGGGTATAGTTATATACGTATAGGTAAGGCGAGATGGTGGGCATAGGTTGCGAGCAGGCCGTAAGGAGCTGGCGAGAGGGAGGAGGAGGTTGATAAGAAAGTGGACTGCGGCAAGGCCGTGCAGTGCGCGCGCCGATTCGCGATAAATCGCTATTATATACTCGGACAAAGGATCATTTTAATACGCGCGATAATATTGGCTCGCTTTTCTGACGGGTGAAAGTTGAATTTTTTGATTCGCAAGTCGGGAATATCCCGGAACTTCGCGGCCGCGTTGAGTTTGTGTATTTGCTACAGTGCGAACACCGTGTCGGGGAGGTATAAATTGTGTAGTCTCGAATACACCGTCGTCGAAACTAGTTTTATACTATATACTAGGAATGAAGGCGCGCTTCGCGCGCTCTTGAATCTATCTCTATCTAATATCACTGGTAGAAAATCTACCATAAGTGTTGGGCGGCACACTAACGTCTGCTAATATTTTATAAGCATGTAACATGTTACTAAATCCCTCAAAACTACTTTTTAATAAATATATTAATAATGCTCAATGTCGTCATCATTGGTTTGAATAGTGAATTTGAAGAAAAGTTCAGTATAAGAGTTAGTGGGTTTGTACTTACTATGCTACCTAGAAAATATGTAAATTACATGATTCTGATTTAACTGTTTTCATTCATATTTTCACATCGAGGTCCATATGAATTTTTTAATTTAGCGTATCAAATTTTGCTTGTAGACAGTTACACAGAAACGACCATCTCTAGCACATTCTATTTCTGGTTTCCAGTATTTTTACATGAAGAAAGTGATAAGTATTTTAGCTTTTTTGTCAAGGCATTAATTAGAATTTTGACTTTTAACAGTTGTGAGAGATTTTGAGACCGATACCTGTTTTTTCATTTTTGCATTTATTCTCATTCAAAAACTAACAGGTCTAGAGAGCTATACGACTAAATAATTATCATGAGTGTTCTAGTCGAAAACAAAAGTATTTCAGTTAACGTTGATTCAACTTTAAATATCTTTTCACAATCACAAAAGAAATCTATATGCAAAATATGAGCTCTCTAGACCTGTTAGTTTTTGAATGAGAATAAATGCAAAAATGGAAAAACAGGTATCGGTCTCTCACAAATATTAAAAGTCAAAATTCTAATTACCTAATACCTTGACAAAAAAGCCAAAACATTTATCACTTTCTCTATGTAAAAATATGCTAGAAATCAGAAATACAATGTGCTAGAGATAGTAGTTTCTGCGTAAATGGCTATAATTAAAATTTGACCTTCTCAATTAAAAAATTCGCATGATCCTGGATGTGAAAATATAAACGAAAACAGTTAAATCAGAATCATCTAGGTTACATATTTTTAGGTAACATATGAAGTGGCAGTGTCATATTTTAGTTGTCTATTTTACCATTTATCTATTTTACCATTTGTCTATTTTACCTTTTTACCATTCAAAGAGCATTGTATAATGATAGACTTAAACTTACTGACTCGGATACTGAACTTTTCTGTAAATTCACCTCTCAAACCTCGAGGGTGACTTTGGGCACAGAGACACAGTATATCTTCAAACTCTTTATTTTTTTTAATTGAACTTCTAACTGACATTTCAAAAAAAAACTAAATAATATTCACACACTTTATTACTACTTCAAATAGAGTTAGGGTGCCACTTTTCAATACACATGTTGTAATACTACACACTCTTGGTAATGATTAATTTTTACTAAAATTTCTTGCTAGTTATATTACATATATTTTACCTGTTATCAAGGTTTCCACATTTCATTTTAAACACCTCAAACATTTCTACCAGGGTTATGAGTTATGACTGGTTTTAGGGTTATGAACTTAAAGCGTGGTTCTGATCACGTTGCCTAGGCAACCAACCAGCAACCAATCAGAATCACGTATTAAATGCTTCACAACAAAGGCCATCATTTTTTTAAGAGAGGAGGATTGTACACTGGACGTCCCGGGACGCGGTCTTATAGGAAACTTATGTTTACCTTCGCGCGACGGAGTAGCCTCCGCTTCGTTTATACACGATTCGACCATTAACGGAGCATAATTCAAGATTATCGTGTGCGATGGTTTCGGGATAAAAAGCGTAGGCGCGGGCTGTAATACGACGTGATTAGTCTAGAGGCGCTGACAAAGGTATTACATGGAAATGCCACCGAATCGGTTATGTTTATACGCTGCACCAGAAATTCAAAATTCAAACACGTTCTAGATTCTCGTAAAAATATACGGCTTTCCTGTAATTAATCTGGTTATGTATGACTTTCATCGCGAGATAAATTATCGAATAGTCTTTCTTTATATTAGAAAGTGCTATTTACGCGCACTACTTCGCAAAAGTGCGCGATACAGATAAACAAACGCGCATTCTCGAACGCGAATATATTCCAGATCAAGCGTTTTTGAATTTCTCAAATTGAGTAATTGCAGAAAGTTGTCGTGGAGTATTTTACGTAACGCACTCGAAAAAATCCTTCGATTCCGCTCGCGAATCGAAAATCTCGTAACGATCCGACTCGCTCAAAGAAGAATGGAAAAAACGCAGTGTGGTGTATTGTATCTATATGTATCCAAGAAGCACTTAACCCACATAATAAAAAGTTGGAAAATTTCGCGGGGACGGGAGGAATGCAATAATTCAAGCGTAATACACGTAATTTATCTAAAATCGCTCTTTAAACCCGCTTCGAACTCTATATATCTGCTCCTACAATCGCACGGACACTAATAACGAGCGCTTCGGAACAGTAACGATCTCCTGTGCTCTCGTGCGCGCCTTCATCGCTCTCTACCTATACATGTGCAGTATAGGATGCACACCTGGAAAATTCCGATGCAAGGAGCTCACACGAGAGAGAAAATTATTATACATAAGGCTAATCGCAATGAGGTATACCGGATATATCTTCATGATACACATTAGACACTGTGGCGAATGCGGTTGTGTATGGGAAGATGGACAATAAGGGCGGATTTCTCTCTCTCGATGTACTGTTAGAACGTTATATCACTTTGAGTATACGACGTGATATTATGACATAATGAATATTTGCTTCGACTATAATAAATGTGTAACTCCAGCAAACAGAAGATATCTCGAACCTACACACTAAATATCAGTGTCAAGTCACCGTTCCTCGCGCGCGCGCGCGCATATTCAATCGACAAATAGAAACCGCGACGCGTTCCATATCCTTCTCTCCTCGAGCCAAAGGTTCAAGAAGAGCCAGCTATGCTAAACTCGATTCATTGTTCGCTTCGGTATTCGTGGTAAACGCTCTCGCATCCATCACTGCTCGGCGATCCCGACAATACTACTCTGCAGCACAGCTCGCATCAGTAGAAAGAGCCAAAGGAGGTGACCGGGATCGCCATGGCATTTCTCCCAATGCACGCTACTCTCGATCCGCGCTTTTTTCCTCCTCCTTCTTCTTCCTGCATCATGGGATCGTATCGCTCGCCAGAAATTCACCGGGACGAGGTGTTATGGCTTTATGAGATAACGAGCGAGCGCGCGGTTACGCAAAGCCGCCGCCGCGTGAGTAATGTAACGCGCGCGCGCCGGGAGAAAAAAGGCTCGAGGAAGAGGTCGTACTTGCACCGCGAGACGAAGTGAAATTCCGCGCGCGAGAGCTGGGGCCTCCTTTATGCGCTTATGCTGCAGCGCACACGCTGTGAGAAAAAAGAGCCGAGACCCGCAGCGCCCACGTGCGCCGCATCAGAGATGATTATGCTTTTCGATGCTTTTTGGGACGGCGCTTTTTTTTAAGGCGGGAAATTGTGTCACACTGTATATAGCGGGCGTTCTCTGACGTAAGAGAGAGAGAGAAGCGAGATTTGTGGGCGCGATTCGTCTTTGTCGAAGCGGGTAGGAAGCGAGGGTAATTAGGACTGACGCGATGCGCGTGTGTATTATTGGGAGAGAATTGAGGAAAACGCGGTTGATGTCGATTAAATAATGTCTTACATCGAGCTCGGCTAACTCCACGCGCCGCGAACGGTTCTCCGCGTTATTTAACACTCTTTTTTCTCAGTAATTAGAAGCTCGCGTGAAAATGCGTTTAGCGCGGTTATTGCGTGTCTTACAGGCACGTCGATGAGCGATTCTACGCTGAATATGGCTTCTTTTTATGCAATAACAACAAATTCCAAACGTATAATGTGCTACTTATTAGAGCTTAATCTAATTTCAAGAACGGGACCGAATACGAAAACGAGAAACGGACTAGCGATTGATTTAAATAATTCCTGAAGTTGGCGCCCCTGCAGAGCGACGGAATCTGGCTTCGGTGAAATCAGGTTATTTTTCGGCTCATTAAAATTCGAGAAAAAAGCGTGTTAAGAGTTCAATGGGAGTTCGTTCACATCGAGCGATCAAATTCTAGATAATAAACCTCTAAAGTTTTTCAATTTAAAACATTTCTTCCACAGCCGCATACATCCAGCAATAGCTTCTGATCTCGATGCCGATTCTCGTTAATTTTTGTCCCGCGACTCGGCTATTGTCTTCCTCCGGTCATTTACTCACGGCGCGTTCATCCTCGTCTCTCGCGAAAGGGAAACCGCATGGGAACAATGCATGCGCGATCGTGATTTTTAATTAAAGTATGCCTATACAGCGCATACACACACACGGCCGTACAATTTTCATTCACGAGCGCGGAGCTAACGATGTGAATCGTCGCAGTCCTCTGCAACCGCGACGGAGCCTTTTCCGGGATATACCTTCTTGCCGTCGGTTCAAAGGTTCCGTCGAAAACTACCAGCTGATATTGTTTATGCGCTATGGTAGCTAACGCAGTACGACTCGATAGTCACGTATTATAGTACTTTCGTGCGAGGTCGAGAGGTCACGGATGTTTTTAGAGGTCGTGGAAGTTTTGTAATTAGTTTGAGATTCGATTTTTCGATAAGCTTGTGCGGGTATAGAGGTACAGTGTACAGGCATTTCTGAGGAGATTCGTGTGTGATATAAATTATTCTTAGCTTCGCTTGAACTTTCAAGCCGGAGTTCAGTTAGATTCTGGAAGGAATTCGAATCTTGATCTTCGGATAAGTTCGACGAGGCTCGCGAGATTTTCAGCTGAGGCTACCAGTTAAATTTCTATGATAGACGGGAAATATGAATCGAGTATTACTGCTGTGTATGACTGGCGCAGAATTCATTAAAATCCAATGATTATTATAATATAGAAGCCAATAAAATTATTCTCACGGTCGATCAGAAAACATAAACACAAATCAAGCTTCTTATTCCCGATTCATAAAGAAGGATTCTCATTATACCGACCGATTTCTTTGCAAACATTAATTCGTATACACCAACGTTTAGCCGAATGATAAACCATGTTTATTATTCCACTAGCGAGCCGTAATATACAATCCAACGAGCATCGCAATCGCGACGTATAGTCTAACAAATAACTGTTAAAACGTCATCCCCATAATAGAAACGAGCCATAGCGATGCATGCAAGAGAAACCCGACGCGAACCACGCCCAGTTGGTCTAGCCGTGCAGCTATCAGCTCTCTCTCTCTCTCTCTCTCTCTCTCTCTCTCTCTCTCTCTCTTTCTCTCTCTCTCTCTCTCTCTCTCTCTCTCTATCTATCTATCTATCTATCTATCTCTCTACCGTATACTCTCGCACGCGCAGATTTCACGTATTACGCGTGTTTTCCCGTCTGGCAGAGACGCGCGCGGGGAACCGCAAAAACGGAGCAACAGAACGGTTTTTCCATCTGCTCCTGTATCCACACCTATACACGCGTCGTATAATCGTAAAGGCTCGCGCCTCTGTATAGAGCGCGGTGCGAACACCGTATAGTAGACGAGATTTTTTCCCCCCGAGTTTCGTCCCGTTATCACCGCTGCAGTGGTCAGCGCTGCAGCTGCCGACGTGGATGGACTCACGCTTCCTGGGCAGCGGCAGCAGCGAGGCTGTAATCCATATCCCGCTGCTGCCGCTTGTAGATATAGGCGCTGGGGATGTGTATAGTAAAATACGAGAGCACAACATAATCCGCGTGCGCGGCGTACACGCGATCGGCGACGCGGAGATCGGTATCGCGATCGAGCGAAATCAGATCTACCCAGCGATGTGTGGCGATGCTCTCTATGGAACTTGGGTTTTTATGCAACGTAAAAGGGCGAAGCGCGAAGGCTTGCGATTTTTACTTCTGTGCCTACCGATCTTTGTGAATCGGTTGTTAATCGTTTTTCATATTGCAAAGTGCCTGGCGAACCATTAGCGCCGCTTGTGTCTTGTTTGGAGACGATGAAAATAATCAATTTAACGACGTACTCTCCAGCTGTAGTGGAAATCGTCGAATTCCGAAGCCCAGATCTCGTTCTCTAATGGATACAAAATGTAGCACTTACTAATGGAGCGCTGTATCTAAGATCGAAGAATAACGCTGACTCATCATAACTCTACTGCTTATATGGTAGATGTGGAACAGTAATAAAAAAAAAATTTAGAGGCATGCCGGTGGTCTGTCCATTTTATGATTCATTAAATAAAATTAAGAGTGAAAAATACGTTGCCCTCGAAATAAAAAAAAACATAACCGTACTCGCATCGGCTGCAATCAAACCTCCGGTGTAGACTCGCGGGTGAAAAAAGAAATAATATACACAGCGGAAGGTACTAAATACCACTGAAGCTTTGCGTAATTACTCCTTGTGTGTACACCATTCCAGCGGAAAAATATATCGATTCTTAAAAGACCTAACGATCGGTTAACCATCGAACAAAGACATTAAAAGAATTGTTTCAAAATCAATCGCCAATAATACAAGGGGATGGGCATTGCGCCACACTCAAGCTAACTCGTAAAGAAACTCAGTATATTTTTCAAGTACAGCGTATCCGATATTTACAAACACTCCCACAAACGGGCTGATGCAACGTTCGCCTATAACATCCATCTCCTGTACAGCCAAAGGGACGTACGTTAGTGGTAACGTCCCTGCAGCCGAGTTGAACTTTGATCGTCGTCGGAGAAACCGCAGACCGCGATGTGATATCTCTCTGTGTACGTGTGTATTCGAATCAGTCACGGCGCGAGTTTTTCTCCGCTCCGGGCGGAGAACGGAACGACACATCGGTGCGCGCGAGAGAAAAGAAAGCAGCCGCGAGTTTCTATACAAATAAATACACGCGAGGCGGTGGGTCGTCGGAAGTATAAATTCTGTCATCTCCGTCCGCGCGACAGGTTGATTAATTCAGCTTTTCTCTCGCCTTCGGTAGTTTTACGAGGGCATTGTCTCCGGGCGCGAGAGAGATCGGATTGATGTTTGGAAATCAGAGATAGAGATGTGTTGTCGTGTGAAGTGTACGTACTGGCACATGTACGCAAGTGCTCGAGCGTAAACTCTCGGCGGGAGATTTGATTGACTTGTTTCGCCCCTTACGCGTATACGTACAATCCTGACGGATTAATTTGACGCGTGAGTGGTATAAAGTGAAGTAGCAGCGCAGTGAAGAACGGCTTGGAAATGTGCTTTTAAACGGACTCTCGTATCGCGCGCGGTGTAATCTATAATTACGAGCTTCAAACTCACGGGATTGCGGTTTTGAGACTTTGCAAAATACCGATTCTTTGCGCGATGCGCACTGCGTTACGATAACATTGTGTACAACGCATAAGTCTTTTATCTCGCGACCGAGGATTTATCAACCGCTCGCGCATAGGCTGTAATTAACGATTCTGGAATCCTTCAAAATGCGTTTGCTCGCCGCGCGCTTTCCCAATAGTCATTCCAGTACATAATATGGACGCTAATTAAAAAATTTGCAAGCCAACCATGATAATAAACTCAAAGCATTATTACGAAGCGCAAACAATTTAGATAATCAACGCAACTCGTTCGTTCACCCTCGGCTTCTCGGAATATTCTGAGTATAATGAGCGCCGCGGAAAATTAATCGAGCGCAAAGACATTATATAGCCTTTCAAAAACTAATTTCGGAGGTTCCGAAAATTTATTCGTTTAATTTATTCGCGCGCGCGAGCGAGCCCGATGTTCCGAGGAGGAGGCATTATTAAATGTCTTTTCACAATCGCAGAAGGCACTCTGACGTCATCGCGCGGCCACCGACCAGAAGCTGGACCTTTTCCTCAATGTCTCGAATGTGCCCGAGTGTATACGGGATGTCGGTGCGTGAGTCAGTTCTCGCGTAACCGCGATAAAATCGCCAGCGCGTTAATTATGCGAAGAGGATCGATACGATCATACGCGTAATTGTGTTTACGTGGTAAATTGGGCCCTTTAACGGGTTTCCGACGCATTCGTCTTCGGTTAATTCGTCTATATCGTTGTATAATTCTTTGATCATTTGGTATTACACACGCACAAGCTCACAGGTCCAGCGGAACGTCAAATCTCAATTATATACGTGAGTAAGAAAAGTTGAATCACTACACAGCAGAACGATCCTCTGAATCACCGAAATATATATTCCGAGCGATGATCGAGTACAGAAGCTCGTAGCGATTTCCCAGCGCGAATCTCGGCGCAGGCTCCGCGACCAAAACGAAAATCCCGACGAAACTACACGAAGAGAGCTTGAAGCAGAAATTCCATATTCCGTTCCCAGCATCCTCTCGCTCAGTCGGCCGCTACGAGGGAGATAGAGTGCGCCCAAGGCAGGACTTATGCACTCGCCGCATAATTAAGAAATTCCTGAAACGACCTCCAAACAAAGTTTCTCTACGCTCTCGGTCCTTCCCGCCGAGAGCACTTAGCGCTCGCTCGCGGAAAGTAACTCGGCTTGCTCGGCTCCCCCGATAAAATTTTTTTTCCTTCCTCTCCACCCGCGATAAGCCATCGCGGATAAGAGAGAGCAGACCGTCTCTCGGGCGATAAATGCTGTATCCTTACTCTCTCGCGTGCGGAGGTGAAGCACTTGGCGGTGCGCGGATGTACTCGCAGCATCGCAAAAGGATGCTGCAGTCGGAACAACGCTGGGAATGGCGTACACTTGTGTATGTATAGATATATCGGTTTATTTCTACTACTGCAACGGTCCAGCAAGCTCTCGTGGATGGAGGTGTACTCGATGCGTGACGCGGGGCTATTCCGTTTTCGAGGAATATTTTTACACTGAAATCGAATGATTTCTGATGCAACGGAGTATTATAATACAGTATCATTGTGAAAGAATATTCAGTTTTTTTTTCAGTGCAGAAAAATATCGGAGAACAGCTTGCATCAATGTGAGGCGTTGGGCACGTACATTGGATGACGTTCGAAATGATCGATCAGGAATTCATGGGTCAGCAATTATAAGCTTTCGTAGATGTATTCATTCTTTCGAACCGTGATCGTGAAATACGCGCATGTGTAATATAATAGACATCTCGTAAGACAGAAAAGCATAAATGTTTCTTCCGTCGTCGCATCATCCTTTATTTCCATCAATGCGGAATATAAAAAAAACCAAAGCTCCCTTCTTCTTCTCCTCCACACGATGTAAACACCCTGTCCTACAGCTCGCACTACGTTTTATCCACTTAAAATTTAATAGATTTAAATCTTTCCCGGGCAAAACGAAAATTACTCAGGAAATTTGTTCAGTCAACGCCGGCATAACTCACTCAAAGCGTGCGATAAATCAAAGCCCTCGCCATTTTTCTCTCTGTCCCGCTGCTATAAGTATGCGCGCGAGGAGAAATTTTATGGCGCGCGCGCGCGAAATTAAAATCTTTCGCGTGTCGACGTACGTGGGACGGGAATCCAATTGCGTAACTGCCTGGAATCGTAATAGATGTCTGTGTGTGTGTGTGTGTATAGCACAGCTCGGCGAAACCAGCAAAAGTTTAAACAAAACGCATCGACTTGCCAATGTCGCAACGCCGCAGCGTAATGCATCAAATTGTTCTCTGATTCAGCAAAGATGTAGAAGAAAAAGCTTCGGCGAAACGCGCACATTATAATATGAAGAATTCGCGCGCGCAAGGTAAATGCCTGCAGCATCGAGCACGAGTGAAAGATGCCAGGCACGCGCGTCGAGGTCAGACGGTTTATCACTTCGACCGCGCGCGAGGACTTTTCATATAATAAAGCTGCCGGTGCGACAATCCTTGGCAAAAACCGCCTGTATATTTATACATACGTCATAAACAATTTCCACGCATAAACACACGCGTATACGATCGCGATAGACACGACAAATATAAATCTCTCGCAGGACGAGCAAAGGGACGCTTCGTCTTTGTGAGCGTGCGCGCGCGTGTCGTCTCGTTCCCTTTCAAGCGACGACCTTGGGCTCTCTCTCTCTCTCTCTCTCTCTCTCGCTCTTGTCCTTAGGTCGGAGCACACGCACCTTCGATCATCGCTCTGCGCGCACTGCAGCAACGCTCTCGGCTACCCACAGAGAGAGAGAGAGAGAGAGAGAGAGAGAGAGAGAGAGAGAGAGAGAGGGACTCGCGGTCCAGTCGCTGCAACGCGCGATGCTTAGTCGACCCCGCGGAATGCCCGGCATGCCGCTCTCACTCGTCAAATGCCTGCAGCAGCAGCAGCGGACCGAAATAAAAGGACCTCCTCTCGCTCTCTGCCAGCTCTGGTACTCTCTGCGCAGCAGCACTTCCTCCTTTTTTCCTCTCTTTTCGTTATGTAGACGCGCGCTCGGCTCTCTTTCTCTCGAGTAAGCATTTAAGAGGTGTGTGTGTGTGTGTGTGTGTGTGTGCGGAGTACGGCCTTGATGAACTTACCGCGCCGCCGGACTGAGGGGGATCGTATACGCATATGAGAGAAGAATTTGGGGAATGCTTTAATTGCTCGCTACGGCTTTTCATCGCGGTGGCTTATTGCGGTTTGCGTTTATATTGCGTACGCGGCCGTCCGGGAGAAAGGATATCGGGGACAATGAGTTAACGCGCTTCGCTGCGCTTTTTGGCTGCATTTCGGTGCGTCGCGTATAATTATCGTACGATGCATTACAATATCCTTCTATGAACGGTAAATATTTACTCGTCAAATCTCCGCGCGAGCGCAAGTGAAAAGCTCCTCACAACTAGAACTGGCGCGCACTCGAACTTTCACTGGCCCGACATTGATTTTTATCAATCTGAGGAGAGAAGAAATCGTTTTGCCCCTACCGCGCACTCGCAAAATCTCATCTATTTCTAATATGCTTTTGTTCCTGAGAGTAAGCTCATTTATTCTGCACCTGCATAGCGCTTCGGTTTTTGCCATCAGTGGTGCGAAACTCTCGTCGAAGGTGAAAACGGAGGAAACGATCGCTTTCTAATGATTTTTTTTTTGTTTTGGTTAACGATCTCCCCCCGGAATTTCTGATATGGAAAGTAGAGACTCTGCGAGGCTTCAAATTAATTAGCAAAGCGCTTGGTGTATGTGCGCGGAATTTCGTGAATTTCTTCGTCGACTCACTTTCCAGCTAATCGAGAGACTCTTCCTCGGCGTTTCATTTCGTTCTCTCCCCATCCTCGTAAGCGTTTAACTGTATATAGTTATGATTGATGCGATGCGCAGCGGGTAGACGGTTCCCGCTCGAGTGTAGGATAATTTTTAATGGAGTTATATACCAGTTATATCACACTTCTCTCTCGCGCGGAGATGGATCGTGTATATTTTGCGGCGTCTATGTGCGCGCGTGATTAGTTTTCAGCCGATTCTGCGTAGACTGGTAGAAACTATAAATAACGATAAAGAAAAATTTATTCAACACCTCTCGTAACGTCGTTATCGGAATTACAGGAAAGAATGTTGTTTTTGTTCTCAAAGTCAGGATCAGAAAGTACAACTATACGAAAAATTCATAAATAATGAATTACTATATACACCGCGAACACTTCGAGTCGTGAAACGCTTGTTTTCCAATTATAATTATGAATAATTTATGCAAGTCGCGTGCGAGTGCTATATTACGCGCGGGCTCTCTCGGATCCAAACGTATTTCTATACGATCGAAAACAAAAATGCTCGCACCCAATTAATTCTTGCTCAATGCACCTATTGCACAACGGCATTGCGGCTTTTATATGCTACTTAACTCCATGAAAAAAATGACGCATATCGTTCCTCGTGAACTTTTTCAGCGAAACGAAGCGTGAATTACATAAATCCGCTGTTCCACTCGGTGTACCGAACGTAAATCACTCATTTATCTCGTGCGCAGCGCCGATGGAAAAAGTACCGAGGAATATTTATTCAATCTATCTTAATTTGACGTCGTAGTGTGTAATTCAATCGATTTTTTCTCGACCATTTTAATCTGTAACCATATACTCTAATGGAGCATTGCACTTTCACTTCGAGAAAGCGAAATGGTACAAAAAACCGAATAGAAATGTTTTTTTTTAGAGAGATCAAGAACTCATTATCGCCGAAAATGATAGCGGTGCGTCTGATTGTCGCAATCATAAATATAATAAACCGCTAAATTCAATTAGAGAACTCCAGCGAATACTTGCCTAGAAAGCTAGGCATTCCTGAGCAATGCAACGCGTGCCTGCAGTTGTAAAAAAGAACTTTACACCTTGACACTCCAATATACGCTTCTTATACAGTTCGTTCGTACAAGCAGTGTCTGGATGTAGTTGATCCGATCTTGTCATTTGGTGAATACAAAGGCATTTTTTGTCAGGGATTCGTTCCGAGAAGGATGTATATAACTGTAACGATACTGCTTTTTTCATGGGGTATAATGGACTGTTACTATTCAAAGAGAGATGGTATCAAAGCCAGTGACTAAGTGCTTAAAACTCCCGGCGGAGTAACTCACGCGGTTCTCGACTCCTGACATCTTTATTGATTTGACATGACCGAATTCAATAAACGAGAGTCAACTGCAGTACACACAGCAACGCGACGAACGTGAGTGATAGTTTTAAGAAGCGGTGTCCATCGACGCCTCAGAATTTCTGGTTTAGGTAAACGGTAAAACGTGAATTTGCAAGTATTTACAGTAAAGTCGATTGAGTAATGTCTTACCACACCGAATTCTTTCCACTCGTCGTAAAAGGAGAATCGACCCACGTTATCCAAACAAATATAACATCGCCGCATTCTCTCATCTCCACATAGCGTTTCCGTGTGCGCCATCTAGGGCTTCCCCGTCGCCCCTAGTCCGTAGCGCCTTATAATCCACACGCAGGCGCCGCAAAGAAATAATACCGACCAGCTGATCTAAAAATACTCGTCAACCGCTCCAACATCATCGTAATCTCAATTATGCCGGGATAAAGATCGGTAGCAGGACGACGAGGCAATTACATAAATCCATTAACCGCACGCACGCGTGACCGAGTAAAAATACAGAGCGCTGCAGCTCCAAAAAGCAAGAGTAAAACGAACATCCGCGCGTTAAAATCAAAGGCGAAAGCGCCGGTAAAAAAATGTTTAAAAAATGAATATCGCGTCGCAGTTTAACGAGAAAAGGTTAATTACACCATCAGAGCGCGTTTCCAGCTTTTAATAAAGCGCGGACGCGACGTGCAGAGATATACATATATACATGTATACATATATAGTATCCCAACTCGTTAAGTGGCGCATATACAGGAGCAGCGGTTTCCTCCCGATCCTCCACTCTCGCTCTCTCTCTCTCTCTCTCTCTCTCTCTCTCTCGAGAGAGAGAGAGAGAGAGAGAGAAATAAATCGCGTGTGTGCGCCGGTCTGCTCTCCGCGTAACGCGTCAAGTCCGCTCGTTATACAGCCCGGCCGGCGCACCACTCGATTGCAAAGCCGAGAGCGAGAGACGGCCGGTATCGGCGTTTTCAGAAGCTGACCGGTCGACTCTTTCTTTCTCTCGCCTTGGGCGCTTTTCTCGTCTGCGCCGCCGCTTTTTTCTCTCGCGCGCTCGTTTCGGAGTATATGGCCTGTGCCGGATAGTCACTCTCGCCAAGAGTCGATGCAGCAGTCGGATGTGTGAGGAGCTTCGACAGGAGGATATAATATCGCGCGCGAGTTTGTTGGGAGACAGGCAGGATATGCTGCTGCTATATGAGTGTTTACAGGCGGAGGAAATGAGAAACTTCTTGCGGCTCGTCCTTCCTCTCTGTGTAGCTGGAGTAACAGCTTTTTAATTGAATCGCTCATTTTTGCGGATAGAGCTTGCCGGATATTTTCTTCGAATCCTTAGGCGAGTTCTTGATTGAGGCACGAGTCTATATACGACTATATCTTATATGTCGGTACAGATGCAGCAGCGCACGGTTTCTCCCGGTGGGAGGCTGCTTTTCGTTGAATTCTTACATGAACATTTCGTTACGTGCTTTACTGCAGTCGGCGCCGCGACTGGCATCTGGTTTGTTATTATATCGCTCGTTTCGTTGCGTCAACGGCCGTCAATTTTTGAATAATTTTTCAAATGTAAAACGCGCGTGCGCGACTTTCGAAACGTTTGTTCGAATATTAACTAGTCTCCGCAACATGCCCGAGTAATATTCATGCCGACGTAAGTATGTTTATTAGCCCACGATTCGTAATAGTGCGCACATTTCAATATGAATACAATCGCGCGAGATCCACCTTTTAGCCCACTGATGAGCCTTGATGCGCTTAATTGATAGAGATGCGCGATCGGTTTTCACAAACCGGACGAAAATTCCATTCCACGGAAGATTTTACGCAACACACTCGTGATATCTACGGCAAACAACGTAATGCGACTCGATCAAACGCCAAAGGGTAATGAAACATTCCCCATCAGCGCCAAACGGGCTAATCCAGCTCGTGATTTCGACTGCGATCGGTTTCCACAACGAGTCGCTCGCAAAAACGCTCGGCTCATTAAAATCCATCGCCATTATTACTACCGCTATGCAGTATACACAGTGCAGCGATACAACGTCGATACAACACGATTGGGCGCGACGGACGCGCTCGCGATGGAAAGTGAAAACGAGTCGGGCTGCGCTCGCAGGGGAATAACTCGGCCATCGAGTGAGTCTCCGCGCGTGGAGCGCATAATATTCGAGCTCGCGCGGAGAAAGTTTCCTCGTACGCCTTTATACGAGAGACTGCTGTACGAGTGAGTGTGAGAGAGAGAGAGAGAGAGAGAGAGAGAGAGAAAAGGAGGTGTAGAGCCGAAAACCCTTGTAGGCTCGGGGTCCCGAGAGACGAGCCGATGTCATGTTATGCGAGTCATTTGCATAATCGTTGCGGAGCGACTTTCGGTCTGAGTCGCAAGCGTGATATCGTGGGGATATACCATGAGTGTGTGCTCGCGCGCGTTTTGCGCAACTCGATTGAGTGACTACGTGGCGTTAATTGGATCGATGATGGAAGGATTTCGAAAAAGCTTAGTTTGGAGTATTATAATGCATAGCGATGACTAAGGCGATCGATTTTTTGAGCTTGCATTTTTAATGCCGCAGAGCTGCATGCTTGCTGTTTTACATTTTTTCGTGCGGTTCTAATGAAGCATTGTTCGCCAATTATCGTTATATATCGAGATGTAACAGTGCTTTCCAATAGTCGTGTTAATTAAGATTACGTAAGAGAGTAGTCTGCAGCCCGTTGTGAAAGTGTATCCGTGATCTATAAGCTTTCAATAGAGGATTCGCCGACTCCTATGAGCGTCCGTACGAAGCCTCTAACCTTTTATCGGGGTCGATATGATTTATAGCCGTTGTAGGAGTCGAAGACTTTTTTCAGCCTCTCCATAGTTCCGCCTTAGCTCGTTATAATGCTTTCCTGAATGAAACGCGTGCGCGCATATATTTATGTCCTTCTGTCACACGCAGAGATGTTGTTTTTGCGATGGAATGTAGGCTTTACGTAAGACAGTTGCATAGAAATATTGCTTTTCGAAAAATGGACTATTAGAGAGTAAAATTTGCGCGATGCTATCTTGGGCACATTATTATTTGTTTGTATTATAATCAATTTTTACGTAACCTTGTAAATACTTGGAAAATACGTCAGCTTTTAACAAAATAACGCAACTACTTCCGTATTGGAATTTTACACCGCTAGAAATACTCGAGTCGCTAGCAGTGTTGAATACTTTTTCTTATCTAAAATCGTTTTTTCCTTGTAAAATTAAATTAGTCAAAATAAGTATAATGTCGGAAATTCACCGATTGTATTAACCAACCACTCACTTTTTCATTCCTTAATTTACGTATCATTCATATTTAATTAACGCGCCATGAAATATCACAAGGGAACCGTTGAACCGAAAGGGTTAATCAGGACCTTAAACCTCGGCGTTATTTCTTCTCGGGAAGCATAAAAGTCCGAAATCTCGACTCTAAATGATTGGAAAATTGATGAGCCGCAATTATCTTTTACGAGATCATCAAATGTAATTTTGAACTCACTCGCGGCGCTTATCCCCCTATAGTTAACCGTAACGGTTAATATCGATCTTCACCGCGGTTATTATTGAAACAATTACATAAAGCATCGACAAAACGGAACTGAGAGAACTAAAGTTCGAATTTATATAACCGAGAGTAAAAACGATCTAAGCACTAACAAAAACTATCGCCGCATAAACTTTTCCCGAGGATATATTTTCGTTTTATTATCTCCGCATTGCGACTCGAGTCACCGCCGTGTATACCGGTATCGCCGCGTTGGACCAGTCCGTAAATTTCGCAGTCCAAGACAAAGCTCTCGGACGCGCCTCCCAAAAGCGGAACGCCAAATCCATTGTCTCCTCCCGAGAGAGATCCTCTCCGTAGGCTCTCTCAAAGTCTGCATCAGGCCCATACAGCTGCGAGAGAGGCCGTAAGAAGTCGAACAACGGTGTAGCGTTTATTGGCCAGCTCAGCAGAGTATCGTCGCCGCTCGTAATTTTCCCGCGTGCGGGGGGCGCGAATTCGGGTTAACAACTCAATAAAGTGCGCGCGCAAAAAGAAAAGGCTTCGGTGTTCCGTTAAGGTTGCCGCAGCTTTGTTCGAGGCACTACACGGCTGTTTATTGGAAAAGCTGAGGTGTCTGTAAACGCGTTAACCATCTGGCATAAGTTGGAGGAAATTTTTTATGGGTTCCGTGTGGTATAAGGAAGGCGCGAACGCGAGTATCGAAGACTTTAATTTTTGCATGTCATGAAATTGTTGAAAAGTTGACGTTCGCGTATTATTTAAGTATTATATAAGTATATATCGAGTGTCACGCATTGTCGCAGTGTCGTCGCGGACGTCATTGTAAATACGCCATTGTTTTCCATATATGATAAGCGGTTGTGAAAAGACACGCACGAAACATAATTTCCTCGCTGCAGTAGCATGCATAGTTAGGCCTAGAAATGATTATGCACGACAGGTGGTGTGTGAAAGTATTTAGATTGCGCTGAGTTAACACTTGCTAATCGCGGTAGATTACGAAAAGTAATTGGGCTTCGTGTTTATTGAATCTTTCGAAGAATAAGCTATACGTGCTACTGTGCACTATTATTTACATGCATATTTGTAGAAACATGTTCTACGACTACCGAGTAAACCTCTATACGCTTCCATAAAAATATCGGTTTTGCAAAATGGATAATACAATGTCCAGCCAGAAGGACTATCGGAATCAGACCTCGCCAGCACCTGCGAATGCTAATTCTTCCCTTATACACGTGTGTGCCTATAAACCTCGCAATGTTTGCACTGCACTAGAGCGTAACTTCAACTGTGCTAAAAAAAACTCGAAAAAACCTGCAGCACCGTATAAAACAAATGAAATAACTTATCTCGACGTAATCGCGCTCGCGCGTGGCGAGGCTCGTAAAAACTTTATTAACAAAACACGAGCTGGCGACAGCCGCACACCGCATATAAATTTTATCGTCACAATACACCCGCGAGAAAACGCTCTTATAACAAACGACAGCAACATTGAAAAATCACATCTATCGAATCAGCCCCCGAGAGAGAATTCGAAAACTTCGTCGCACGTATAGTCTCTCTAGCATCAGCTCTATATCTTTCTCCGTGCACCAGGCGGAATTCGTTCAACGGTAGCAGCAGCAGGTACCGGCGCGCGAGTGTCGAAACGCTACACGCGCAGAAAAAGCGCCGGAGATAAGAGCGAGAGCTGCCGTGCGCAGGCAGCCTTCGCGGGATAATAAAGCAGTGCGCGAGATATGCCCTGGTATATTGACTTTTGCGCCTTTCGCGCGCGCTATGTTCTCTGCACACTTATACCTATAGGCGAATTTTGCAGCGCGCGCGGCCCTGCTAATCACCGCGGGGCCACGCGACCGGAATGCCGCGTTCTCGAGTGGAGTTATTATCAATATAATGGCTTGTATGCGGCTTTTTTTCGCTTCGGGGAAATTTCGCGTATACGTGCAAGTCTGCATGCAGCGTATACCTATACGTACGTATAATCGGTGTGTATAGATGCTTATCGCGAGAGCGGAGTGTTTTATCATTGTCCACGCGGTGAAAAGCCGTCGCGTAATTATCTGCGAAATTTATACGTCGAAGAAAGAGAGATAAGCACATACACTCGCGGGCAGCTTCTCGCGTCGTTTTTCGGTTTTCCTTCACGCTCAGCCGGTCGCGAAAGAGCTCGGATTTACTTTCTATAATACGCTTCGACGCGTATAGTGCGCTATGATATTCGCGTTGCGCAAGTCGCGAATTATAAACCTGTATAATATGCTCCGCTGTTGATATTGTGATTCGGATTTTAGATGGTCTGATACGGGAGATTTATGAGTGCGTTTTTTTCTTTAAAAGTCGAGGTGCAGTGACGCAATTCCTCGTGTCCAGTGTGTTATTCATGAGGGGCATCAATCTCGAGCGTTAATTATACGCGCTTTCCGTTGTATTTATACAAGATTAGAAGTGACGTTTCTCGATAAGGCTCTTGAAAAAATGCTTCGGTTATCAATTTACTTTCATGCGTACATAGCTTACATTGTATCTTAGCCTTGACTTTATTAATAAAATCTTTAAGAGTGAATCTTAATAATAGCCTTACAAAACATTCTTAGCTCTATCGATACACATCGGCGTAATCAGTCAACGCTCAGCGTAGTATTAATTACGAAACAAGATCGACGAAATGAAAAATAATCACTTTCACAGTTTAACACATTCCCTCAACGCTTTTGTTACAGGATGCGCTGGTTTCGAACCCACACGGAAGCTCCGCGACTCCTGAGCCTGAGTCCTCTGCGGACCGACGTAGATGAGAACCCGGAAGTCGCCTCGCCTCGGCTTCTCGCCGTCTCCAAGTTCCGAGGTAAGACACACATACACACAGCCTTGGCTGAACCTCCTGTAAATTGCGCGATTCTATCTGGCTTGGTGATCTTTGAGGGATGCCGCGCGGGCTCGACGACTTTTAAATCGTTAATAATCCGCTGCTTCGCGAATGTTTGCACTAAGGTATGCGGAAGGATGATGTTTACGATAACACCTTATGGTTTCTCCTTTGGAAAAAGAACATTATTTCGAAAATAGATTATCGTGACACTAGGACGGCGAACGGACGGCAAACACGCTGCACAAAGCGTTAATTTCCAGTCGAAACAACGGCGACAAGGCGCCAAAGCCGATAATAAAAAAACGAGTTTACCCACCTATATCCACAACGAGTTTCTCCGACTGTGCAGCAGACACAATTCGCTCTCGAAATCCCACGCGATCCTATTTCAATCGAGCCTCGCACTTCTCTCTACCCATTGTAAATCTCCCTCCCTTGAGGCTCCCTAACTCGAATTGGCTCGGCGGTGGCTTCGCGAAAAAAAAAATCAGCAGCTCTACAGTATCTGCCGCCTTCTCTCGCGCGCGCAATGCACAGTTCGCTGATTCGGTCGAAACCCGAGCTCGTCGTCGGATCAATAACCGATTTCCTCTGTGTACGCCGTGTACGTGTGCGCTACTTCGGTGTGGGCAGGTGCAAAGCGACACTTTGCCCCGACGTTAAAGACCTGCAGCGTACCTACTACGTCAGGGGAGAGCCGATACCGCGTATAGGCCTACGAGAGTAAGTGCCGTCTCGACTGAGTCAGCGCCAGCGTGACATTTCATCCGTTGCGTTGTCTGTGCCCGGGAATAAAAGAAAAAAAGAAAGGCACTAGAGTGTATAGAGGAGGCGTTTTCGCGTGGGCGCTCACATAGCCGATCGGGCGATCGGATGAAGTATCGGACAGTTCCTTTTTTTAACGGCGCTTTTGTCTCGATCCGCGATGAACTTTGGGATATTTTCGCTCTCGAATACGTCAGTCGCTGACGCGAATTCACAGTTCGCCAAGTTGACGCTCGGCTGACGAACTTTCAACTCCGTGCACACGAGAGTTCTATTTTCGTACGTTACCGAGTTATTTCCAACCGTTTCCATACAACCGAGCACTTAATTACCGATTCACCGCAAGAAAATATCAATTACACACTCGCACGACCGGATGTCGGGAGCGTTTTTCGGCGCTTCTCTCTTTATTACTCCTTGCACCAACCGAGCGTGAAAAAAAGCCACGAAGCGCGCACACAGACATCGGCATCGGCCAGCTGGATATGGATGCGCTTCACACGCAACTCACGCCCCCCAGATACGGCTTTACCTTCGCCGATACCGGGAAATAGCGAGTCAAGGAAAAAATTCGTTGCTCGCGAGGAACGAACCCGCTTATACACACGTAATTATCGCTCGACCTTGGACTTGGCCAGTGCTGAATATCGTGAGATAGCGCGAGCGAGGAGTACCCGCGAGAAAGTCATCACGGAGCGTGAGAGATAAGGGGGAGAACGAGAAATTTTCTGGCATTAAGTATTCTAGATTTATCTGGTTTCTCTCTCTTTCTCTCTCTCTCTCTCTTTGAAGATTTATGCGACCGGTACACACCTATTGTGCGGCATACAGGTATACGCTGCTGCGGCGAATGGATACGTAACACGCGCCGCTTCGAGTCGATATTCGCGCCGGGATTTTTTAGATTTCGACTGCTCGACTTACGCCGTGTCCTTGCAGGCTTTTTGTTCGATCGGGAGAAAGCGGACTCTCCGGTACGAGAAACCTGTACAAAAGCGTCGTGCATATCATTGTTTGCAAGAACATAGAGGAACATAGATAATGTTTATACGATAATTTTACCGCTATTTTATTTAAAGCCTCAATTTCAAATTTATTACGTGCACACAACGCATCCTGCTGCGATTGCGGCGTCAGCTTTCTTCACAACGTCGAAGCCATTACGGAAATTTCTATACTAAGCAAATTGCTCCCAACTTTGTGCGTGCCTTTGAAATGCCAAATCATTGCGAATTGTGGGGAATTAACACGCGAAGCGAATACTGGGTTTCGTACAAACGTATAAGTGACTGGAAAGTTTGTATTCCAAAAGTGCGTAGCCCAAGCAACTTTTGACATTTTTAGTACAGAGGCTGCTTTAAATTCTCCTCCGGCGAGTTTCTGTGTATACGCCAAATGATCTGCATACACACACGCGCACACCTTCCAAGTCGCCTGACCTGCTTCTATTTAGCTTGAAGTGTACTGTTTAAACTTGAGAATTTTTAAACGCTCGCTTAACTCGCTATTCCTATTTTCAAAATTGCCGCGCGTGTAGAACGAATTTTAGAATTTGTGCTCGTTGCGTGAATTATGGTCATTAAATTAGCTCTCTTTAAAGGTATCAAACAGGTACAGCTAGGAAAAGAAGTTTAAATGAATACAGCGCGTGTATAATTACATAATGTTAGTGTCATCAATCAGAACACAGAGATTTACTTCTATATAGAATCATAATTTATGCAGCAGCGCAGCGCAGTGAGCGTATCCAAAGCGCGAGAGTCTTTCCCATGATTTTACTATCCGTAATTATTTTCTAACGAGTGATGAGCGAACGGCCGCACTTAGAGCGCTGTAATCAATGCCAAGGTTACGACTTTTGGAATTACGGATTCATCTCAGTTAAGAATGCTTCGCAGTTACTTTTACCAATATCGATTTATCAACGTTGCATGCGGAACGTACTTTCCAAGTTTAGCTATAAACGCCGTGCACTTATCCTCCAGCGATCTAAACCGCACTGTTAAAGAAAAATCATAAGGTTTCATGCTCCCAGCAAACAGCCGGATAAGGAATCTCTAGCATTTTCGAGAATTTCCCCAATTTAACCCGTGAGCGCGAGAGCGTCCTTTTCAGCAGTAAAACAGCTCGCGCATATTCAAATGAGCGCATTATACGATCGCGCAGACGCGGCAAGTCACGAAAAAGACCGGATGGAGAAAATAGGAAAGTGCGCGCGCGCGCGCGCGATTACGTACAGAAAGCGCACGAAAACGCGACGCAGTCTAACGAGGTGCATCGAATTCCAGCGCGGTGTGTATAATATCGACTCCTCGCATAAAACGCCCGGGTTTTCCATCTCTCGTATACCGGGTCGCAGCCGTATACTCTCGCGCGACACACTTACCCGCCGATCTCCGGAAAAATGAGTCCGCTTGGAAAGCCGGACTTTTCCTCCCGAGAACGCGGACTACGCCCGAGAGAGAGAGAGAGAGAGAGAGAGAGAGAGAGAGAGAGAGAGAGAGAGAGGGACGTTGATTCGCCTCGGTGAACACGCGCTTCCTATATAAGTATAGCCGCTGCAGCCGTGAGATTTTCAAGGGGAAACGCGTTTTTTAGCTTTCGACGAGGAATGCCGGCGATGACTGAGCGATTGCCGGGTGATTGTTGCTGTGGTCACCGAGATCTCGGAGATATGTAGGTGACAGTTTTGAAAAGCGAATCGTGATTCGTACGCTGGAACGCGGCAGACGTATACGTTTGAGAGAAATTATGCTAACGAAGGAAAATTGTATAACGAGAGCGACACACTTTTCAAATGACATGCCCCGCCGGGAAAATGAATAGGTGTGTAGTGTTTTATCAGTACACGGAAGATGTGCGCGAGAAAATCTGAATTGGGCAGCTGTATATTTTGCCTCGGAGAAATTTATCGATGGTCAAATAGCACGAATCGTTAATTATTTAAGTAGAATGAGTCGGTTATGGCAAGATTATAATTACCTTGATCCAAACGAGTACACCGGTCGTTCCGCTACATCGGTGTTTAATCATTATCATTATAATACACAGTTTCAGAGCTACTTAACGATTCGCAAAAAATCTCCACACCGCATACGCGCACGCATCAGGATGTAATCTCACCTTCAACCCAGAGCCATAAAGAAAATCGGTCAATCGAAAAAAAAAGAAGAAATTCTGCATATCCTCATTGTCAACCTTGCAGTTTACGACGCCTCGCGGGCTTTAAGCCTCGCCGGCAATCGTGTTTACCTTCGACGACCACGACGACGAAAAAGCGACAGGTGTACAATACGAGAGCGCAGCCTCGACGTGCGCGCATATAAGCGAGCGATTTGGTCGAGAGCCGAGGGCAGCGCGCGTCGACCCGCGAATCTGGGCAACAACCTCCGCGTTATGCGCGTGTGTGTGAGGCTAGACCGGAAAACCGCGACGGCGTGGATTAGTCAACCAGACTCGCGGCGCACTCTTTCGCCAAAGCGTAGGTATAATAAAACTCGTGTACGCGTAAAATGTGTAGTAGTTCCTTGAACTCGCGCGCGCGCTCTCCTATTTTCGGAATATGGAGCGGGGGCCTATAATACGCGTATAGTAGTAGTCGTTGGCAGCTAGGCCAGATAATCGTTAATCCTGTATTTTTAACTTGCTCTCGGTTTTGATGTCATTTTACGTTAGATTTTTTACGTCTGCGGCAGGCTGGTGTTTGGAGGAAATCGACGATGATATTTTTTTCGCAAATTTTTCAATTTGCATTTTTTGCAAACGCTTTACTTTAATTCAAAGAGCGACGATTCCTCTAGTAATTATAATGATCATTCACCAAATCGGCTTTATCTTCAAGCTTCCGCAAGATCTTGGAGTTCGCACTATCGCATTATAATAGCGCATTAGAAAACAAGTGCTATTACACGAGCCGCTTATTATTCAACGTTTAACGGAGATGATTAAAACATCACATTTCGCCCGTATATGCACTTTACCTCGAGCTACCTTATCTCCGGTTATGATTCAGATAACGAGGTCGTTTACTTTTCAAGATAACTTTGATAATAAAGCAGCTTTTTAGAACGAGATTTGGGTTCCTCTTCTTATCACTCTCAAAAAGTTGAAATCTTTGCGCCATCTTTTCGAAACTTGACAAATCGTCCCAAGTCATATACAAGAGGATGACAACTAATGCAATCTATTTTCTTTATGTATCTCGTGCCTGACTCATTTGGCGCGCGAAAGAAAAACCGGTGATTCAATATAGATATTGGCAAGAGTTCTGAAAAAGCGTGAGTGTGCAGTCTTTAAGTAGATCACGGCGAGGCTCGATCAGACAATACAATCGGCCATCCCCGACCTGAAAGTAATTGCTTTCAGCAAAATGGCCAAAAGAACCAAAGAAAGTGAAACGCTTATACTTAAATCGCTCGAATGGTAAATACGCGCCAGCTCCATATCCGTTCGAAACCAACACATCCGCAGTAGACGTCGCGGTCCCATTGAAGAAAGCAGCATTCCCGCGTCGCTCTGCTTCCATTCAAGACGTGCAGAGCAAGAGGCGAGTATAACGCACGGATTTCCTGTGTGTCTTACGCACATCCTCTATACACGCTACATGTGCCGAGCGCGCGCGACTCGCAGCGGCCGTCACGCTCGAGGCGCCAGTCTCGCCGCGCCTCCCGGACAATGCGGTTGTTGCCGAAAAATCGAGCGACGCCTACGACGCTCAGTGTCTCGCGCTTCTGCCTCGCGTGAGAAGGTGCGCTGGACGTTGACGATTTCGATAACTTGTGTGCGTGTAAATGACGTGCTGCCGCTCCCCCGCTGACATGTGAAGTTGGAGAATATATTGTTGTGCAGTTTTTTCGGTGTTGAACGTTGTTGCACAGAGGATGTTCAAGATGTGCTGGCCGAGTGAGTCTCGAGGTATGATTGTTGTTCGCTCTCTGTAAAGCAGATTATTTTTAGACTTGGGGCTTCGAAAATAAATCTCGGGAAGGTCGTCCGAGACTTGTAGGCCCGGAGAGAAAAATCTCATCGAAACGAGAAACGTTTTACTCTTTGGAGTTGCGCGACGATTTCGCTGCATTCCGTGTTTTTTTTACCGGCGACGTGTTGGTTCAGTTGCGCGTTTGATGAAGTAAGCATTATTCTCGGAACACAGTTCCATCGGCAAATAAGAGTCCCGCGCTCGCTGCGTCGTGAAACGTCGCTGTAGAAGAAAAACACTTCGAAAATTTGCCTCCCGAGTGTCGACGCCGAGCGCGCAGTTTTAATTCTGTTTTATTGCATTATCTCGCGAATTTCCGAGGAATTCAAAGAAAAATAACAAAGTGGAAGAGGTGCTTATTTTTCGATGAGAAAAGCATTCCGCCGAGAAAATGCCGCATAGGAGTCAGAAGCAGCAGTGGATATCCCAGATTTCCCGCTCGGAGAATTCCAAGAGCGGCAGCGTCGATTGCCTCGAACAGATAGTTAAACGTAAATAACGTTCCGACCATGTGTGTGTGTGTGTGTGTGTATGCGTTGCTATGCCGACTGCCAAAGTAATCTCGGCATTTTTGCGCCGGACGAAACTTTCGCCTAACGAATGCATTTGCTTGGTTATTAGCATGCTCGCATAATTGTTGTAGTGGCGCTCACGTGGATTCCTGCAAATTTAAGAGACGTTGATGTGTGCGTGTGTGCAAAAACGCTTCAATGAGTCGCCGAGCGCCGAGTTGAGCGAACGATAATAGTGTGTTTTATACTGAGCATTCTACTTATACTTTCTCGAGAGAGACTTTCTATGAATCATCTGCTCCGCCGTCTGCTTATATACTTATTGATGATAACTCGCCTGACACACTATCTTCGCTTATTAATTCAGACGATCAATGCGATTTTCTCTTCAATGAAATGACGGTCGCGTGATTACACGAAGAAAAAAATTACTTGTGATTACGAGGAATTGGTTCACCCTATATCTCATAATCACTACGTTGCGTTTCGAGGTATCTGGATTAATGGTACGAATTTGCAGACATTTATTCCGAACGTAGCGGAATACTGCAAAATTATCGATGAAAAATTAGACACTATAATAACATCGAGTCACGTTTCCACTAAAAGTCGAATAACACCGAAGCTACGCTCAACATTCGCGGACTGCTGTGTATGACGCGCATGCATACCTATAAAAAGCACCTGCGCAGAGCGTTTTTTCTCAATTATTAACGCACCTCTAACAAAGTCTAACGATACCAAACGCGCAAACAATGCACTTGCCAGCCGGCCACTAATTCCGTAAATTCGACCTTGCAGACATGTCACCAGTGCGATGGAGCCGCAGGCGATCCTCGAGTTCGGAGGAGTCCGAGCGCAACTGCTACAACGTGCAGACCTCGAGCGTGACCACCGAGCGCATATCCTCCTCGGGCTGCTCCGGCTCCTCGAGCCAGCACAAGAAGGACAAGAAGAAGATCCGCGAGGAGCGGCGCAAGGCCAGCTGCGAGAAGAAGAACCCCCTGCTGGACCGGGTGCGCAACACGCGGCTGAGCTTCCTCAAGGACAGCAACCACGCCGAGCTCTGCGACCTGGAGCCCGAGGACGATCTCGAGTTCCAGAGGCAGCAGCAGTTCCGCTCGATGTGCGAGCTACGCGCCGCTGACGCCGGCCTGGCGAGGAACGACTTCCGCCGCTCGATATGCGAGAACGATCTCAAGCAGATCATTGCCAAGGAGCTCGAGGAGGACGAGGTGGAGGAGGAGGAGGAGGAGGAGCTCAAGAAGAGGAAGCGCCGATCCAAGTCGCAGAGCAGGCTGCCCTGCATGGGACAGTCCGACGAGCGCTTCGTCCTCTTCGGCTTCAAGCTCAACGAGAGCCCGAAGCCGAGGCGCCGGCGCTGGAGGAAGAGCAAGGACACCCTGTGCTCGGCCAAGAGCGACAACGAGCAGGAGCCACCGGCCAACGACGAGAAGACCGCCGGCGTCGAGGGCAAGACTCCCGCCGGCAAGTCCAAGTTCGATACCGTCACGCCGTCGAGCTGCTTGGCCGCCAAGTTCCGAGCGATGCAAAACAGGTACGCACGAGAATTACTCTATTTTCCCCCGCGCGCCTCGAGTACAAGCCAGCTGCGAGTTACATTTGCGGAAAGACGCGCTTAGTTGCGGCGCTGGAATGCCGCCGGACTAGTCTAGAAAAAACGAGTTTGCAATCTTTCGGCGACTAGACGCGCGCGGCTTCTTGCATTAATGCGAAATGGCAAAAAGGGGCTGCAGAGCCTTTCGAATACCGGTTCCTCGCGCGCGATGATTCACGCGTTTCGTAATGTCCGACAGGTACCTGAAGAGCTCGACGAGCAAGCTCATCGGCAAGATCTACAAGAAGGAGGGCGACAGCAAGGACAAGGAGCGCAAGCGGCTGCGCAGCTTCTCCTACGGCACCCTGCCGGGCCTCGACGAGCTGCGCACGAACCCGCTCTTCGAGGACCACGACCAGGAGCCCGAGGACAACGACAACGACTCGGGCATTCTCGACAACGACTCGGCCACCAGCTCGCTGCTCGACGACAGGTGCAGCAGCGTCGCCTCCGAGTCCCTCGTCCACGGCAGCTCGGCCGAGCCCACCGTCCTCGGCCTGCCGCCCAAGATCCCGCCCAGGAGGCCCAGCGCGCCGCACCTGCACGGCCAGCTGAGGAGCAAGGAGCTCAGGCTCTTCCGGAGCACGTCGCTGCTAGACGAGGCCGTGGACAGCAACGTCGGCTTGTCCTCCCCGGCGCTGAGCAGTAAGGAGTCGACGCCCGAGCCGAGCAAGCTCGAGGTCATCCGGAGCAACGCCAGCGTGAAGAAGACGCTCATCGTGAAGCTGCACCGGGAGACGAGCGAGCAGTGCCTCGGCATCTTCATCGCCAAGACGCCCGACTCCGCGGGCTACCTCGTGGCCCACGTTGTGCCTAACGGCCTGGCCGACAAGGAGGGCAGCCTCAAGATCGGCGATGAGATCCTCATCGTCAACGGCAAGCGGCTGCGCGGCCTGACGATGCCGGAGGCCCGCAAGATCCTGAGCAGCGGCGGCGGGGCGCCCGGCGAGATCGACATCGTCGTGTCCAGGATGATACCGAGCAACCTGCCGGTGCAGAAGCGCCTGATGGAGAGCAGCGTAGACTACGAGAACGTGAGCATCGAGAACGGCCACGGGGTCATCGTCACGCCCGAACCGTCGCACTTCAGGAAGCATCACCAGTCCAGGCGGCAGAGGAGCAACCGAAAGCTCGACGAGGCAAAGAACTCGGCCAAGGAGAACGACAAATCCATGGAGAGTCTGCCGAACTTCTGCACGCTGCCCAGGAGGCCCAGGAACACCATGTCGACCTTCCTCACCGTCGTCTTCGAGAAGGGAGCCGGCAAGAAGTCACTGGGATTCACGATCGTCGGCGGAAGGGACAGTCCGAAGGGGAGCATCGGTATGGAAATTAAACGTTACATCTCTTTTTAGCTTATTATCGGTATAGATTTATTATTGCTGGTATACTTTTCGCTTCTCAGTAACATAGTTTCATAAACTGATATACATGGGAGAACAAAATATTAAATCTCTGCTTGTTGGAAAAATAGATCTTTAGTTTCGAATGCTCTACATCGTGGCGAACGGTATATAATCGATCGATAGTTTTTTTTTTAGTTTTCATCTTTCGTGATAATGAATTGCTTCAAGCAACGGTTTATCGTGTCCACACAATATAACGTATTACAATCGTGGCGTCAACAAATTTTCGGAAGATAACGTACGGATATGCTCCTATAAAATTGGCAGTAAATTATGTACATAAAATTTCTGTCGCGCTAACCATATGATAGTACGTCTCTCTTTCTCTCTATATAATATACAATATACTCTATTTTGGCATAATTTCAATAAATAGACCGCACTTTTCCGCCGTTTTAAATAAATGCTCATTTTAATCAACGTTCAATATATAGTCAACATATTTACAAAGTTTCGTTCGAGATCCTCTGTGTGTGTGTGTGTGTGTGTTTGTGTGTTTGTGTGTGTGTTTGTGTGCTTGGCTTGACCAGAATTTCGCTTGACTGTTCACAGGCATCTTCGTGAAATCGGTACTGCCTACCGGCCAAGCCGCCGAAGATGGCCGATTGCGCGCGGGAGACGAAATTCTGGCGCTCAACGGGCAGATATGTCACGATCTGACGCACCGCGAAGCCGTCCAGCTGTTCAGAAACATCAAAAACGGGCCCATCGCATTGCATCTCTGTAGGCGAGTTCGAAATCGAGATACGCAGTGAGTATAAATTACAAGCGTTAACGAAATTTTGGAATGATCGCTTTTCTCTCTAATGCACAAACACTAATATGTTTATCGTCTGTTTCAGAGCGTTAAAAGCCAAATCTTGCGCCGATCTGCTGATGGCCGACACGTGACGAATGGAATCTGTACATTGCTATAGATATCAGATATTACTTTAATGTAAATATTGTAAATTGTAAAATTGTTGAAGAATAAATATATTATTTAATTGAAAAATCTATGTAACTATATAAAAAAAGATTTATATTACAATAACTTAATGTTACAATGTAAGAACTAGGTTCTTCTTGTATCTTCGAACTACGCAGACGATTACTTGTTTCAATAAAAAAAGTCTTACAGTTAAATCTCTTTCTCTTGCAATCGAAAAACGTAGTCAATTAAACTCTTTATGTTCATACAAATCTTCAAAGATCGCTGAGCTATCAAAGAGACACTTAAAAGTAATTTAAAAAAAATCTTAGTCGCGTTGTGAATGTACAATAACAAGGCGATACGTCAGCATATACACATATAAAATTCTATCGATGTACAATTCATAAAAATCGATTATTCGATCATTTCTAGATTTCTTATGGTACAATTAATAGGTAGCTTGTTGCGCTGGTAGCAGCGCCGAACAATCAATAAATTATATAAAACGCATAATAATAAAGTACGTAATAAAACAACGAGGGAAAAATAATAATTCGTAGAACAATGAGAAACAGAGACTAGAATCTAAGAATTCGTTTGATGCTTCTCGAATCGTCGATAGAGTCCTCGTAATAGTATAATTTCTAAAAACTGTAAAGCAGGCACGGGTGGCAGTATATTCTTTGTCTTCTCCATGAGTTTGCGGTCTCTAGTACGGCGCCGTCTGCAGAGGGACTTTTTGATACCTGAAAAAGAACGTCGAGATTAATTCGCTATTCGATTCATTATCACTTGATTATACTTTCAGCAATCATAACAATTGAATTATCAATGCAATAACTTTAGCAGTCGCATAAAGTATCTTCGGAGAAAGGATGCTATTATAGCTTTCTTTTGTAACCTGAAATCTTCGAATACCTGATGGCCATTCAGCTACTCGATGCGGTAATGATAGATTGAAACTGATTCAGGTGCACAAAGAAACTATAAACAAGGATAAAAAGAATTACCTGTGTCTTCTCACGAGTTCTAGCTCAACAGGACCCTCCCTCACGGCTTTAAACAATTCGATGACCTCCTGATGCGTGCATCCTTTGAGAACTTTCCCATTGAGAGTCAGTATCTCGTCACCTGCAACAAGAATTACAGCTCGAATTAAGATTCATCCTATAAACATCAGATCATAGTGTGCGTTTGTCGCGCGAATCCGTTAAGTAGGTCGCCGTTCGTTTACAAGAGCGAGCAGCGGAAAAACGTCGCTTCCTTCACATTCTAATAACACATAGCCATTAAACGCGAGCCGAGATCTCCGCGGAGTCGCGGGTCAGTACGCAACCTGAATTTCACTTGCCGCGCGAGAGCTGCAGACGCAGTAACCTACTGAGCGCCGCTGTTTCTTTTTCATTCACATAATACGTGAAATTAACACTGCTTCGTCAATGAGCCGCGGATGAGCAGCTTTATTGCAGTCGTCCTATGCCCTAAGCGTTTTATCGGTTGTTCGCTACTTTACGGGCCTACAAGAGAGTATAGAGGAGAAATTCGAGAGGCAGTTTATTTTACACGTTTTTATGTGATCGAAACTCAGATGCAAATGAGCGAGGATATTGAATTGTCGATTTTTACCGCGCGCGAGAAAGTCGCGTCGTCTCTTACGACTTCGACAGGTGTCGCGCGGTGTAATCCCAACAAAAGTCTCCGTTCGTAATTCGATCTGAAATTACAGTTCGAAATCGCAGTCGACCACCTGGTCAACGTTCTTATGCGCCTGCAAGCGAGCAACCCAACCGACAGCGGCGCGCCTCCAGACCGTTATGCAAGCACGTGACAGGCTCTCCTAACTCAGCCATACATCTTCTATACACACGAAATAAAACCAAAGCAGCGCGACCGAGAAAAAAGTGGCTTGCAACCCGAGTCGCGTCGCGCTCGCTGTAAACGGCCGGTCGACAACGAAAGAAACGAGGATCTAGTATTGATGAACCGCGCGCGCATCCACTCTAAGCACTTTTTCGACATCTATCGAGAGCCGGTTGATGACCGCGCGCTGCTCGCTGCTGCTTCTTTCTTTTGCGTTCGATTCCGAGAATGCATAAATAACGAGACGAGTGTACGGATAGCTGCTGCGTCGTCTCGTAATCCGCGACTTTTTGCGCTTCGTCCGCCAAGAGCGCAGGTGAAAGAATTCGCTGATGTCGATAAGAAAAGTCATCTCATACCTATATTGACGGAGAATAATTGTGACGATTGCGAAACGCGAACGTAGATTCTCGTAACCGATCGTCATCAGCAGTGTCTCTCGGATTAATTGCAACGACGGTTTACAAGCGTCGATTGTTGTGTCGACTGCATTTGTTTATCGGCGATGTAGTGGTCATTGACGAAAGAGGTAAAGAAACGCAGAGGAAACGAGAAAGTACTTAAAATTCGAACGAGTCCTATTGAAGATGCGACCGTCGTACGCAGAAAGGGTATTAGAGATTCGAGCTGTGTTCGACACATGCTCGGAATCCTGGCGAGAATTCTCCTCGCGGCGGTGAGCGTAGTACGTGCTGCCGCACTAAACTTGCCGATGTCGAAACGAATAGCACCGCAGGCTTGTTCTTACTCCGACGATTATTGTGTACAGATATTAATGATTATTGTTTGCGCGGCGATTACTCGCTCGACCAGGTGTGACTCCGTAGCTATTGGTTTTCTTTACGGCGTTGATTTTTTTCTCCGGATTAATTGAGTTAGATGCGTCGGGCTAATGAAAGATCGGATAGATAAATCAATGTTCCCGATACAAGAGGCGATGATGCAACGCGATGCGTCGGGCTTTCTTAAAAAAAAAAAGATTCTCAGGCCCTTTTTCCAGAAATACACAGCCTACAACGAAACTAATTCGAAAACCCACAGAGCGCCTCCTTACCTGTTCCTTTCCCTCCTCAACTCGATTACACGCTTGAAGCGCGTATAGCTCTCGACGTTTCCTCTCTCGTTTTTTTTCACCGAGGAAAAAGAAATGCCGGAGAGGAAGTGCTCTCGTTCTCGGGAGACAAAGAAAAGAGCCCGCGGAGAGCAACACAATTAAGCGAGAGAGCCTACCTTGAAAGAGAGCCTTGGAGACGTCGGCCTGACCGCCAGGGAAGACCCTTCTCACGAAGATGCCCATGTCGCCGCGCGGACTGTCCTTACCGCCGACGACGCTGAAGCCCAGGCTCGGCTTTCCCAGGCCCTTCTCGAACCTCGCCACGTGCCTGGTCGTGTACTGGTGGTGGTGGTGGCTCGTCGTCGTCGTCGTCGTCGTCGGGGTGTTCGGCTCCAGAGCGAGGTAGTCCGGTCGCTTCTTGCCGACGCCGACCTCCTGGAGCGACTTCTCCACGAGACTCAGGCTCGAGAGGTTGCGCGCGTTCTCGAGGTAGTCGGTCTCGTTGGAGCCGAGGAAGATCTGTGGCATGGTCTCCTCGTAGGCGGTCTTCAGACGGACCTTGGTACCCTCGCACGAGCGAAGGAAGTCCTGGACCTCCTCGAGGCTGTCGAGGCTACGGAGATCCTTGCCCTCCACTTCGACTATCTCGTCGCCCAGCCTCAGTCGGCCGTCCCTTTCAATTGTTAATGACTCTGGTTAATTGACTTGTATAATTGGTCTTTGGAACTACGAGCCAAGTTGGGTACAGGGGGATGCAGTTATGTGTATAGAGCTTCCGAGATGCAGATTCTTGGAGAAGAAAAGTTTTAACGAGAAGCCGCATAGTTGAGAATTGAGCGTTGGATTGAAAAAAAAACACGAAAATAACAGCGTTGTTGAATTATTCAGATAGTTGAACAACTTGCTTCTTATGCAAAAGAAATTATACTTTTTTAATTGCTCCCAAACCGAGTTGACATAGACAAAACCTCGGTGTTCCCTTACCTGTGCGCGATGCCGTCGGTTTCCAGCTGAACGATGACGTATCGGATCTCGCCGACTCGCTGCTGGGCCAGTCGAATGCCCAAGCTCTCCTTCGGATCTGCCTTACTCAGTTGAACCAGCCGACACCTCCGTATTCTCTTGGGCGGCTGGATGATGTCGCTGAGAAACCTCGTCTTGTCCTGCTGTAACCTGACGCGGTGAGCCGAGGCTTGGATTCCAAGCGCCTCCACGGCGTTATTGCACATCGAGTTGGAGGACGAGGAGGAAGAGGAGGAGGGCGAACTCGAGGGCGACGAGTTTGTCTGGTGGATGCTGGGCAGCAGCCTACCGGAAGCGCTCTGCTGGTGCCACCTCAGGTCCGACGTCTCGATCCGCTCGTCCAGGTACTTGACGATGTCCTGCTGCTGCTGCTGCTCCTGGCACTCGCTAGGCGTCGAGCTGCGCATGGGCTTCTCCAGCTCCGAGTCGACGACGCTGCTCGTGTCCGAGCTGTCGGTGCACTTGAGGCTCAGAGCCTCGGCCTCCGAGGCCGCGGACTCTCCCCGGGGACCGTCGCTGTCGTAGCCCGACTCGTTCGAGCTGACGTAGTGCGAGGACAGCCTCTGCTCGCCGCTGGGCGCCGAGTTCCTTCGGTGATTCCTGAGCAGTGCCGCGTTGTTGGACGTCGTCGTCGTCGTGGTCGTCGTGGAGCTGGACTCGTAGCTGAGATCGAGGTTGAGGGAGGAGGCGATGTCCGTCATGTCCTGGCAGCCGCTGCCCTGGTACGGCAGCGATATCGAGTTCCGGTGGTTCTCCTCGAGGCCGCTGTTGTGCATCATCGCGAGGTTTACAGGGCCGAAGTACCTGCTGTGGTCCTGCAGCTGCTCCTCCTTGAACTCGGAGTAGGAGTTCCGGGCGTACCTGTTGCTCGGGTCCTGCATCCTGTAGCGCAGCGATTCCCTGCCGGGGTAGCCGTTCTTGGAGGTCCGCCTCCTGCCGAGCGTCGTCGTGCCCTCGAACGACTCCTCGATCTTCATCGCCGGGAAGTGCTCCTCCGAGGTGGTCTTGAAGAGCAGCCGGTCCTCCTTGCCGTTCGTCGTCGGCACGCCGTTTACGTAGTTCTTCTCCTCTGGCAGGACAGACAGCCTGGACCTGAGGAAGGCGTAGGGGAAGTTGGTCTTCTTGGCTTCTTTAAAGTCGCAGCTACTGGACTTCTTCATGAACTCGGCCCTGCCGGGCTCGGCGAAGTCGCAGGGGATGAACGACGACGAGGAGGTAGCGGTGCCGACAGTGGACGACCTGGTGCTCTCCTCGAAGACGTCGTCCTCGGTGCAGGGACGGCCGCTGAGGTTGTCGCAGGAGACGGTCTTGCCGTGCTCTTTCTTCGCGGTTATCCGCAGGTCGATGCCCTCCGACGGGTCGTCCCCCCTGACGTAGGTCGGACTGGTGTTGAGCTGGCTGGTGCTGCAGCTCCTGAACAGGTTCTCCTTTTCGGGCGTGCGATTGAGCTTGTCCTCGAGGTTCTGGGACGAGCGCCGGCCGCTCTTGGAGGACGAGTTGAGCATACCCGTCGAGCCCATGCGGATGAAGAAGGACTTGAAGGGCGAGGGCGACCTGGTCGAGTTCTGGAAGAACCTCCGCTCCGTCGCCGGCTTCTTCTCGGACAGCTTCAGGTCGCGGACGTTGTGGTTCGCGCTGTCCACGTTGTTGTTGTTGTTGTTGTTGTTGTTTTTGTTGTTGAGGTTGTGGTTGCTGTCGGGGCGCTCGGGAATCGTGCAGATCGTCTCCCGCGAGCTGGAGCGCCGAAACGAGTCGATCTTTTTGCTCATCCTTCGCAGTCCCCAGACTCCTAAGCCTGCGAAGCGTACAAGCCGTTCGTAAACTGGGTGTTTACAAAAAGTCGCCCCGATATTTCGCATACTTTTCAGGGACCGCTTTTTTCGGGATCGTTATGTCGGGACGAAACGCTACGCGTCTGATATATATATATATATATATATATATATATATATATATATATATATATATATATATATAATGACGTCAACGTTCAGTGTCGCGCGGTGCGTAGCGCTTTTTTGCGCGTCTCGCGGAGAATGCCACGATGTGTATGCTCTTAATGCGACGATCACGATGTGGGTCAGTCGGCCTCGCCGCGGTATGATAAGTGCGTTTTTATCTCGGCGCCGCAGCGCGGCTGCGATTATTAAGAATTCATAAATTTTCTCGAGCAAAAAAGGCATCGAAAAACTTTATACGGTTGTAGACCGCGCGTATATGGCTGAAATCGATGTGGAAAAAGTTTGATCCGAGTTGTGAGTAGAGGAGTAATTTATTGTTATTATATAATAAATGTTTGCGCTTGACGGACGAGTTGCTCAATTGATCTCTCCTCGCGGAGTATTACTACAATCAACGAGCTGTAATATACGCGCGCGCGCGCGTATGAATGCGTAAACGCGTAATTTTTCCTCTTACGAGATCGCATCGAAGGCATTAAATTTTTATATAGGCGTTCCAGGCAACTTGCGTATATTTGCTATATCGACTCTACACTATAAATGAAGTAGTAACTGATAGACCGACCATGTATGTAGAAAACGAAACGCGGAAGAAATTAGGCGCCGTCGCGACGCGTCACGTCGTTTTCCCCGGACTCGTTGCAAAGCTCGGCGCGCGTGCAGTCACCGAGGCATATCTACCGCCGTCGACTCATTTGGACGGCCACGTAAGATCCGGCCTGCGCGTTTATCCAACTTCAGCAATTGTTCTTTGAGAGACGCGCATCCTTGAGCCCGTTCTTTCAAAACGCGCGGGAATTTCAAATTTCGAAACGGCCGCGATTAAAAAAACAAACATCAACAATGCGCAGGTATACAAACCTTTCTGTTTCTCAGGTTCGTGTTCGACGATGAAGGCGGGCACGGCAGTGACCACGCGGTAATCCCCGCTCTCCTGCTGTCGCATCGCGGGCGTCGGTCCGTCCTCCTCCGAAGCGAGCAGCGAGTACGCGTCGCCGCAGCTCTTCCGCGAAAACTTGGCCCTCGATGCGAAAGCGTAAGCCGCCGATTGAATTTGACCCTCGGAATTCTTGCGGCCTGGCTGATGCTGCGGCGGCGGTGGTTCCTCCAGTGTCAGAGGCTTCGGCTGCAGCACGCCGCCGATCTCGTCGGCGCTGTGGCGCCTGGCCTTCGTCAGTCGCTTGAACATCCTGACTGCGCCGGCAGCAGCGCCCTGCAATACAAGCGCGGGGAGTGATGTTTCTTTGCTTCCACACTCGAGGTTTTTTTGGCTCTTTTTCGGTGGGTTCGGCGCTGAGAGAGAAGCCGAGGGGGTTTTGAGGCGCTAAGCGGTTAGTAGAAATGAGAGGGAACCCGGCAGCGGACAATTTAGGGTTATGTTCCCTAAAATGACGCGCAGATGCGGCTCGTTTTTTTCTCACGTTCGTTATTTCGTGCGGCCGAGTGATGATTTTCTTTTATATTTTTTTCTATATTTTCGCTGCAAAACTCAATATAATACCGATCGCATTCGTATACGAGTAGAATTTGTAGGTTACACATACTACTTAGATGGTAGTGGCCTTGAAAACAAATGATTTCTGCTCAGCCTTCGAATGAATTAACGGATGTCAGCGGTTGAAATTATCAGATCAGGCTTTGTTTGATTCATACGTAGACCTATATACGAGTCTCAATTCTCTCCTTCGTCACGATGTTGCATACGTCCAGGGAGGAGGTTCTCGAAGAAAAGAGATGTGTATTGTAGAAATGGGCGCATGCAAACATCGAACAGGATATTCCTCTAGAATTCGAGAGAGACAAAATCATTCCCAGAGGTAATAAAAGTCAGGGCTAAGGAGGGTCCGGCTCGAGTATAAGTATACAACGAAAGAAAGACGAAGAGAGAGAGAGATAGAGAGAGAGAGAGAGAGAGAGAGAGAGAGAGAAGAGATGATCGTGACCCGGAGCTGCAGCTCCTCGTCGGCCGAGCGAGATCTCCCGACCTTTAGAACAAACGATCGAATCGATCGATCGTGGCGGATTCAGAAAAGAAAGATCGCATCGACGGCCTGTACTGGTTTACGGCTGGCTCTCTCGCACTCCCAGGAACCCCCAATTAAAGCTCCACTTGGCTCTTATTCTCTTGGACGATACAGCCGCGCAGCACATATAGATTCGGCGAGAAGAGGCCTCTGCGCGCGAGGGGATAATCGTTAGTACTCGTTAATTTCGTTCTGGGGGAAAAACCACCTGTCGCGATGCTGCACCTCCACACACACACACACACACACAACGCGCGCGCCTGTGTATAATACGAGGCTGCGCTGCGGCGGAGGAGGAAGATAGAGACCTCGTAGGTACAAATTGGAGGGAGCGAGAGGGAGAGATCGGGTGAGAAAAGGGCATGAGCGTGAGTCGAGAGAAATCAAAGCCAAAAAGCGCAGGCGATGAGCCTGGGAAAGGCGCGATGGGCCACCCATAGAGCGAGCTGCATTTAGCTCTGTTTCCAGAGTGAGAACTTTGTCGGCGGCGTGATCGCGAGCCTCTTTTCTCTCCGCGTTTTCATCGAGTGCGCGCCGCCGCACCGCTGCTTAATTACGATCACGATTTCAAAAATTATAGACCACCATACCGGCCCGACTCGATATTGCCCAGCTCTCTCTCTCTCTCTCTCTCTCTCTCTCTCTCTCTCTCTCTCTCTCTCTCTCTCGGGCTAATCGTATGTGGGTTTTCAGCATCATGATCGTACAAAGCATATTCGCTGCGGCGATATTTTCATCCTCGCGCAAGCGCATTTTAATTAACCCGCGCTTATACAAAAGAAAGCAGAACCACGCACGGGCACGGGAGCAGTAAAAGTAAAAATTGTATCCGGCGACATTACAATCTAATGCGCCGGTCTTTCTCCTTTTCCATCTTCGATCCAATTACATCGGCGAGAATAGCAAAACGAAGGGAAAATCAAAACAAAACGCTAATAACTTTCATTTCCTATTATCATCCGCCGCGAGTCGATCCGCGGCTTGCATAACCCACAGCGTGTATATAGGTACACTTTAAACTGCTACGCACAGCCTGGAAGAGTCATCGGCCCGTCAATTACCGACAAATACCGGCAGCAGCAGCGATGATTCATCTCGTCTATTCCGTGCGTGTCGTGCATCCCTTATACGCCTGTATATACGAGCGTACGTGTAAGCGCGTGTCCGGTTGTATAGCGGCAGCAGCGAAGACCAACTACAGAACGCCTCGAGGCTATTACACGAGCTTAACCACTTACTGCGTATGCTCTGTCCCTCTTTCTGTGCGCGATGGAGTCTATTTTTATTTTGTATATTTCTCTCTTTCGTGCCACGCACGCACGAGCCTATGTGCTCGCTGTTATATATTTCTCGGGGAATTTTCTCGTTTCAGTCTAATTGCTGGACGCTCCCCGCGTGATATTTCACCTCTTTGACGCGCTGGAATTCATTTGATTGATTTTCAGCGCGTAATGTGCTTGTGTGCTTGTACAGTTGCGCAACGTATGCGAGAATCGTAATATTTTGGCTTTAGAGTGCGTTCGGCGAGGAAATGTAATTTCGCGTGTTATTATCGGAACAACAGGTGTAAATTGATAAGGAAGCCATAAACCGTAGTGTAAATGTACATTGTCGCAGCGAATAAGTAACCTCGTTGAGAGATATCGTAAAGCGATAAAAAATTAAATTACGTCCGCGAGAAAGTGCATAAAACTTTCTCTCGCATGTAGTACAAATTACTTTATTCGACTCATTAATTCGAGGTGTCGCTTGGCCGTCTGAAAACGGGCACAATATTGAACCGTTCAAATGAATGTTTATCAAAATTATCCCGCAGCATTTGCAATGTCAAACTCATTTTCCTTCGCTGATGTGTACTGGCTTTCCCTAAACGGGCGATTTTTCCGTCCTTTTTCCTTATTAGAACGCGACCACTTTCCTACTCGTGATTACACAGCGCTCTCCGCATCAGAGGTGTACACAATGTTATAATTACGCGTGCGCGGCGGCGGGTCTAATATCGAAAATTATAACACCACGTCGCAGTTTATCCTTATCATTATTACACAGCGCACGGCGGTAATTGCTGCAAAATGCTCTCTCTCTCTATACTGGAACTACGCACTAAATCACTTTGAGGAGATAGTCGCGTCCTGTGTTCGGGCAGTAATTTATACGCCTTCTCAGCTGCATCAGCCATATTGTACGTCACGATCGGAAAAGTACGAAACGATGTTTGAGAAATGTCACTCGAAAATCGGAGGAGCGTCCGAGAGCGAAGCATCTCTCCAGGCGCAGCTGCAGCAGAAAGAATAGCCCTCTCGCATTCTCTCTCTGTTGCTCGCTCGCGCGCGAGCCGCGAAATTAGCTACAATTACCCTCGCGCCGTCACGACATGTTTCATGACTGCAGTTCCCTTGTGTGTATGTGTGTGTGTGCGCGCGCGAGTCGTCGTCGCGTCTCTCTTTGGCCGCGCGCGACCGCATGGCTAATACGCCGCTGCGGCAGATTAACATAAATCATAAAAGGGCCAGAGTAATCACCGACGCGCAACAGGTGCGGAACACACCGCGAGGGGATGATGATGCTCCCTTTTTGCACTTTTGCCCGCGGAAGAAGGTAAAAAGCGAAGGGGAGAGAGAGAGAGAGAGAGAGAGAGAGAGAGAGAGAGAGAGAGAGAGAGAGAGAGAGAGAGAGAGAGAGAGAGAGAGAGAGAGAGAGAGAGATGACAGGGGAATCGCGTGCTAATACTCCCATTGTTGCCCCGCGCTGCGCCTTTTGATGAACGCGCGCGCGGAAATGATGGACGACGGCGATCGGCTCTGTTTGGATAAAGCGCTCGTTTTCCCTGCGCATAATGTGCGCATATATACGCGAGGAATGAGTCTGTGGAATAGATAAGTGGAAAATGGCCTCTGCCCTCTCCGCGTCGTCGTACACCGCTCGTGGAAAAAGCTTATTGCCGCGTGATAAATCGGCGAATTTGCGCCGCCGCGCGCTGCAGACTGACAGGCTCTCTGATGATTCGACTTTTATAGGAGACCTTTTGCGTTATTTATACCGGCTTAATAAATGGCCGTGGTATTATAGGTTTTTTTTCTCTCTATCGCACTCTGCGCGGAAATCGAATGCAAAGCTATGCGCCGCGAGTAACTGTAGATACGCGCAGCTTTTCATAGTCGTGCGAGAGTTTGATTTATAAGCCGCTGCGCGATATAAAAGTTTAAAAAGATGAGCTCTAAATCCGAGAACGATTAAGGATCGGCGAGAAATAGCGAGGATGAAAGTGTACTTCCTTTTGTACTCGCGTAAGCACGTGCAACGACGCGTCCGAAGTATAAGATCGAGCGCTCGACTATCTCATTTCCTTTTTCATCTATATATATATATATATATATATATATATATATATATATATATATACACGTATAGATAGGTATACAGGATGAAAAGTGAAGTGAAAAGAATTGGCATTTGCATGAAAAAGTCCTGCATCACAATTCTAATTAGAAAATGCGCGATTACAGATCGCTAGATTAACGCGTTTCTATATATACGATATTGAGTACACATTTTGCGAAAGTTATTCCGCGAAGGAAGATTGATAAGTTTTTCGCGCCGCGCGGCGTTTCCTGATGAAAAAAAAAGGAGAAACCAGTTTTCCCACGTGAGGAAAAAAGTTATATAGTAACGTGTGTGCGCAACGGAACCGCCGCTGGGATATACCATATACATGCTGCAGCAGCCGTCGAAAGTGCAGTGGCGGGTAATAGAGATGGAGGTTTCGAGGTCGGCAAAATCGCGAAATCGCCAGATAATAGACAGATATATCGACATTTATACACACATACGTGTATATATTGTAAATCGAGGTTATCGCGCGGTCCGGCTTCAACGTCTCCATCTCGAGTTTCACATTTCTGACCAGAGTTGGCCGTCGATAATGCGCTTTGAAATAGAAAACGGATTTCGTCGGATTAACGGACGTGGTGTGCGCGGTATCCAAGAAAGGATGTACGGTTTTTTCATTCTCCCTCTCTCTCTCTCTCTCTCTCTCGACAAGGATCTGATCAATATGGAAAATGGATATCAGAGTCTTTTCCTCACTGGTTTCGACACGCTTTTGACTGGGCAATGCACAAGTGTTATTGGGAAAGAGATCTAACCGTATATTTTATTTTTGAAAGATTCATTGAATAAACCCATTAAAGGAGTAATGTTCCAAGCATCTCAAAGTGCAACAAAGTATAAAAAGGCCAAATCAATCAAACGTGCACGGAGGCATCCTCCGAGATCTGGAAAAACATAATCATCATTTGTTCTCCCGCTCGCACTTTTGCAATGCCGACTATTAATCCTTTCACTCATACACCGCACGATCCTACGATGTTTTTCCAAAGATTACTGCGCAAGCTTCTATTCCCCGGCACAATAATTTGCCGACCCTCTTGCGCACGTTCACAATTAACATCGAATCGCAGGTATAATCGAAGATTTCATCTGCCTTCGTAATTCATTATTCTCCGCTCGCGCGCGCTCGACCTTGATCATCTCGCAGAAGACCTGGAAAACCCGCGTAATCGAAATCAAACGTTTACCCATCAGGGAGATGCTGCGGTCGTGATTCTATACGGTTACCTCTGTGCACACACTGCAGTCCATAACGTCGCGGCTTGCGAAATCGACGCATACCTACGTCTCTCGGCGTGTGCAGCACGCGCGCGCGTATGGGGAGTGGGTATATATCAGCCATAACCTACATATCCGCACATATAGAGGCGCGCGCAAGCGCGTACTTTACCCGGGGTGTATGAGAATTATAACAGCATTTCCCGGCTGCAATATTGAATCAAACGGAAGGCGCGCACGTGACACGCTGCAGCGCGCATCTTCCTGGTACATTCGCCTATGCGTCGGGTTTTGGCTCTAGCAGAATATCTCTTTTTTCCTCGTCATTGGTTGATTGAAAGAGAAAAAGAGAGAGAGGTGTATGCTTTTACTTTACTAGGAAATTTAAGTGCGCTTCGCGCACTCCTTATCATGTCATAATTAACATTTAAATTTTGCTGCCTGCTTAGCGCCAACAGTTTGAAGCGTTTGTAGGTTATGTAATAAAATTCGTATTTCTGATTCACGTTCCTTAATTCTTGTACCAGGCGACCGATTCTCAATTACATGCTTCACAACAAAGCCCATCACTTTTTTAACAGAGGATACTATACTATAACCGACGGAGTAAAAATAGGTCCGCCGGCGATGCAGGTTGTTGTTCTTTTTTTCTTTTTATCGCGGCCCATAATCGCATAATCTTTTAATTAACACGAATAACCGTGAATGGCGTTCTCTCTCGAGTCGAGCCACCTGCATCGATCTAATAAGAGCACGGCCCCATACCGAGAGAGCGACTGATTTACGCTGTTAAGGCATCGGCAAACACCTCTCGGCTGTATATACCATTTTTCTCCGCTCGTCATGCGCGCGGCTCGCGCGTTGCGCTGCGTTGGAAAATTCACGGCCGATGACTCACGAGGATCTCGAGAGAGCGCGTTTTACATTGCCCGCGCGTGCACCAGCTCCTATATACCTCTATATACACGCGCGCATAGCTCCTCCTCTCCGCGCTGCAGCAACGCGCCCCTTTTGTGTCTATTCCGTTGTTCGCTTTCTTCGCGCGAGTCTATGTACCCTTTTTTTTGCTCCTTATCTCAGCCGCGCGACGAGCTGCTCTGTACATACCCGAAGAAAAACTGTGTGTACTGCAAACACAAATGTTTGGTATTCGAATAACTGTATGTACTTATGCTGCAGCACTTTTCCTGCTTCGATGCGTTTTGAAGGACTTTTTCTCCATCCTATTACATTTTTATCAAGACACGGTGAGATTTTTCAAGGAAATCGAGTGTATAGCTGTAAATTTATAATGTCCCGGTAAGCACATCCATCAAAGGCACGCGATCAAAGTTGCTGAAACTGGAGAAAAACGCGGGAAGTGAGCAAATTATGATTGCGAATTACGGGAAGCACGCGAGATGCGCAGCTGGTTAGCGTAAATTGAATCTCTCAAGATTTACTCGCTAACATCCTGGTATAGCGAGCGAACTTCACTTTTTGTCCCGCCGCGCGAGATAGCGCATAAACCATTTCCAACCAAATCTCCTCTCGAGCAGATAAGAATCAAACAACTTGTATTTTTACGATCCCAATTATATCAGGCTTAAACGGCCGAGCATTAAAATTCGAATCACGTAATGAGCATATATCCCGCGCGAGAAGAAAAAGGAATCTGCGGTATATAGGCCCCATCGAATCGCGTTCGTAAAACGCGTATCGTAAAATAAATCTCGTTTGCAATGTGTCCATAGGGGCCTGCGCGCAGGATAACAACGCCGCGGAAAATACCTGCACACGCGAGAGCAAAGAAAGGGACGACGAAGTGAGCGGTGCATATGCATACACATGTACACACTACTCGCGCGCATACACCTGTCGCTGGCTTTGTACACACGATTGCGCAACCTCGGACTGCATACATGCACACATTACGTACGTATTTTACTTTCACTGGAGCGACTGCCACTCCCGCCGTCGCGGCGAGGAAGAGGAGAGAGAAAAAAGTAGCGCCTTACCCGTCACCTTGGGCGCGAGGAGATGCTGCTGCCGCTGCTGTCGTCGAAGCGCACTGACCTCGGATCTTGACACGAATATAATATAATTGCCCCGAGGCGTCGCTGAGAAAGGGAAACTCGACGGGCTGCCGTATAGTAGCCGTGGAGATGAAAACGACGAGATATACGTAATACTACACGTGCAGGGACGCGGCATCGGGAAATTAATTGTTCACCTGATCTGTGTGTGAGAACCTTTTTCGGCTCTCTCTGGAGCCTGGGAATTTTCGGGCTGATTTATTGGTGTCTGCGCGCACGGTCGAGAGCGAAAATCGTGAGTTTGAATTTTTAGAAATAAATACCCGCGTGAGCGGATGATGCACGACTTTGTGGCTTTCGCGCGCTGTTTATACACACGTGTACGGAGAAAGTATAAGCTTTTTAATGTCTTTTCAAAGACTGCGCGCGCGCGCGCGAGAGAGAAAGAGCCGAGGATCTGTCAAAATTAAAGGTTGTATTTCAAAGTGCTAAGTAAACAGAAAAAAATTCTCAAGGAGAGCGTGTTTCGAAACTGCTCGCGACGAGATAAACGCTCCCCGGGCTAACAAGCTGCCTGTTTGCCGTGTAGATAAAAAGGGACTTTTCGGAAGAAAAAAATTAAGTTATTAAACCTTGGAAACGAAAAGCAAGTTTGCGGACGCTATACGATGCGGTGTATTAAAAAGTGATAAGAAAAAAGCTCGCTATTTCGCAAAATTCCATTCAAGCGCTCGACTCAACGCTTATAATCTGCAGGGATATGAATTTTTTGCAGAAAGTAAAGCAATTTCGAAGAGCTTACCATCCGCGGACTGTGTACTTTTTCAACGTCACCGAACGTGAAATTTCCCTAGCGACGAAGAGCGAGAAGTTCGATTCGAAGAAATATTACCGCGCTGAAAAACTCTCATAGCCAACACACTCACGGAGACCTACTAATAAAGCAAAACGAGATAATAATAAAAAAAGAGTAAAAGAAGCAAGCAACTCGGGCACTGCGGCATAACGAAGTCGAAGGAGAGATAAAAGACAATGATGAAGACAAACAGGCGGCGTCGGAGCGACAGCGAGAGAGATGCGGTGCTGCAGATAGGGCTCCGACAATTTTAAAAGAGCTGACTATATACACACACACACACCAACGAGCTGAACTTGGGAGCTGATGTGCGCAGCGTCGGGGGTCAACGTCATCATCGTCGCCGTCGTGCACTGACCCCGTGACTTTATTGCCGCTGTCAAGCGCAGACATGCGTTGCACCACACGCTGTGCGCTATGCCCGCGTAGATGCACCTGACACACGCACACACGCGAGAGAAAAAGAAACGAGCCGACAATGCCGCATGGGAAAGCGGGCCATACGCGGAAAGTGACGCTTCTGTGTTTATACTCATATATATATATATACCCATACACTCACGTGGGATACATATCCCGTCGAGAAAAGGGACGACCGATCGGCCTGACAATACGCCTGCAGGCCTACTTTTTCCGATGCCTTTGTGCGTGCGCGCGCGACTTGCGGGAGCTGTCTCTTTTTTGGGAGCGACGACGCGCCGATTGTTCGAGCCGAGAGGATCTGATGACAATTGGTGTCGCACGTGTTGGGGATCGAAAGTGAGAATTGAGAGAAGATCAATCGCAATTGGCTTTGCTTTATGTCGTGAATCGAGCGAGTGGATGATTAATCGGGAAGGTTGTTTTGGTTGGGGCTTGATTGTTTTAAAGCTGAGACTTTGAGAGTACGATAAATTTGAATGCGGATCCGAGAGATTGGTGCAACGTTTGGTTAATTTATGTAGTAATTCGGGAGACTCACGTGGTGGCATGAAAAGTATGCAGTAGGCCTCTCTAACTCACCTGAAACAAGAAACAAAAATTTGGTCCTGAAAAAGTATTCAAAAAGTAGATGATTATAAAATAACATGTTATTAATTTTAATCAGTGAAAAAAACCACAAACGTATATGATTTTCCTATCAGATTAATAATTCGGGAGAAATTTAATGGCACGCTGCAAGCACGTACAATTTTCTTAATCCCGCAGAATTTCCATTATATACTTCTTATCTCTTTTTTCCCTCAAAAATTTATCCAAGTTTACGAGTGACCTGTGACTCATAGTAAAAGCTACTGGCAATTTTCTCCGGCGGAACTGATGCGAAGTTGCCGCGCAATTTGCATATTTATGCTCCCGCACACTGTCGTGTGTATACAAAATGCTTTATCGGCGAAACAAGCAAACTAACTCGCGCGCTAGATGAAAACGTGTCTCCCCTATCTATGCGTGTACGACACAGGCGAATAAAAAACCATATCGACGAATAATGGTTCTATGTAAACATCCAGTATTGAAAATTTCCGTCACAAGATCCCAGTTGATCAAAGGAAAATAGACGCTTCTCCGACACGACTGTCGTTCGCAAAAAAAAATCAAATAAACATTTTATCAATTACGCGCTCCATTAAGCGCGCATCAAACGCGAATCAAAGAGAGCGAGCAGCCGACTCGACGTATAAAAAGGACGAGTCCCTGACGACTACGTCAAAGTAAATCAATTGCGTCGCGCTTTATAAAAAAAAAGAAAGAAAAAAGATGAACATCGCGACTTTCGTTCCACGCGCACAGCTCTCTGATAAACGTCGTTTTCAGCCGAGCGTGTATGACGCGCGCAAATAAGCGCGAGCGCCAAAGGAGCGGATAATTCCGCGCGTTCTAGTCAGCGCAAAAAGAGAAAAACGAGAAGCCATCCAAATCGCGAGTGAAAAATCTCGCGGAAATAAGTTGCACAGCCAGGCGCGCGCGCGCGTAACTAATAGAGCGAAACGTGGGCCGCAGCGCGGCGTAATATTCCCGTTCCGGGGGCACCGGAGAATGTCGAGATGAATGAAGGGGAACGCATAGCTGCTGCTGGCGCGGAGAGAAAAATCTCTGGAATGAAGAGATAAATAAAAGCGCGAGGGCTGCGCAGAGCCGGAAATGCGAGCACCGAGGACGAGGCGAGTTTTATTGCGACTATGGTAATTGGGACGATTTCGCGAAAGGGATTATGTGTAGCGGATTCTGAAGGCTGATGCATGCATGTATGCGTGAGAGCGGAATTGATTCGAGAGGATGGATTTTACGAGCTTTGGTTTTTTACGTTTGGCTCAGAATGTTTGTTGGTATCGAGGAGTATGGAAAGAATAAACCGATTACGGAGTATCGCAGCTGAGTATAATTGTAAAAAAAGAAATGATCACTCGATGAAAGCCTCCAGCTTAACTCGATTACGCATCCCATCCCGGTAATCGTCCGAAATTTCCTTCCCCCCGACCCACTTCCCGTCATATCCTCAAAGCGCCCCTCGACGACTAAACGAGTCTCATCCTCGTGGGATAGCTAGGAAAGCCCGACAAGGACCGAAGCGTCGGAAATTGAGTGCCTCGAGTAGTCGCGGGGGTGAAAGAGCCGGAAACGTCTATATTCCGCCACCCGTACGTGCGGCGATGACAACAACAACAAGGGCTGAAACGCGCGCGCTGCGGGTGAGAGTCGAGGCGGGCTGCTGCTGTGTGTTTTACCGCTCGTGTGCGAGCTAGAAATAGCCGAGGGGGGCCTCGCGAGCGGTTATAGTTAGCCGCTGACTATTCGCCTTCAGAATGCGAAACGGGGATTTCAGCTGCTCTCACTGTGTGCGCGTGCGTGTCTACGTGCCGTACTCCCTTTTTCGCGCCTTTGCTCGGAGAGCCGCGGAGAGCATTGTGAGCGCGCGGGTGCGAGAATTCGAGACGGAAGGCGGCGGAATTTTCTCGGAAGTATAGTGCTGGAAGTGTTATGGCTTTTTCGTGAAATGAGAGTTCCTCGCTGAAATCGCTGCGATCGATTTCATTTCCCTATGGTATACATTGCAAAGACGCGCAATAGCGTATAATATAACGAGAGCTTTTATAGCAGCAGAATTACAAACTCCCCTGTAATTTTCAATTCGCCGCAAGATCGCAGCAGAAAAAAGGAGCAATACTCCAGCCGATGTCTGCAACAATCGAGTACAAAGCACAGGCGTAGCCCGTATAGCCCTGTATAGTTAATACGCATGATGCACGAGTTAACCGGATTTCTCAGTCGCACGAGGGCTGGGTACGTATATAGAGAGCAGAGCGCATCGAAACCGCAATCGTTCCGAGGGGACGTAAGCTGGGCAATCGATTAAGGCTAAACGGCGAAAGAAGCTGGCCTCGCGCGCGCAGAAACCGTATAAAGCCTCATTTTCCTGATACGCTCTGCGCGCGGCGAGCGTTTCCCCGGAGCCTCGTCGCCGTTCAAGAGAGCGAAGAGAGGAGAGGCAATCATTGTCCTTTTCCCGTGTACAGCAGAGCAGGAGCACTAGTAGTAGCGACCGCCTCCCCTCGAAGGAAGTGGACGATTAAGTTTTTGCCGGGCACAGCTCGCGCGGGAATTAGAGAGACAGAACAGCAGCACCAGCTCCATAATACGTCGTGTGTGTGTATACATATATATATACCTACGCAACCGCTGAATGAGCCACACGGGGGATGAGATATCCGAGAGAGAAAGAAGGAGGGAAGAAGCGGGAGAGAGAGAAGAAGAGGGCAGATTTGTGCACCTGTTGTCTGGTCGAGCTCATTTCTCTCTCCCGTGCGTATACTCGTTCCGCGAGATCGAGTCCGCGTGTGTAGCCCCTACGCACGTTGTTACGCGAGCGCCGGCTTCTTTTGCGCCGCGAGAGAGGCTCTTCCGGTCGTTTCCACGAACCGCTACTATATACAACGCTGCACACGCTCGCGCATACCTTCGAAGATTCGCGCCTTTTCTATTTTCGGAGCTACAGCGCTCTCTTTCGAGGGATTTTTTCTCCTTCGGAGGCGTGTCGAGTGCGCGCTTTGTCGTCGGTCTCGACCGATATAACACGTGCTGTTGTGTATATATATATATATATATATATATATATATATATATATATATATATATATATATGGCTTCGGGATCGTAATTCAATTTAATTGTATCGAGCGCGAATCGCTTTAGCGCGGCTTCAACTTTCCGTTTTGTCGTGATTTACGCTTTTAATGGCAAACGCGAGCTATAAATAACAATTAAGGGAAATCGTTCGCGCACACGTATAATATGGGTATGTTTATTGTGCGCGAGAGCCGCTTTGTGCGGGGCTGTTATAATGAAGTTGCAAAACCGTGCACTTTCAAAATATCGTATAATTAATGCGGTTGCAGTGCACACGAGGCGGCGTAATTGAATATGCGTATACCATTCGGCAATAAAGCTCGCGTTATTAGTACCGCCGGTATCGATTAAATTTCGAAAACTCCATAGCACAGCGGTGAGTGGCATCTTGATAATTGCAGACTCGCAAGCGTAAAAGCGCGTTGAAATTGAAAATCAAGACCGATACCGATCTCCAACGAAAACAGACGTACGAAAATCGACTTCCTCGTTAGAGCTTGGTTATTCCAGACAAAAATCGCAGTGCCGCTCAAAGTTTGATCCTCGCGCACGTGCTCGCGAGCATACGCTCATATGCAGCGCACACGACGCTGACCTTCGCGCGAGCCGATCCTATCGAGTGTATAATTTATACGCCGCTCGCTAAACATTATAAATAAATCGATACACACAGCCGGTGGAAATCGTTGAATATTGAAACGTATGCAGTTGCTAAAGCTGCGGACAACCTGTTGCATTGCGCCGCTGCCACTGCTGCAGATAAGGAGATAAAAGTGCGCGAGTCGGATGACGCGTTTCCCTATCGAGTTTCCGTCTACGCGGCGTTGCATACAATGACGACGAAAAGGCTGAGACGGCGTTCCTTTTACGCTCGCGTGAACATTTGAGGAATCTCCCGCGTGTATGCGGGCAGATCTCTAGTCTGTTATAGAAAAAGACGACGGTATTCCGCGCGGACTTCTTTTTCTCTCGTACTAGCTACGCTGTAGTCGACTGGTTCCCGACGTATCTCCGATCGGTGATCTGATTTATGATAATCACGCGAGAGCGGATAGGCCGTTTTTTCGAAAAATCGAGGCGCGCATTAAAATTAACGATATCGACGACGTCGCGCTATTTCACGTATATCGCGACGACAAATTTCCGGACATTTTTCTAACAGCCGCGCACGTGCGTGGCCGAGGAATGTCGAAGAACGGCGCGCGTCAGCTCGATCAGTTTACGCTGACCGATATCGAGCGCTAGCATGCGGGCTTCTAAATTGAAAAAGCCGCCGATGCACGATCCCGATATGGCCAGCTCGCAGCTTTGGAAATTGGCTCGCTGCATACGCGAGTATACATCTTTATTAAACTTTGTTATCGTTATTATTAACCATATAGCAAACACGCGTCAGTGGAATTCGAATCGGGTCGAAAAGCGATATCGACTCGGAAGCGCGTATAAATACGATCCCGTGAATCACGATCGAGCTTTACGGGACACGTTATTCCCATAGCGGAGAAACGCCGGCGCGGCATCGGAATTCGCATCGGAGTCGAGAGGAGAGGCGGAAACACAGTGCCGATTTTGTCACGGCCACGAGCGCGCGCTCGCAGCTCCGAGGGAGAGCTACGGAAATACTCGCCGGCGAAATTTTATTTCTCCTCTTCGTCTGTCTGCTGCATCAGCGCGGCGGTAGCTGCATAGGAGCAGTGAGAGAGACTCGGCTCTCGGCATTCGTCTTCTCTCTCTCTCTCTCTCTCTCTCTCTCTCTCTCTCTCTCTCTCTCTCTCTCTCTCTCTCTTCGGCGCTGTTTGCTTTTCTCTTTCATTTCCTTCTCTTCGCAGCAGCCTTCGCGGACTCGTCGCTTTTTCTTCTTCGCACTTCCTCCCCCACTCGCGCTGATGTCGTCGTCTTATGTCTCCGCTCCGTCGTCGTCTTCCCTTATCCTCTATTTGTTTCCCCTGTATCGCGAGCGCGCGCGCGGGCTTTGATATTCTTTAACGCGATCGTTTACACTCGAGCTTGCTATTGTACCGTCTCTCTTTCGCAGGCGTTTGAAGTGGATAGTTTGAAAATATATAACGCCTCTCTCCGCGTCGACGCGAAATGATAATAAGGCTTCCATATTCCATCAATGAATTCCCGTCGCGCGCGCGGATGACAATATCCTCTACGATTATATGCGTACGCGACACACAGACTTCGACGGCGCCTGTACGCGTAACTCCATTTCATCGACTTCCTCTCGGCTGCTTATCTAATTACCACACGTCTCTCGATAATGCTTCCCTCTTTCTCGCCGAGAGAGAGAGAGAGAGAGAGAGAGAGAGAGAGAGAGAGAGAGAGAAAGAGAGAGAGAGAGAGGAAGTTATACATATACGCGCCGCCGAGAATGGAAGCGCGCGGCTCTCGAGTAATTTGAATTATTCCGATCAATCTTCCTCTCTATAGCTCTCCTCCCTGTCGTCGAGTGTATGGGGGACGTCCGCGGGTCAATGCGCCGGCGCTGCATCGATTCTATTCGCTCGACTATCTCTCGGCAGCGATGGGAGAAAAATCTACTACGCGCTCGAGACCTGTTCAAGCGCGTAATGCGACGACTTAGTTTGACACGGCTTTTAAGGTCTTGCTGCGCTAGTTTGATTCTTCTGCGCGTAATCGAGAAAACGGTTGTCATAGGCGAGAGAATCGGAATTTTCTCAAAGTGTCGCTCGAGGCCGGCCGTGGTCTGTACACGGATGAGCGAATCTCTGTCGGGCGATGATAGTGCGGTATCCTTTCTTTCTTCTGGGAAAGGAACGAGCGCTCGATAGAAAATATTCAGCCACATTTTTTAATTCATCGACATCGCATTATCAGTGAGTCACACGGACCGCCGCGATAAGAATAATCTCGACGCCTTTTTCACAGTTTTTCAAACTCGACGATCGTATAAGAGAGCCGTACGATATTATTCGCCGAAACGAGTTCCATCGCACACGGGCCAGTAGTGAAAAATTCACACGTCCAGAAGCATCCGCGTCAAACGTACATTCCTGAAAACGAGCAGAGCACGGAATATCGATGAACGTCCGCGCGTCGTCGTAAATCCGTAACAAATTCATCGAATATAAGAGAAGAAACACGAAGACGTATCAGCCTCGGGGCACATCTCCCGATCCACGCGTCAAATTAAAGCTTTAAGACGCTAAAATATTCAAACGCTCTTACCCAACGTCGGATCGTCGTCTCTCGTTACGTCTCCCTTTTTCTCTCCCGGCCATAAATAATAAAGCCGCGCACACGTCAGGTACCGAATAAGGAATAAAGGGAATCGGAAACGATGCCCCGCGAACGCATCTCTCTCTGTGCAGAAAAAGGAGCAGCGGAAGCTGGTCACGATACGCCGCCACTGCAATCTCTCGCGCGTCCTACTGCACAAACACACGATATTGCGAGCGTCGTCGGGTTTTTTCCTCCAGACACGATATCCTGGCGCACGCGAAAGCAGCAGCGTCTGCGGGGCAGCAATCCGTCGAGACGTGCGCGTATGTTTTATTCATCGGGAAATCGATCCTGCTCGACCGCGTGTGCGTCTCTCTCGTTGCTCTCGCGACGATATTGCGGGCTGATCCGAGACCTGGCGGCGAGTCGTCGTTTGGTTAATCTCGAGGGTTATCGGTGCGGATCTCACGCGCGCTGAATACGAGAACGTAGATTTCTATTATTCGAGTTCTCTGAAACGGGAATGTTACACGCCGACGCGATCGCTCGCTGAACTATCTTATTCTGGGACTCGCGTGCGCGCGTGTGACAGCGATGAGTTTTAGTCTGATTACAAGCGGACTTAAGTATTAAAAGTCCGAGTTGGTGAAACGAGTAACAGTAGTTTATCGCTGTAGTTTTCGATTTTGAATATACTTGGAGAAAATCGATCGGTATACTTATGCGGATACGTCGCGCGTTAGATTTCCTGCTGCCACTGGGAATTTTATGCGCATGTTTTCGAGCCATTACCAACTTTTCCAGCTCTGCTCTCGAAAGTTGGGCGGGTACATACCCATCAAAAGTTCTGATTGCTTCTTTCCACACTTTCCATTCCGTGTTCTCGCATGAATTTTCCGATACACCTATAATCCTTTTGCGCAACGCCCATAACGATCTCCGCGTTTCCGCGTGATTCTGCGATTTTCTCGTGTTCCCGCATGTGTGTGCACTAAAATACACGCGCTTCTTTTCAGATCGCGCCGCGGATATAACGGCGTACGAATATGCGCGTGCCGCATTATCTTGATACGGCGAGTGCGCTGCGTGCATGTAAATTTTTACGTAAGCGCATAATAACGCGTAACGTCGAAACTTACGCGCGGTGTACCGGGAAAGCAGAGTCGATCGCCTCGTGTATACGTACGTATCGGTGCGGCAACTCACCTGTAACAGAAAATAGAAATCGGCGTGTTAGACGTGGGTGTGTGTGTGTGTGTGTGTGCGTGTGTGTTTCACGCGTAATTTAGGAAACTCGGTATAACGCGTTGTAAAACGAGGGGGGAAAAAGGCATCCGCAGGGCAAACTCGGGACAAAAGAAGGCGGCACACTGCAGCCTCGTGCATAATGCATATCCGCAGCATCGCGCGCAGGTGTTATCTTATACGCTGCTGCGCGGGAGAGCATGTGCCGCCGCGAGAGACTATCGGATGTTGCCCCTTTCGGTGTCTGCAGCATAAGGCGCAGTGCCGAATTACCCGAGCTGGTGTAGCTTTTGCACTTCCTCCGTTGGCCTTCTGTCGCGCTCTCGGCTCCTCTTTTCTCTCTCTCTCTCTCTCTCTCTCTCTCTCTCTCTCTCTCTCTCTCACTGAGGTATATAATTTCACGTGCGCGTATTAGGTGCCTATATAATACGCTCGCGGAAAAGCCAGTACACGCGATGCCGCGCGCGGCTCTTCTCTTGCTTTTCGCGTAACGCGATTTCCGCTGCACGGGTATATCGACGCAGCGGTCGTCACGCCACATTAGCTCGGCACAGAGTCGAGCGACTGTCTATAACGTGCGAGGACGCGTCGAACCGCGAGATACACTTTTTGCTGCGGACGCATATACGCGCCACGGGAGTGTATAATTACAGATGATGTGGTCATGAGCGGGAGAATCGACTGCGGTAATGTTACGTGCTCTCTCTCTCTCTCTCTCTCTCTCTCTCTCTCTCTCTCTCTCTCTCTCTCTCTCGGCTGGCCCTTTTTTGCTGCCACCGTGTATAGACACTGCGGACTTTGATTCCGGCAAAAAGTGCCCGCACTTACGCGCGTGTTCATTGTACGTAGCTCTGACGTGCGGCGTCCGAGTGGCCGTGAAAATCGGAGCGAAATAATACAAGTGGCGCTGCGAGGAGAAAAACGACTCGTTAGATATGGTTTTGGCTAATGGCTTGGCACTTAAAAATGCGCGAGATCCACGCGCGCTCGCAGGAAGCCTATAAATATATGGCGAATGAATGTATAGGAGAGCGTGCGCGTGAGCGAGCGACACGCCTTGAAACGACGCCGAGTCGTATATTTTCCCATTTCGTTTTGCGCAAGAGGTGATTGTGCTCTCTCCGTTAACTAGCTGTACGCTGCACAGGAAGAGAGGTGTAATTTAAATGGATAGTTATATACCTACTATACGCGTGCATTATCCGCGTTAATTCAGTCACCTCGATATAGCTAACTAAGTGCGCGTAACGATTGTGATAATCGATTGTTCAGCTGTAGGTGCGAAAATTACGTTACTAACTCGCGATTTCGCTGCGAAAACGAAAAGTAAAATCGACAGCATACAAAGAGTCGAAAGAGAAAGAGCCTATATACACGCTGCAAGATTAACGTCCCATGCGGGGAAACGCTCGACATTCTCGCTCAGCGCGTTGCGTCGTCGATACATAAATAAAGGAAACAATTCAATTTCAAAGCCACGGCGGCGTCGGAGAAATTGTTCCGATGGAAATCAAACACACACACACACACACACACAGAGGCGCTGCAGTAAAGCAAAGTCGTTCTCTCTCCGCAGCTGGGAAGCCGTGCACTTCTGCCAAAGCTCCTCAGAGCGCAAACACACACACACGGGCATAAAACCCAAAGCCGCTAACAGCCCGATAAATCGCCTTCCGCGAACCCGCATATAGCTATACGCGACGCTCTTGCGGATAGAGTGAGAGAGAGAGAGAGAGAGAGAGAGAGAGAGGACCTTTAGCGGAGACAACACGTGCAGCAGCAGAAGCATCGTCCTATAAGCTGCTCTCGAAAAAACAGAAAGAAGGAAATGATCTCTTGCGGGCAGAGCATATAGCTGCATACACACAGGTATATTGTGCGAGGCCTTAGAAGGAGTGGATATGGGGGCCTTGCGGAGGCTGCTGCTCCGCCTATGCGCTGTGGTAGACGAGACAAAAACTAGACGCGAGAAAGACGCCTGGAATGGATGCGTGTGCCTATGCGCATAGGACATCAGGAGCGCAGAGTGATGCGCGCAACTCGTTTTAGTTGATTGGATCGAGCTCGGATTCATTGAGCGATTTTTCCTTGTATAAAGGCTCGATGTGGTAAGCTCTCGTGCCGAGGAGAAAAAGTGCTCGATGCCGTTGGTATTTCGCTTCGACGAGTGAGAATTCGTAATACCTGTTCTTTGATATAAAAAAAATAACGAGTTATTGGGATGATTTATATTCACTTTACGACTCTGCATATGTATTTCGAAATGGATGTAAAATTCTTCTTCGGCTGTTTTTATTCACGTGTTTACGGGCATAATGACCATAATGACCGATACGGATTTTTGCGTAATATTATTTTCGCTGCGCCGCGGCGGCCAGTCCAAAGAGTTATAATATATAAGCGAAAAATACGCTCCTCACCTGTCACGCTTCGCCCCCCGAATCTGACCTGATTTTAATAAACGTAAGTAATGCAAGAGTTAACGAAATCCTTTGAGCAGTTTCTTTCCTTGAAAACTAAAGCTATACCCGCAGCTCGAGTGTATCATAAACAAATCTAATTCCTCAGCAGGCTTCGACAGTCGGCTAATCGATAGTTCGCCGCGCGACTCGATTAAAAATCGGCAAACGTGAAAAATCGTCTGGCGAAACCGGTCGTGCACCTGCGCCCATATACAAAAAGCCATCAAGTGAGTACACTGCAGAGGCAATTAATAATCCGACCTCAGTCGCTTGTGTATGCAACTGCTCTATCGTAATCAAATCGATACACACATACATATAGCAGTAGTAGCAGCAGCGGCTCTAGAAACCACGAAAAAGCCTTCGGTGCATTTGGCCGCGCGCGAGTTTCTCTCCCCGGCGACGACATAAATCCACGATGAGCTACTGTGCACACTTGTACAAATATTGATCCGAGCCGGTGCACTTGTGCCACTGTACAACCGCCCATATAATCGCGGCAGACAGTAGTCGCGAGGCAAAAGACGTATAGGCGAGAGAGAGAGAGAGAGAGAGAGAGAGAGAGAGAGAGAGAGAGAGAGAGAGAGAGAGAGAGAAACACACATGGCCAAGGAGAGGATCGAGTTTGGCCCAGTTCGAGAGCCGCCTGTGTGTGCGGTGTGCGCCCTTTTATATCGAGAACAAGTGCAATGAACGTCGAACAGGTTTAACGGCTTTGCGCAACGCTTTATGCGGCGCGTCGCTTGTGCAATTACGCGCGGGCGAACGTTTATGCAAGTGTCATTACCGATACGTAACGCGCTCGCGAGCCTCTGCGTGTAATATAACAACGAGCCGAGAGTTTATCACTCTCGATTTTGTTGCTTTTCATATCGGACGAAAGTTCGCGCGTGGACGCCCGGAGAATCGCCTTTGTTTTTTGACACGCGGAGAGCTCGTTAATTTTAAAATCGCTGACACATCAACTTACAAAACGTGAGAGAGTAATGTGAGATATGTATCGTAAGAACTGTTTTTCGAAAGCCGCCGGCTTTGAGTGCAAAGCTTTCTGTGTGCCTTTTTGTGCTTTCGAATTCACGAAATTTGAAGTGGAATAGTGCTTCTATTGAAATATAATAATACGATTGAGACAACAACTGCGTTTGAAAATGCATTTCTTCGACATTTTTTTCGAAAAAGCCAAGCGCAGAAACATTTCTTCACGTAGCATTCTACAAACGCGCACCACACCCACCGAGCGGAAAACGTGTAATCGAATAGATCATGCAAATTTCCATTGTAAGTGCGAAGGACAAAATGATTTTCGAACAAAAGGGAAGAGAGCGATTTGCACAATTGGCTAATTGATTCGGTGTAAACAATAATTTGCACCCGCAGAAAAGCTTACTAGAAATTCCAGCATTTATTAAAAAACTCCAGTAGCATACTACTACGTACAACATCGTGCGTACAAAACTCGATCGTAAATTGCGCGCACGTTGACAAATTGGACTAAGCCGCGCGCGCGCTCGCGAGAGAGTCTATTTTCGAATAAAGTAGTCGGCGGCGGGAAGCGAGATAAATCGTAGAACTAGTAATAATTTAAATTATCTATGCAGAACTCGTTTCCAGCGAAAGCAGATCCCGGCGCGCGCAGCGAGAAAAATAAACTCTCGGCTTGCGCGCGCGCGCGCGATCGCACTTTTCCTTATTTTCAAATCGCTAGCTCTGTAATTAATTGTCCCGGCGATGATTTCGATAAATCTCCGCTCTCGGGCGATGCAAAAAAGAAGCCTATAACGTGCTAATCAAGATTCCCTCGATGCTCGGCGTCGCGCGAGCAGGGAGTTAAACATAAAGTTCGAAATATAATCAGGCTCTAATTTAGCTTAAGAAGCACCTCGCTAATTGAGCTGCGGAGGCACTCTTTTCCCCCGCGTTAAAAACCAGAGAGCGTTGGACGGCTGTATAATAGTCGCGTTCGTGTGTACATACGTACAGCTATCTATATAATCTACCCCGGCTGATGCATGTTCGTCGTACACACATGCTCGTCGTCGTCGCGGCGTCTCCTACACACGTGTGTGGAAGCGAGTAACGCCCATCATGAATCGAGGGAGAAACAGCGGAGAGAGAGAGAAGCTGCTTCTGCAGCAGTGGCTACCACACTACAGCCAAGCGGGCGCGAGAGAGAGAGATGATGTGCCTTCGCTCGCTCGCTCTCTCTCTCTCTCTCTCTCTCTCTCTCTCTCTCTCTCTCTCTCTCTCTCTCTCTCTCTCTCTCTCTCTCTCTCTCTGGACACACAGTGCAGTGAACTTGGCAAGAAATCCAAGGTTGCCACACCGGGTCGCTCTTAATGATCTAGTTTCTCTCTCGGAGCGAGCGACGCTGTGGAGCAGTCGCCGGAAGACGATGGTATTCGTTATTATGCACTCGTCCGTCGCGCGCGCGCGCGCGTGTGTATATGTATAAGCGCACGCTAGAATCCTTTGATGTCTTGAACGCGCGCACGAGCCAGCTGGAGTCGAAAACGCGCCCGAGTCTTTTTTCCTCTGCGCTCTCTCGAGGGCGAGGCTCTGCTTGATTATTCGAGCGAGAGTAGCTGAAAAGTAGCCGCGTGTGTGTCTGCGTGTACTCTCTTGCGCGCGATGGGAAACCGAAATTTCTTCCCGTTCGAGTGCCGCTTGAAAGATCCACGGGCTATTTCGGCCCGTGCACTCGAGGTGTGTCGCGTCTCGATTAGATTATAGTTATTCGCTATTTTTATAATGTACCCACTCGGCCTGTATACAGCTCCGTCGTGCGCGCGCGTGAAGAGGCTCTATTTCAAACTTTATATTATCCTTTCCTGCGCGAGCCAGAGCTGATATATTCTATATAAACACGCAGAGCAGAACCCGTCGCTTCCTCCTTCCAGTCCCTCTCTCCCTCCCTCTCTCCGCGTTGTCTTTATGACTCACTAAATTCACGGAGTACACGCGGGGCATCTACTCTCGAATTTAACTACATTATTCCCCGTAATGGTGCTGTAAAGTGTCGCCTTATAACTCAGCTTCTCAAAACAGGCCTCCGAGAAAAATTGAGCCGTCGCTTATTTACGCGACGATTTCTAAAGCCGCGAGAGCATTCCGCGCTCTGCTCTTTCTCCACAGTGCAGCGCTTGTATACAATAGAGGAAAAGCCTATCGATCACACAAAAGGGAAACAACAAGCTGCTCGCGTTCCATCAGAGACCGAGAGTATGCGGAACGTTTTCTGCATTCAAGGCTTACTCACACGCTCTCGATTCGCGACGTCGTCGCGCAGGGGCAGAACAAGTGCCGAGACACGAGGAGAGAGAAAAAAATTGGACCGTCGACGGTTATACACTGGAGCGGGCTGGTCGGGGAAAAAAAAGTTCGCAGCGCAGCTTCTGTAGAGAATGATGTCATTGTTGTCGGGCGCGAGACTTGCGCCTTTCCAATTCAGCCACGAGCTTTTATACGTTACACATATGCAGTATATATGAAACTTTGAATGATTTCATTGATTTTAAACGGCAAAGTGTGCGTGCGACGCGAGAGCGATTCCGATCACGCGCTGCTCGACTGTGCGACGCTTGTGTAGCATCGCCCATGCGTATAGGCGTACTGGCTTGCTCTCCCTCTGTAAACACGTTTTGCTCAAATCGCCACTCGCGAGACTATAATGCGAGCACAATCGCGTAGTTATGTGGAGTTCGAGGTTTGTGAATTCTAATATTTTAATTCTCGGTATTGTTTGTTGAGCAGCGCGTGACTTTGAACGCGAGATTACGTTTAGGTGTGTATTTCGTACAAATTGTAACGATGGATTATAAGCCCATTCGGTTTCTCCATTTGATTATTTAAACGATCGTGGAGTTATTATAATTATGATAATTTCGAAAAAAGAAGATCGCGGGATTGCGTTTTAATTATATGAAATATGAAGTCGCGTCTAATTTGAATAGCGCGCTCGCTAATTAAAATTTACGACGAGAAATGTGGACACTCTTAAGTAAAAATAAATTTCTCGACGAGCCAGGACATTATGTACACATCTCAATCCTAATTTACGGCATTCAAAGAGATTAAGTCGATTAAAATATCATCCCGGTGTGTATATACTTACAAATTACTCGAGGAGAACCGAGAGACGGGGACTCAAATAAAAAAGACGTTTCGTCCGCAGTTAAAGAAATTTAATTGTATGCAAATGTCCGACTAATACATCCGATCCTCGTAATCCCACGGAAAGTAAAAGGAAACTCAAACACGCGCGAGGCGGGCTGCGCGAGAAACGCGCTGAAATATGCCTATGCAAAATATAAAGTCTCTCTAGTAGATTTTATCGGCAGACCGAGAATTAACCCATAAAGTTCGTGCAAAACACGAGGGAAAAAAGGCCGGATATCGATGTAGATGTGTCCGTCGGATAAAGCGTATTTAAATGATGAATATTTAAAAAGCAAACGACTCTCCACTCGCGCAGCATCCATAACAGGAGTTGCCATCCGCTGTATCTTTTCCCCTCGGGATTTGCGCTATTTTATTGACATGACTTAGGCCTTTTTTCCCTGCAAAAACTCGAGTCTCCACACACAGGGAGATTATTCTTTTTCGAAAAAAACAAACATACGCGTAGGCGTACACTAGACCCATACCAAACACGCGACGCGCAAAACAAAATTCCAGTCGCAGCTCTCGCGCGCGCGCCTAAATCAACTCTCTGCGGCCGCACGTCCATCGCGCCGAATTGAGACAAAAAAGGAGCTCTCGCGCGGGACGAGCGCAGAAGTATGCATAAGATTGATGCAACGCGCCGAGTTTAACAATCGGCTTTATCCCCGGGAGATAATCCCTCGTAAAGTCGCGCATTTCGCCAGTCTTTCTCTGCGCGCCCTGAGCGCATAAAAAACGGCCGATCTCTCACTCGGGACGATTTGAATGGCTCCATGGAATGACAATATACGCATATTTCTGCGGTTGAATCGCCGGACGCCGAGAGAGCGGCTCGTCGGAAAAATTTATCGCGCCGATGACGAGCCTCGAAATGGATCCTAAACAACGCACACGCATGCCTCTCTCGGAATTGCCTCTCTCGCGAGCGGGGCGACCGCTGTACCCACGTAAAAACGCCGTAGAGGCACGGCCTAACAATCGCGTCGCTCTCGATGATTCGTCGTATTTTTAACGTCGACGAAGAAAATGGACAGACAGTCGAGCGAAAGAGAGAGAAAAAAGGGAGGCTGAGCGCGAAGGAGAGACAAAGGAGAGACGGGCTTTTTTCGCATGAGAGTGCGAATTTTTTGCGCCAAGGCTTTTCAAGGGCAGACGCTGCTGTGTGGCGTTTTTGAGCCTTGGAGAGAGAGAGAGAGAGAGAGAGAGAGAGAGAGAGCCTCGGCAAAGCAGAGTAAAGCAATCGTTCAAGTTTGAAACGCGTGCAGTGCACATTGCCAACTCGTGTTGTACTTTGCCTCGGTCTCGAGGATTAAATTGTCAGTTGCAAAGCGTTCGCCGCGTGTATAATGGAGTTCTTTTTTCGTAAGGGCTGCTCGAAGATTGCGCAACGAGACGGTAGGTGTGCACTTTATAAAAATTAAAACGGGACTGCGTAATCGGGAGGTTGCTCTGCTGAGAAGCTGTGTGAGGAAACGCTACTATTTCAGTTCTCCCGCCGCGCGGAGTGCCGTCTTATTTTCTTGATAAGCGCGTAAAGAGCAGGCTGCGGAGCAGAAACAACGTATCTATTTTGAAAACAGCAGGTCTCGGTCTATCCTCGCTTAATTTTGCATTTTATTCCCGAGAAATTACAGCCGCGTACAATGTACTCTCGTTGCGCAATCGTGTAATACCCCGCATTGCTAACATAGACGGCGGTGGGTGCATCCGTGTAAAAATGCGAAAAATGTAAAAGACCGCACGGTCGAAGGGGATAACGTCGCGAGTTTATCGCGGCCGGGACGTCGTATATTAGCGCAAAAGCGAAAAAGTAAAGGGACCCGTCTAAATACCTCGGCGTTCTCGCGCAGCGGCGAAAGCAAATAACGAAAGAGTAAGATATCCGGTAATGGCCGTATCAAGGAGAGGGAATTCGAAATTTTCATCCAATTACATTCCCCGCTGGATAAAGTACACACGGAGAGCCCGACTCATTCCGGAGGATCGTCGCTCATCAAAATTTCCCCGAAGCAGCTCTCTCTCTCTCTCTCTCTCTCTCTCTCTCTCTCTCTCTCCCTCTCTCACGTCGGAAACTAGACTCCCCGAGATCGCGGCGCATTCTGTGTAATACCACGAGGCCCGAAAGAGCGAAGTCGCCTTAATAAGGATCGGCTTCCCGGGCCGCGGCGGTAGCACAGCAAGTAACGGCGCCTGCGGTGTGCTCGAAACTCCTCGTTTTACGATTCACCTGAAAGCCCGCGCGTGATCGTCACGCGGCGGCGGCGAAGGCAAGGCTGCGTGGAGGACGCAGGAAGTACCGAGCCCTTGAGGAATGCTGTTAACGATTCGCAAACAAACGAAATTCACTCCTTCGCGCGCTCGCGGACCCCATACAACTTCTACAGTCGCTGCCTTTCTCGTCTCGGGACTCATTCTCTCTCTCTCTCTCTCTCTCTCTCTCTCTCTCTCTCTCTCTCTCTCTCTCTCTCTCTCTCTCCCTTTCTCTTTTTCCATCTCGGGCTCCCCCACGAGTGCACGCGCGCGTATGGGTATACACACGTGGACTGTGGGAGGCATCGAGAGAGAGAGAGAGAGAGAGAGAGAGAGAGAGAGCCTGGAATGCGCGCCCGCGTTACCGAACGATTACGATCGAACAAAGGCCGAAATTCGAGGAGATCTCCGAATGCGCGATCATTGTGTGTTATAAAACGGGTTTTTCGAGTTCTTTCGATCGCGTATACGTATCGCTTTTTCTTTTTTTCCACAGGGAGGAGCCGAAGAGGGTGCTTCGGCGGATAGCCGCCGATGAGTTAGCTGTCACTTTCGAGTGCTGCGTGTACGCCACGTATGGGCATAACGCGTGTCTTCACTGAATTATGGCGGCGAAGCGTGCGTGAAATTGAGTTTTATGGGATTCCGGAGGCTGTATTTCAACCGATGAAACATTTTTTTCTTCCGTGACTGAGATTTCTTAGATCTGGATAGTCTATTTTCAGTGCCTTATCAGCCGTATCGAGGATCGATCGATAAAAAACTAATGCACGGTGCAGGTGCGCTTCCCTACATTGCGTCCGCGAAGCAATCAATCATTCGAGCCTCGCGGGCTCTTATATTCTCGCAACGCGAGTGTTTTTATCTCTCTCGAGTGCATATGAGAGCAAAAACACGCTGCCAAAAACAGAAACAAAAGCCTCGCAGCTGGAAAAAGGGCAAATCCATCTCTAATCTAAACATCGACAGGGCCAATTTGGCGAATGACGCACGAGAGAGAAAGAGCGCGGCAATTTGAACGCGGCGCGCCGTAAAGAACCCTTCGACACACTCGCTCTCTCCGCAGGTAGCCGCGCGCGGCTATCTCTCCCGTGCGCGCAGTATATAAACCTACCTGCCCGCCGGAGAATTCATTTTCATATTTTACAGCTTCTGTTTCGTGGGGCCAATTGGCGCCTTTTTGCTCCCTCTCATTTTTTCACGAGCAATCGGTCTTCGGCCCCACGGGGAATCATCTCCCCGGCAATTAAGGCCGCCGCCAGCATCCACCATCCATATAGGGTTAAAGTGGTGTGCCCGCGCACACACACCGAGGTGAAGAAGACAAGGTGGCCTTAAGGGCTTCCGGCTCCCTTAGGGGCTTCGAGTCGTCTCGACACGCTCGATAATAGCGAATTAGCGCTAGTAGATCGTTCGCCGATCGGGCGCAGAGGGGCCGGCGTATATAATACATTATATGGAGCAGAGCGCGGGCCAACCGCGGGCATCTCTGTAATTCCACCCAGCCGCGCCTACTCTATATACGCCGATGCTTTATACGTAATATACGGGAGCCGAGCGATTTCGAGAGGCGCCGGCGAACAGATAGGACGTGCGCGCAGGGGAAAACTAGGGAGGTGAAGGAGAGAGAGAGAGAGAGAGAGAAAAAAAAAGAGACGAGGCGTGGCGCGGTCTTTGATCTTTTTCGAAGGTGAGCGCGCTTCACGTGTACGAGATGTTGTGCCCCGGACAGGTAGGCAGCTATGTAGGCGATTTCGGAGAGGAGCTTTCTGTGTTGTTATTTTTCACGGAAAGACGGCTTGTGTTATATAGGAGGGCAAACATTGTCAGACTGCGTGCGTGACTCTCGCGAGTGATCTTGTTTACGCTACACGGTGACAACGTTCTTCAGCTGTTGCGCGGGGATTAGGCGTTTGATGTATTCATTCGTCCGGAATTTATTCTTCGGGGCCGAAGTGAAAATGGCAAAGCCTCGATAAAGACAGTTAATTTCTTCGAGTATAGGAGCAATTAAGCGAGAATTCAATTCCTACTCCCAATAAGAAAAGAAGAATAAGTTCTCAAAGCGGAAGCAGAAGCTGCTCTCACTCGTGTTAGAGCAAAAAGCGGCAGCGCTTAAAGTTAATTACTTTTCAATCTCCTCTACACTGCAGCCCTCGATCGATCATAAACAAGCCGCAGTAAGAGAGAGTACATCGAGTGTACACATACACACACGCATATAATAGCTCGAGCGCGCAACGATTCAATCCTTCGAAAGAGAGGAGTGAGTGCATCGCATCGGTAGCCGGCTGCCACAGCAGCATCCATTGAGTCGTCCTGCAGTCGGTGCACACGCATGCAGCGCTCTCATATAAAGGCCTCTCTCGATTGAGCGCCGAGAATCGATCTCTTTTTCAGAGCGACAGAGGCGCGCGCGTGAGACGAAATAACCGGCGCGCATCAGGTATACACTCACACACGCACGGGGGCACCACGGGAGTATAAATTATCCTATGCTTTACGGGCGTGTTCTTCTCCGCGGCTCTCTGCTGAGCAGGAACACTGAAAGTTATGTCCTTAACTAATCTCGACGACGTGGAGGACTCTGAAATAAAAAGGAATGAGTGCTACCGGTCTCTCCCTTCTGCCAATCGATATCGATCCCAGGCCCCTTTCTCGCCGGAGAAATTATTATACAGCCGGTGAGAGAGCGGGAGAGAGAAAACCAGTCCGGCGACGCGGCGAGAGATTAGAACGGTGGCTAGATAAGAACGCCACCGAGAGACAGAGAGAGGAATAGATAAGCCGCGCGATGTACCAGTGCAGGCTCTGACTCCGCTACGGCTGCCGGTTATTGATAGGCTGCAGTGCGTGTAAGGCTTTGATGTTCGAAGTGTCTGAAAAATGAGATAATAATAGGAAGCTGCGGATGCATAATTAATTTCCCGCTCTCGGAGAAATGCGTTGAATGGGCATTCCTTCTTTTCTCTTTTAATTTCAACGAGAGGTCGGCTAAGCAGCTTTCTGACGTATTATGACAGCACGTGCCATTTTTGCGCCGCATATTCCACGCTGAAACGCCGGTATACCGGTTCGCCTCTGTATAACGTAGCAGGTGTCAAACTTTTACAAGCTCCGCAAGCAATAACGTCTGCGATCGGCAAACATCCAGTTACATTCCTAGATTTACGGCCTTATCATTTCCACGGATTTGATAGTCCCGGCTCCGTTACACACATAGTCTCACGGCGGAGGGCGAAAAGGCGTAAAGCCGTGCTGCAAAGAGATGCAAAATTGGAGTAAGGCCGAGAGAGAGAGAGAGAGAGAGAGAGAGAAAAGGCGTGGAGAAAGCCCCCTGCGCACCGCGGAGAGAAGGATGGAAAGCTCGCGGCTGCCTACGCGCGCAGCCGAGAAACGAGGAAGAGAGAGAGAGAGAGAGGGACGAAGATAGGCCGCAGACTCGGCCTCTGGAATGCCGTGTCGCTGCAACTAGTTATCTCTCCTAGTTGCTCCCTCTCTCTCTCTCTCTCTCTCTCTCTCTCTCTCTCTCTCTCTCTCTCTCTCTCTCTTTCTCGAGGTACAGCAGCTAGCGCGTTCGCGATCTCCCTCTCTTTCGCCCGGAAAAAAGCTGCGCGGAGGGAGAGAAGAAGCGAAGAAGAAGACGAAGAGCAGCAGCAGCAGCGGCGAAGAAAAAGAATCGGCGATCTTGCAGGACTGCTTGACGTAAGAACTGTCTCTCTCTCTCTCTCTCTCTCTCTCTCTCTCTCTCTCTCTCTCTCTCTCTCTCTCTCTCTCAGTCTACACATCGAAAACTGGTTTTCCCGCAGGAAGATCTACGATTTTAGGGTTGAGCGTAATTTTCTTAAAACCCATCACAGACAAGCCTGCGCTAGCGCGAGCGAAGGGAGAGAGAGAGAGAGAGAGAGAGATCCTTTCACGCTTTCTTTCTCTCTCTCACTCCCTCAGCGCTTTTCCAGCGGCCGGGCCCTTTTGCTGCATCGGCTCTCTCTCTCTCTCTCTCTCTCTCTCTCTCTCTCTCTCTCTCTCGAATATGCATGCGCACGTGGATGCCGGATTTAAAGAAGGAGCGGAGGAGAGAAGCAAAACGAAGAAGAAGAGGGGCCTTGCTGCTGATGCAGTTCGAGGCGGATGGAATTTTTATGCGAGCCTCCAGCGCCACAAAGTCCTGCGCGCGCGTGCGGTCGAATATAATTTTTTGGCGGAAATAACGCCGGCTTTGTGCATTTTGTTTTCCTGTTTGGAACAACAGTATAAACAAATTCATATGCGCGCGCACAGATTTCAATATCTCAATGCCGCGCTTACGCGAGAATCAGCATAAATTCGAAATGAAAAGCCCATAATGCGGTCTGAGCTCTTATTTCCATAGAGCCTTATCACCGCTCGTAACGCATTCAGCATAATCCACTTTTCATTATGCCATAACCGCGCGCAAGTTCCCTCTTACACGCATTCCGCGAGTCCGTCTCTCGCACACGCATACGTCCGATAATTCATTCATCCCGCGCGCGCACGCGAGTTATCACTACGGCCGGGAGTGTATATACGTGTGCGTATACATTATAATATAGTCGCGCGTGCGCGTCGTATAAAGAACGGACTGCTGCGAGTGCGTCTCGAATCACGCGAGCTGATGCTGATGTCCAAACTGGAAACGCGCGCAGCCTATACTTATATACTCTCCGAGCGAGAGCGCTGGAGACGAGTAGCAGCAACATCGTGTAGTTGTAGAAAAGTCTACGCGCTGTACAAGACGAAGGACGAGAGCGCGGAGAGAAGTAGCTATACTCGGTCGAGAGTTAGCGGTATCTCGTTATCGGGCGTTTTATCGACGATCGGCGCTGCTGCTGCTGCAATCTCGAGCCAGAGGGCTACCGCTGCTACGCGGCACGAATCGTCGCCGCGTTTTTAACGGACGCCGCGCGCAGCGCCCAAGGCCTCCTCTTCTAGGTATCTCTCTCTCGCTTCTACTCCTCTCTGCGCCGATGCCGGAGGAGAGAGAGAGAGAGAGAGAGAGAGAGAGAGAGAAAGACTCGTCAAACGGGCCGCAAGGTGCATTCCGCCGCCGAGTGCATGTACGCCGCTGCTGCTGCTACTGGCTCACGTTAGTTCTCATTATCGGGTCGTTGGCTCTAATTATTTGCGCATTTTTCCCCGACGGCTTCTGCGGACGCGCTGCAGGTAGCCGGCGGAGAGGGACTTTTTGTCGCGCGCGCGCTCGTCTGTAACGTATAGTATGACGTTTCCTGCGACGCCGGAAATTTATTTCGGCCGCCTTCGGCGCGATTATCATTCGGTTTTATCGCCCCGCGGGGATCTGCATAAAACTGCGATTCCGCGAGACGTTTACAGGAATAAAGCTGTTCTCGGGCGCGCGCGGACACGATTTCTTTGTTCTCTCTGTTGAGATGTTTACGCACTGCGCGCAGCGGCTCCAGGCTATTCGTGTGGCCGATGTAATCGATTTTGTACTTTTGTACTAATAATCGTATCACGTGGAGCATTCGTTGGCCGAAATTCCATGGCTTAAAGATTCTCCGATCTAAATATAGCCCTGCGCGGCTTTTATTTTGTTTACCCTCCCGACAGACTTTAACACCGCTGTGCGAATATTGAGCGTGTTAAGCAAGTTTTTTAGCGTCGCTCAGTGTACTACAACGTTCGCGCACACACACACACACATCCTGTTTCTCCGAGCTACATTTTAAATCACGACGAATGATAATCGCTCGCTCTTACACGTTATTCGGATACCCAAACGAGATCCCATTACGAATATAATAATAATGAACCGCTAAGCGGCCGTTTAATGAGAATTTTCGGAAAAATTCTATATCCACATTCTTATCTAAATATTAGAGCCAGTTAGCCATAAGTGATCGTATACGTTCATTAGTACAACATAATGGAAAAATTCGAAACATTCAGGCGCAAAAACTCTCGCTCGCGTAAATAACAGCAAACTACCGAATTCACACAGAGCGCGGGCCGGAGAAGCAGCAAATTTCGCAGGTGTCATTGGCTTCTGCGCGGAGCCTCGTCCTACCAGCTTGAGAAACTACCCGTGGGTCTGCCTGTGTATGTGCGTTGCTGCGACACAGTCGAAAACCACCGAATAACTCGGAGCAGCTGCCGCGTCTGTGTGTATCAAGGGCTCGGCAAGCGGCTCGAAAACTTGATATTACACTTATATGCACAGCTACCTTGGAAAACCGCTGGATCGAGATCGTTTTCGGCGTGTGTGACGTGCGCTCTCTCCCTCGCTCGAGTGTATCGGGTTATTTACCATAATAAAGCGGGCGACTTTATTGCCACTTTCGAGGCCGCCGATTTTTCGGGTGTATACTTCAGAGCTCTGGTGCAAAAAACAATCGGAGAGTACATACTCGACGACTTTTATGCATACCCCGCGTGTTATTATGCGTTCGACGTGTTTTATTTATAACTCATCGCTTCCTTATTACTACTACCTCCTGTATGCGCCCACTCGATCGCGAAAATTCTCGCCGAGTTCTTTCCGCATTATCGGACTCGCGTATGCGTATGTGTTATATGTATAGGAAACGACGAAATTCGGCATAAATCACGCCGCGAAACGGCCTGCGCTACACATGAGTATACCCATACGAGTAGCTGCGATGATGTTTGTATGTATAATACACCTATGCAACACGCGTAGGCGTGCGTATATAAATATATACAACACACAGATGTAGTACGCGGAGACTACGCAGGGGGGAAAGGAGTATAAAGATGATATGTGCCCGCTCGCGCGTGTGTTGCGCAGTGTGCACACACGTGTACGAAGGATGGGGAGAAGAGAGAGAGAGAGAGAGACAGCTCTCGGCGCGTCTCGCGTGTGCCATCTTAATGCGCGTTGCGTTGCTCTCTGTCTCTCTTTCTCTCTTCCTCGCGCGATGGTATGCAGCTATGCAGTCAGGCGTGTCGAAGGATCATTTCGTGGGCAAGCGAGGCCACCCTGGCCGCAGCCGCGACGACGACGGTGACAGCCCGCCTCCTCCTCCTTCTCTCTTTCTCTCTCTCTCTCTCTCTCTCTCTCTCTCTCTCTCTCTCTCTCTCTCTCTGCTTCGTCCCTCGGAAACCTTGAAAATATCCGCGCGCACGCGGTTCGCGAGTACTCGTGATTTTTATACAGGAATTGGATTAGAGAAGATAAGGTGATTTGATTCTAATGCACTATACACAGGCCCGCTGTCGCGTCGATCATTACCGAATTACTGATCGTCGCTTCTACTTATAAGCGTGCGGGCGAGGTTGTTAAACTCCGCGCTGTTTTCGACTGACGACTGTCTGTATATAATTCAGAAGCACCGCGAGAGAGTAAAGCAAGCCACTTTTACTCGAATTGCTCAAACAGCAATGAAAGCGTCGCTCCTCTCTCTCTCTCTCTCTCTCTCTCTCTCTCTCTCTCTCTCTCTCTCTCTCTCTCTCAGCGGGCCGTTGAGCAAATGCAACTCATCAGAAAATTAAGCCTCGCTCTGCGAACCGCCTTTTCCTCTCTTCCGTCGCAACCGCCGCCTCGATTGTAATTTTAACAGCCCGTCGCACGAAACTCACCCTGCGTTCAGTCCATTGTTGTGCACTTCGATAATCATAGCTCTCGCAGCGCTGCAACCGCCGAAAACTTTGTCCATTACTCGACGGGACTCGCCTGGTATACGTATAGGTACACTTTTAAAAAAAAGCAAAAGCCGCAGAGGAGAGACATTGCGAAGGAAGAGGGGAAAAAAAGGAGCTATAACGAACTCTCTCTCTCGCGAGTGCAGGCGACAAAAGCCCTGCAGTGGTCCCGGAGCTTTATATACGCGCGGCGCGCGCGCGAGAGAGAGTGCGCCAAATTTTATCGTTACTCCCTCGCGCGCGTTTTATTTACCGGGCCAAACTCGTTTTTCCTGTTCCCCCGCCGCGCGACGTTTTATTGTCATTTTAACGAGTCGCTTCGATTAGTCGCTCTCCGCACGCGCACTGTTTATGTTTATAAGTACGGCCCGCCCGCGCGCGCGAGTGCAAAAGGAGCAGGGCGATTTTAACGCGCAGCAGCGTTCTCGATTACGCTGTGTGTGTGTGTGTGTACCGTTAGACCATTGTCACTCGCTTCGGAGCCACGTGCTCGTGTGTGCGCGTACACTGTACACACGTACGCACAATGGCATTTTTCCCGGCCTCGAATTCCTCTCTCTCTCTCTCTCTCTCTCTCTTGACCGGCGGACGTATTGCTCTTTTTCGCGCTCTTGACGCGCTCGTTAACGAAAATAAAAGTGTGTCCCTATAAGCTAGCGCGCGCGCGTCGTTAAGTGCCGGTAATGAAACTCGATGAGTTCAATAGGTGGATGGAGTGAGAGAGAGGGGGGAAGGGGAGAGGAGCCAAGGTAAGCCCTCGCATCGTTTAAAATCGCGTCGAGGCATTTTTTTCCGGTTTAACGGGATCCCCGGCGAAATCGCGCAGCCGCATGTCATTAACGTCGCTTGAATGAATTGTGTGTGTAGGAATTCGGGAATTTAAAGAAAAAGGAATTTCTCTCTCGTTCGCGTTATGCATTATATGTTTACATAAATTTCCTCTTGGCTTTTTTTTCGTGTATCCGCTGCTCGTACGCGCGAGCTCCGAGAGCTCCGAACTTACGGCCACACGAACGAGTACGCTGCATCGATTTTGAAACGTAAATTTAGCCTTCGCCATGGCAGAAATAGAGAGGAAATTGATTTTATGAATACGTAATAATGCCCGACGTGCCGCGAGCAGCTATACGCGTATTGCGAAATTACCGTCCACTCTGTGCGTGCAGCGCGTAAATAATCAATGTCGAATATTATACGCGAATTCGAACGAAATTCGCTCAACTGTGTAAGTATACTGCAGAGAACGTAAAGCTCTCGACGCTTGGAGGTACCACTTTCGCACCCTATTAATTTCCCGGAACGCCCTCGGCTCTACAAGCGCAATAGAGAGTATAGAGAAAAAGTGGAAAATTGTCTAGAGCGAGCCGCGCGCGCATCGATCGCGCAAAAACTGGTCTATGAAATTAGCCTCATTACGCGCGCGCCACAAAACAAGCCACTTAAATCTCAGTCATTGTTGCCGGAAACAGCAGACATTTTCATCGGCGGCGAGTCGATACGGCAATCGCGCATCATCAGCTCAGCTCCTTCCCCATTAACGCGCGCAATCACGTTTCGGAGCCTCGAGAGGTGTAACAGCTCCGCTTTTTGCTCATCCCTGTAGCTGCGACGATATAATTCCCGCCTCGTCTTTCTTACCAGCTCGTGGAGGAATGCGCTGGACTCAATAAAGCCGAGGGTGTACGTGTGATATCGATAAACAAATATCCGCCATGTTGCTGAGGGGAGAGGGAGGGACGGCCGGTGAAGTGCCGCATCGGCCGGCGCGTACGAAGCACCGCTGCACGCTGTGCACCGGCATTGCGGCATAACGACTGTATACATTCGGCGAGCTTTCGACAAAACTGTCATCGCACACGACGTGAAGCATGGGACTCACCTAATGATCAAAGGTCCTCGATGACATGGCCATTGGGTGTGCGCGCAGCGAGAAAAGCTCCTTCCGCAGGTCACCTCGTTCACACAAAAACCAGCAGCAGCAGCAGCAGCCTGTGTCAGCAGTGTACAGCGAGGAAAATAACAATGCACTGATGCGCCTCTGCGCGTTCCTACGCACCACCGAATTACCGCCGAGGAGAAGACACCGCGTGCGCGAGCTCTAATCAGTATAGGTACAAGTAAACTCGGTGCGCGAAGCGTTCCGGGGAGAGAAAAAACAAAGCAGCGCTCCTGTACCGGAAGTCACTGATACCGGGCGTAGCAGAGGAGTAGTGTGTGCGGGCAGAGTGCGAGAGCTAGAGAGACATGACTATACGTCCGGCTCGATCGATGGTCGTGCGCAGACTGCTGCCCGGCTGCCTCCAGCGCTCGCCGCAGCTCGCTACCGCCTTTTCCCCTCCTTCGCTCCTCTCTCTCTCTCTCTCTCTCTCTCCTACTGCTCCCCCGCTGCCGCTGCTGCTTCTATGGGTTTAGCTTAGAGAGATGCTTGCATGTGTGCGTTGCTGTTAGGAGAGAGCCTTTTGATTAAAGACGGATTAATTAAACTCCCCCCGCCGAGGGGGTTGACGCGCCAGGTGCTTCTCGAATCGTTTTATTCTCGCTCGGCGAATTTCCCTGGCTTTTGTCGGCGTTTCCGTTTACCCTCTAGAGTCGCTCTGGAACATAAATAGAGAAGCGTTTAGATTGAATCGTCAATCGTTTAATTCGTCGTTCTACACACACACACACACACACACAAGTCCCATCAAGTGGAAAAGTACGCAGCGACGCTTGGAGTCGCGGAATTCCGAAGCGGTGAGACCCGCCGTCTCTATACCGTTTCGTCAATTCTAGCCGATGCTGCGTGCGCGTCCATTGTCTTTCTTAATAAATATTAACTGCCGAGAGCAGTGGCTGTGGCGACCGTGACGCTTTGACGATTTGATTTTGCTCTCTCTCTCTCTCTCTCTCTCTCTCTCTCTCTCTCTCTCTCTCTCTCTCTCTCTCTTTTTCGCTCGGCAGTTTGTCTTCGTGGAAGGCAATTTTCGATGTAAGGGTAGAGACGCTCGGATGTGTACGTACTTGTTGCTCGCTGGTATTTTTATTGCATGCACACGGGGAGAGAGAGAGAGAGAGAGAGAGAGAGAGAACTGCTGCTATACTTACTCCCGCCTCTTATGCAAGTTTTTTGCTCGAGTTATTCGCGAAATTGGATAAGCGTTCCGTAGCGTAATACCCTATCGTATACATAGGTATATATACATTCTAATGCCTTTATAGCTTCGATTAAATTACGCCGTGTTGTAAGACATGCGCTTTTACAGCTGTGTGTGTATTTTTCTTTCATTGATCGGCAACATTTGTGTACAATAATTTCCGAAAGCCTAAGTAATGTGGTATGCAAAGCGGTTGGCTCGAATCGATCTCAAAGTATTTTGTATTCAAAGCTTTCTTCTCTTAAATCAGCGCTTCAATATACTTCTTCAAATACGGGGCGACCTCGACATATTCAAAAAATGAAATTTCAGCACCCGTCTACCCTCGTACACACGAGCTTCGAATTTGCCCCGGAGGCGATCCCTAACTTCATATATAAAGATACACACGGTAGCTGGGAAAAAGATGAAGATAAAACATAATAAAGGCGCGCACGGCTCCTGCGCGAACAAAAATCGTTGCGCGCGCAACCCCTTGGAAATTCGGCCCACGATTCACAGTGGTAGTACCTACACATATATCCGTTGTAATTGCCGGCAAACAGGTCGGCGCTGATTAATGACGGACCCGTGATCTTTTCGCCTTCGACTCCACGCGCTCGCCTCGCGTCTCAAGGAGCAAAGGTCATAGACCGAAAATTTTCCCCCGTCGGCGCGAGGAGGAGGTGGAGGAGGATGAACCCGAGCATCGATTTTTCTTCGCAGCCCTCTCGCTCGCCGGAGACGCGTGAAAAATACCTTCTCCTCTCCTTCGACTTTCCTCTCTGTATGTGTGCGTGGATTGAATCCCGAAGATATTCGAGGAGCGCGTGATTGATTCGGGGACTATCTCCGGCGAACGCGCGGCTATAATCGAATTGTTGACGCAAATTGCTGGCCATCTATTTGGGCGAGACGTTGGGAGAGCAACTCTTATATACGCAGACGGAGATAGCCGCGGAGTTTTCTCGCGCGCAGGTATAATTTTTACGAGCGCAACGCAGCTGCTGAAGAGATATTAACTCGTTGAATCGATTATAGATGCGATGGCGATGTACGTTTTTAGTGCGGCAAGTTCGTTTGGAGAAATGAAGAGGCTCTTATTTTTTACGGCGGGACACTGGCGCGCTGCAAGAGAATGAGGAGTTTTATCAACCGATAAATATCAAGATGGATAATAGGACATGGTAATGCCGGTTGTGCTGCGCAGCCAGCCCTCGTTTTTTATACACTCTATACTTACTATCTACTAAACGCTGTAGTTTCCGATATCATACGATTGCTATGATTTTAACGCGAGTGAGTAGTAGATAGTTTTTGCTGAACAACGACACGAAGTCAAATCAGTGCAAATTTCAAGCGAATCAAAAAATACCGGAAGTGTCGAAGATTAGAAACTCGCGATGGCAATCTTATTGAACGTCAAAGGCTGCAACAGCTCAATCTCGAGCAAACAGAGTCGCGCAAACACAAGCACACACTGTGAAAATCCTCGCAAGTACATATTCCAAAGCCATATCCGCATAAAACAGAGGCATCGCTCTCTCTCTCTCTCTCGCGATAAGCGGCGCATTCTAACGGTTCTGTGTGTGGAATTTCGTGGGCTCGCGGAAACGAAGTTAAAGGAAAGGCGCGTGGAATCATCGAGTTGTCACTCGTCGGCTTTTGCCGTATAAGCGAGGCGCGCGCACGTATCTAATGACCCCGGTTCGAGCCGTACGGTAACCTCAGCCAACTATACGTCTATGCCTATACTATAACAAAAAAAGAGCGAAGAAAGAGCATCGGAAAAAACGACAAGCCTGGCGTTATTTCGCAAAGGCTGCCCCGAAAAATAGACCGTGAAAAAAAGTGCCACGCGATCTATTTTCGAGGATATCGAGAGCTGGAAAACGGAGAATCACACGCTGCAGATAGCATCAATCGCGATCCGCCGCAGTGCCGCGAAAAATGTAAGTTCACCCTTGAACTACTTGGCATTGGTGTATAGGCGATCGGAAAAAAAGGAGCTCATAAATAGGGGTAGTTCGAGCCAAGAGTGTGCGCAGGTCAGGGGCACATACCCCAAAAAACAGCAGCAGCCAAGCCTATAGGTGCAATCCCGCATTGCGACGCGTAAAAAACGCCGCCGGTGACGAATATCCGGGGGAGTTTCTCAGCCCGTCTATACACATACAGCTCGAGGCTCGCTTTGCATGGACGTCGCGTCTCTCCCGCTTCGTTTTTTCTCCTTTTTCCCTCTCGCTCTTTACTGCAGCGGAACACATACCCAGTCTCTCTGTCTCTCTTTCTCTCAGCTCTTTCTGAGCTCGCTGTCGTCGCCTCGGAATCTTAACGACGTCTCACCTGACCGACGACGGCGCGCACTGTCCTCCTGTGTTCTTCTGCATTCAGAGCCGCGCGATCCGAAACTCTACGGGAGTCTCACGCGCTCTCTCTTTCGTCTTCGCATTATACTCTCTAAATTTTTGTTGTGGAAGAATTACAGGCAAAGGCTTGCCAGCTCTGTTTTCGAGCTCGTATAAGTACGCTTTCCACGATATAAATCACCGCTACGAGTTGGAGAATAGACACACATATCCCTCTGTGTGTATTGACCCTTTCTTACTATTGACTTATTCCCCTAATATTTCCACACATTTTCACGCCTTTACTTTCGTGCAGATGCACATGTCGCAATAACCGGCGACAATTAGCGTTAATTGAATAAGTCGTCTCGTCGCGTCTGCGCAGTCTACGGGAAATCGAGCTATATGCGCGAAGAGAAAAACTCGAGCGCGACACGCGCGTTCCGAGAGAGCTGAAGCGCAGAATGTTTTACGTGTGTGCCTTGCCAATTCGAGCTCGCGCGCGCAGGAAGGAAAGCAGAGTACACTGTATGCAGTTTTCTAATGGAAATATGGCGATGCTAATTAGCCGCGAGTGCCGGCACGTTCGGAGGCGCCTCGCAGGTGCTGCAGCGCTGGGTTACTAAGCAGAGCGAGAATTATTGTACGTGTACGTAGACACAAACGGTCCGATCGGGGAAAACATTTTTGGATAAGAGTATAGATGCGTTATCGCGTCTATTTTTTTTCGGCTAACTCGAGCGCGGCAATATGGGCAATATCGCGATAAGGATGTTTGTGCACCGAGCGAATCAATGTTTTTCGCGCGATAACGCCTATCTCGTCGTCCTGGTCATGGCGAAACAATTTTCGTCGACGATAGTGCCGAGGTGTCACACTGCGTATGTATCGATTGAACGCGAGGAGTATGTGGACTTTATGTTTTCAGTGCTTTATGGGCTGTATTTTTCGAGGCGATGCACTCTATTCCGCCATAAAAATCCATCTAGTGGCGCTTTATATGGCCCTGTAAAAGTTCCTCCTGCTCTGCGTACACATCAGCGTTACGAACGACAAAAACGATTTCGCCAGTATATAATGCAATTCCATCCAGGAAATCAGATCTAAGAAAGAATCCCGTACCATGCAGATTCAAAAACGCATGCATACTCAAAATTTCGCATCCAAACTAGACGGTTGTTTGCCGAATATCGTAAAATACGTAAGACTATAAATGGTCCATAAACTTTCCGCGAAAGCATAAACGCCTTCATTAGCAAAGCCGAGAGCGCATACAGTTTACACTGTCCAGTCGGCGTGGCAAATTTAAGCAAAGAATTAAAGTAACGCGTGCACATCCTAGAACAAGAGCGAATGTATTAAGATAACGGCTCGCGCGCAGATGCACAATCTTACAGCGGCATAAACTCTGCGGAAACGCAAACAATACCTATACGCGGCGCGCGTGGCATACACACTACACTGTAGTGCCAGCAAAGAGAGGCATCCCAAATTGCCGCACGTATAACTCCATATCGAGAACAAAGGCGAGTGAGCGGGAAGAATAGTTTTTGTCGCGCGGTTTTCTTGCGCAGAAGTGTAATTTTTGAAGATACATATATAGCAGAAACATTTTTTTTCGACGTGGTATGAAAGCTTATTCACAACTCGCGGTATACGATCTCAATCTGTCAGACGTTGTAACACGCGGACGCGCATATTCGAGAGCAGCTGCAACAATAGCTCGACTGCACACAGTATAGTTAGAGTGCGCGGCATGAAATATTCACTGGCGGCCCATCTCCCATAAGGCGCGCGTGGACTCGAGAGCGACAGCTTGTCCTCCCGAGCATAAGAGAAGAAAGCGGAAGTCGAAGAGCGCGCGAGCGCGAAAGAGAGGTGGAAATTGCGCCGCCGTAAAATCTCGTCATCGTAAAAGCCTCGCGAGCGAGAGCCGCTCCACCGCCGCTCGCGCATTACTTATTAGGAGTGCAGCGGCCTGCGCTAGGACCACCTCGCGAATGAGTCGTTCTCTCTCTCTCTCTCTCTCTCTCTCTCTCTCTCTCTCTCTATGCGTATCTGCGCGAGATGCACGTACGCACAGGCCGTGTAAATTGCGCGCGTAAACGCGGCAGTAGCGGCTTATGCATATAACGGCAGATCGGCCCGAGAGAGCTAATATCGACGCGTGCGCGCGCGGCACGTTATAGACGAAACCAGTCCATTAATACCCGCGCACGTGCAGGACTCTCTCGCTCTCTCGACACCGTAAAATCTGATTATGGACATGTGCGCGCTCGCCGCCGAATACAGGTCTTATTTTCAATCTGGCCGCGGCGAGCGATAAGAGCACTATGTGTAAGCTGCGCTATGCACGACCGGCTGCTGCGCGCTCCAATGTGTGCAGGCTGTGCTTTATGGGTATAACCGAACGCGCGTAAATTGGGCGTAAATAATGTAATTATTGCTTGCGATTTTCGAAACTCCTTTTTCTCTCTCTCCCTCGGTTAATACGCGTGCGCAGCGGTTTAAATCAAGCTAGGATTTATTTTAATCGCGCTCATTATCTGGCTATTAATCACCGCAACGCGGGGTATAATAGTCTGCACTTTAACGCGCAACGCTAATAAGACTCAAAAAAAACGTTTGTCAACGCGAGAGCCAGAATCCCTGCATCAAGACGGTTTTCGCCATTGCCAGCAAGCTGTTGCGAAGCGCGGCCGGCCGACGCGCAATTAGGGAGCAGAACAATCCCGACATTAAAATAAGAATAAGGGGGAAAAAACAAGAGCGCCGACGGGCTACCCGACTAATTTTGTCATTCGGCCTCTCTTTCTCTCTGAAAAACCTCAGAGAGAAACCAGCACGCGCCGCCGCGGAATTACTCGTGCCCCGTGGTGCACATTTAGCTCTCTCTCTCTCTCTCTCTCTCTCTCTCTCTCTCTCTCTCTCTCTCTCTCTCTCTCTCAAAGAAGCGCTGGCGGCGACGAAGAAGAACGCGTGCAATAATTTTCGGTGGTTAGGTAAGCCTCGTCGCTTCTCGTTCCTATACACATCAGGTCTCCGCGCAGCTCGGGGAGAAAAGATCTTCGACTACCTTGGATCTCCCGGTTTCAAAAGAGCGGAGAGCCGTGGCGCCTTCTGTCCGAGCCCTTTAATTCGTAATAAGTATACACACGCGCGCGTGTCTTCTATACACGCATCATCAGCATAATTCCGATGTAGATGTGTATAATACACAGAGCAGAGTCACGAGCTGCAGAGAGAAAGAGGCGTTAAGGAGATTGTATATAGACGGTAGCTCGAGGGCGCTTGCATATGGGCAGGCAGCGTTTATCTCTCGAAATCGCGACTAATTTTACTTCCTTATACTTCTCGCTGCCATCTGGCAGATGGCTACAGCAGCAGCAGCGCGACTGACTCCACGAGATGCTCTTTCACGCCTCTCCCGTATTCTTTCGCTCTGTTCGCGCGGCACAGCGCGGTAATGATCACGAAAGGAGCGCTCGCGCGTTTAAGAAATTTTTCTCCTCGAGTTTGTCTTCCGGGCTCGTGCGGCTTTATTTTAGATGAGCCGGCAACTGTCCGACGCCGTCTCTTTCTCTCAGAGCTGTCGCTCTTTTACTCCTCGCTCTGGTTTCGTCTTCTTTTGTCGCGTTTAGAAAACCATGTCTTGCGAAGCTTTTCGACGATCTGTCTGGCAGAGAAAGAGAGAGAGAGAGAGAGAGAGAGAGAGAGAGAGAGAGAGAGAGAGCGGCCGCAGATGAGATAACTGTCGAGAGGTATCTTCCTCTGTGCCGTCCAGAATAGAACTTCTGTTCGGTTTTGATGCTTCCTAGACAAATGATTTTCTGCGCGCGTTGAGATACGAAAAGCTATTTTTTAACGGGTTTGCTTTTCAAAAATAATACTGCTTGAACATTGAGTAAAGTGCACCCTGAGATGAGGAGATCAAGGCACGCACTTCTCACCTATAGTAACAAAATCACTGGACATTTCTACATTAGAACGAAGATGATATATCTCAGAGAAAGAATGACTAGGGGCAATTCACCGGACTAGAAGTATCTCTTAGCTCCAAAGATAATCTCTGACCAGTCATCGCGCTCTAATCATAAGTTATAAAAAATCATTTACTCAATTCTGTAACCAGCAGATAGAAACTTCACGGACTAGGCGTGATTAATGAAGACTTTCATGCACGAATAAAAACAAAAGTTTTACTTTTCACACTGCGAAACTAAAAATCAATTGATAATTCTCTCCAAAGGCTAGTGAATATAATTCTGAAACGGCTTTCGCGCGGTCAGCGCGTCGCGTCCGAGATGAAAAAACTCGCGCGAAAGCGCACGAGGTCGGGGACTCGCGTCATATTCACTCGTTCCCTCGGATATAAAGACGATTACGATGACATAGGCTGTTGCTGCAGGCCTCGCTGCGCCGAGGTAGCAAGAAAGCTAATTGTGCCCAAGGTGCGGACGCAAGAAGAAGACGAAGGAAGCCTTTGCGAACAGGAAGTAAGCGAGGATTCCAGCTAATGCAGCGTACGCGCAACGCGACACTCGCTGTACTCTTGCTGACGTTTAACGAGCCGATCTTCCGAAGCAACGCGGACGCTCTCTGCGCGCCCGCTCATAGGTAGCATTGGGATTCCGAGAAACGTCGCGGCTTAATGCCCGCCGGTCATTAACTAAATTAAAGCAATTAGTCTGAACGATTTTGAGGTATGCATGCTTTTGGCTTTCTATGTATGCGTATTTCTCACTCGACTCACTCCAATCGAATCCGGCAGAAGCGAAGAACTTGTTACAAATTCATATTATCCATTTATTTTATTTTTAAAATGCTAAAACTATGATATACTTCTGTTGACATCTATGTACACATTCTGATTGTGAAATCTGCGCGTTTGCTGATTATAAACGAGTTTGAAATGCTTACAAACATTTCGCAGAAAAAGTAATGAAGTGTTAAAGATGTTCTCGAATCTTTTTTTTCGTATAAGACATTTCTATAATTGGAGAGTTACATTCCCGAAGATTGAGAGATTTTATTGCTCGTTTTGAAAAGTTGAAAATTAAAATTCTTGCATCTCGGTATAGAAACGACTTTTAATGTAGAAACGATGCTCGTTAAAGAATTCTAAGCGCGGCGTGAGCTCTCGAGTCAAAGAAACTTTCGTATACGTAGATTATATATTATAATACACAAACTGTGCTCTCCTGGTTATACGCACGCTCGCTCATTCTCGCTCAAGCGTATAAGCAGATGTTATCGCGCCTTCGGGACTCTGGGAGCTCATCTTCTCTCGCTTCGTGTCGTCTCGAGGACGAGTTTGTTAGTGTTTGAGGGCCAACCGAGCCGCGGGAGATTGGCCGAATGGTGGGGAGAAAAATTGAGTTGCCGACAACCGGATTGAATATTTTTTGTGATTAACGAAGGTGCTAACTGGCCAATGCTGTGTTATAATATGTACATCCATCTATATTCATTAATGCTTATAACTATTTATTATCTTTTCAATTTTAAAGCATATGATTTTTGTGCTAAACTATACAGCATGTGTACTAAATGTTATTACTACTTTTGGTGAAGTCAACATAATAATGCACACGTACTTTTTTGTACTAATTTGAACGTAATAAATTTTAGTTTCTTTACAGTTTTTATTGTCATACAAAGTATCGTGACATGGGTGCGAAATTCAAATCTTCATAACTTGCAAGACATTCTAACGTTTGAGATACCATTTGCTGATACGATGACAAATTACTCTGAACATATATTTTTAACTATATTCAATTATCGTTCGTCTTTATAGTTTTTCTACTATTTAACTAATCTTCAAAAGAATATGCGCCTGTATGCATGCAGCAGGCAGTACTCACATGCGCATAGTTTATATATACGACAGGGGCAAATAGTAATGTTAATTATAACTGCATTTTTTTCAATATTATGACATATGACATTCATCAGCTTCTATAAGTATATAGATTTGATCAAATTTTTTGTTAAAATTTAAGTCTCATAAAATTTTAGTTATGATAAAGTAATAAACAATTGAACAGTAGAGACACTAGACTTAATTTACATTAAGGTAATCAAATTTGTTTAAAAATATATAGAGTTACATGAAATGTACGTTTATTTTCAGCAAACTTCAATAAAATTTGATAAAATATAAATAACTCATTAAAAAAAGTTTTAGACCAACAGTTGAACTTACAAAGCTTTAATATCTTTCGCATTTATCGTCTTAAGCATTATTTAAAGGTTAGCCACAAAAGCAGTATGTGCAAACAACAAAATTAGAGGATAATGAAATGTTCCTTGTAAGTTAGTTTGTTAAAAGTGTGCCTAAACAGTAAGCGTTTGCAATTTTAATGACTCCTAAATAGAAGGTTTGAGGTTTCTGACTAATGATAAATTCGCATTTTTTTATAAACACCGACGCAACCTTCTTATAAAAAGGAAAGGCACACTTCTTCAGCAGGTTAGTTTACTCGATGAGATTATGCAGTCAGTACGATGGGTAAGGAAACAAATTTAACACGATTGTATTATTTGGAATATTAAATGTGAATATTCATAAATTTTCATTACACAATGATTTTAATAAGGGTTTACGTTGCTGAAACATATTTAACTTTATCATATATTAGACGAGTATGCATATGCAAGCACTGACTTTGTTGTGATTTAAAACGTTTATTATATTAAATAGGTTAAAATTTTCTAGGTACTGATACTGCTCTTCATCAATTGCTGCTATCAAGAAATACAATCGCAATATCGACAACAAAATGCTGGATATTCTTACGATAAACCAAAAGTACCGTTCGGATTACCAAGTCACCAACCACCATCACCTCCTCCACCACCACCTCCAGTAACTTATAATTATCCAGCACCACCGCCACCTCCACCTCCTCCGCCACCACCTCCTCCTCCACCTCCTCCACCTCCTCCTCCTCCACCACCTCCACCACCACCTCCAGTGACTTATAATTATCCAGCGCCACCGCCACCTCCACCTCCTCCACCACCACCACCGCCGCCACCACCACCCCCTGTAACATACAATTATCCATCTCCGCCACCACCACCTCCACCTCCACCTCCACCACCACCTCCTCCACCACCTCCTCCACCGCCACCTCCTCCACCACCTCCGCCACCTGTAACTTATAACTATCCATCTCCGCCTCCACCACCTCCGCCACCTGTAACTTATAACTATCCATCTCCGCCACCACCACCTCCACCTCCACCTCCTCCACCACCACCTCCTCCACCGCCACCACCTCCACCACCACCTCCTCCTCCACCTCCACCACCACCACCTCCTCCGCCACCACCACCTCCGCAACAATATCTGCCGCCGGCACCTCCCCCTCCTCCTCCTCCACCACCACCTCCTCCCCCTCCTCCTCCTCCACCACCACCACCTCCCCCTCCTCCTCCTCCACCACCACCACCACCTCCTCCTCCTCCTCCTCCACCTCCTCCTCCTCCTCCGCCACCTCCGCCTCCACCTCCTCCTCCTCCTCCGCCACCACCCCCACCTCCGCCTCCACCACCACCTCCACAACAATATCTGCCGCCGGCACCTCCACCGCCACCTCCTCCACCTCCCCCTCCACCTCCGCCGCCACCACCACCTCGTCCGCCTCCTCCTCCACCACCACCTCGTCCGCCTCCTCCTCCACCACCACCTCCTCCTCCTCCTCCACCATCATACTTGCCCCCAGCACCTCCACCACCTCGTCCGCGGCCTCCTCCACCGCCACGTCCCAGACCTCCTCCCCCTCCACCACCGCCACCACCGCCGCCTAGAGTGTCGACCCCGGCGCCAACATATTTACCACCTTATACTGGTGTTAACTATGGTAGTTCACCAAGCTACAATACTCCGTCTTATGGTACGTCGGACTATAGTCCAGTGGCGAAATTTAGTGGTCCAGTGACGTCTACGACGCCAGGTTACTACTCAAGTCTTGGTAACACGGCTTTTGCCTCATCATCAGCCACTGCAAACGCTGGGATATCACCAGTCGCCAAATACAGCCAACCAGTCGTGAGTTCAAATTTTCCAAGCACTTTTACAAGTAGTACCTTGCCATCGACAACTGCATCTTCGTCATCTTCAGCAGTAACGTCTACACCTGGTACATCAACTGAGTCGACCTACCAGACGCAGTTGACTTCCTCGTCCTCCGCTAAGCCCAGTAGTGAAAGCAGTTCGTTACCAGTACAGACAACAGCAGCGTTAGGCTCAACACCTTCGCAGTCCTACAGCAGTTCATCAAACAGTTACAGTTACCCTTCACCAACTGTAGCATTTACAGAATCCGTAACTCAAAGTTCATCTATGATAGCTCAACCGTTCTCAAGTCAATCGCCAACTACTTTATCTACGTCAACTTCAAACGCATCATCACCGTCGACTACTATTGGATCAACAACACAATCTCCAATTACAAGTTCAACATCCAATCCGGCCAGCGAGTATTCGACAACGTCAGGACCAACTACACCTTCTGTATCTATTATCGAATCAACTAGTCAATCTTCACCAACTCCTACTACAACGCAAGCATCGACTACTACTTACACAACGTCAAGTACGACACCATCCTCAACGGCTTTTACTGCTACATCTGTCACGGAACCAAGTTCGCTAGTAACTACAGGAACTTCGACATCAACCAGCTCCTCAACGTATGATTACTCAACTCAAGATTACTCATCAAAACCTTCCACTTCAATATCTCCAGATTATTCTACTCCGACTAGTAGCTCGCAGCCAATACCTTCTGTAACATATAATTATCCTTCCCCATCAACTCCTCTTCCGCTACCGTCAACATCCACTCCATCACCGCCACCTTCTCCTCCGTCATCAACTCCATCGCCGTCGCCATCTACTCCATCACCACCGCCCTCTCGTCCACCATCCACTCCATCGCTGCCACCCTCTCGTCCACCATCCAGTCCATCGCCGCCACCCCCACCACCACCTCCACCACCTCCACGTCCTCCACCACCTCCTCCTCCACCATCTCAGCCACCACCAACTTCACTAACCCCACCTGTTACATACAGTTATCCATCTCCACCACCACCACCACCTCCACCACCTCCGCCTGTAACTTACAATTATCCATCGCCGCCACCACCACCTTCTCTGCCTGTAACTTACAATTATCCATCGCCGCCTCCTCCTCCACCACCACCAAGTTATAATTATCCTGCACCCACCTACTATTATCCTTCTCCATCTCCAAGGCCACCGCCACCGCCACCAAGACCAAGGCCTTCAAGACCGAGACCTATAATAACTCCGAAACCAATTCCACCTCGAGCTACTTATTTACCACCTCCAAGGCTTACACCTCAACCTAGGACGTATTTACCACCTCCAACCCCTACTCCACAAACTTTTACTTATTCACAACCCCCAGCTCCTCAAAGTAGACTTTATCTCCCACCAAGACCTGCTCCAATGTATTTGCCACCCATGAGATGACACTCGCTCTTAGATTTAGAAACTAATTTATAAACGTTAAGTTTGTAATACGTTCTCTGAGATATGCAAAGATAGAACTGATATTTAATATTTATTGTTTAGGAACATGCAATATAAGTTAACAATTCCAAACCTCTAAAGGGTATGATATAACTTCTTATCACAGTGAACGTGTTTAACGTATATTTTATGTATAAAGTATCTTTTGTACAAAACTTTACTTACGTGTATGCATGTAAAAAGAATAAAATACTATCATAAATAAAACATGTCCAATTAAAAAAGTTTTAAAAAACTAAAACAAATACTGCTTGAGAGTACCTTTAAAAAATAACAAACTATCTTCAATTATATAGAGATTTATACGTGGTAATATAATATTATCAACGATATCAATGGGTTTGGGTCAGTATAAGAAACTGTAAGGAGGATTGAATGATTTACATATGATTTATGCTATTCAATGAATTCGAGTTGATTTATTTTACATTTATACATCGTTTCATTTGTTTGCTTCGAATATTGGCTATTGTGACTACATTTTGTATCACAGCACTTTATCAGGTAGACATTTGTAATGTCAGTCTCGAGGATCTTAAAAATACGCTTTACACACATCGTACCGACTTTATTACACGCTACATTGAAAAATTAAATAATCCTCTAAATATATGATCATGATGAGTAACTCGCGACGTACTCAAAAAAAAAAAACACACAAGCAAAAAAGTTAGTCTAATATCTGAACTCATCATGAACTTTCCGCATTATACCTCCCCGTTAAAGCTAAAAACATGTTAAAGAACATGTGCCAAACGGGGAAAAGTATATTTCCAAGTTTACGCAGCGACAGCCAAATCTGATTTTCTGTTAGCACGTGTCTAACAGATTTTGACCAATTTATCTTCTAACGAATATATTAATTACATCAAATATAGCTTTACACGATGTAACTGGAAAAGAACAACAAACCCACAAAAACATCTCTATTTTCGATTCTTTGAAGAATAACGTAGTAAAGATAAACTTTGAAAAGCATGATTTGCTCTTGATTCATTATTTTACTCGAACTGAAACTCAAACTAACGCTTTATAGGTGAAGTTTGAAAACTAATGTGAATTTCTACATTACACTTAACGTGTATATAATGTTTAACTTCTCAGAAATCAAACATCTTTGAATTATTCGCTTCTAACATATATAAATTATACGATTCATTGAAATGCTGAAAATAGAGATGCTTGTGTAGCTTACGTTTTTCCTTACAAATTGACTGACGTATATTCGATCGTTGGCTTTTGACGCTTTCGAAAGTTCGCGGAAAAATCCGATAATCAGACAAATCCAAATAGCCCATCAGAGAACAATGTCAATACAATATTCCTTTAGAGAAAAAAATTACGCTAATGGCAAAAAATATAGCTTTTATAAAAAGAATCCAAATAACTATCCAAGAACTATCAGATTAACCGGGAGCCTTTCGTTACAATTTCAATTTATAGTCACGCGCGAGTACTATAAACGCTATTACGCTTAGTGAGTATCACAACTTCGGCATCATTACGTACAAACAAAAACTTGGCAAATTAAATTCGCTGACACTAAACCATTAAATAAATGTTATTTATACATTCGTGTAACTTCGGTAATATCTTAAAATTAATCACGTACAAAAAAAAAGAAACTAAAGAATAAATACGCTTTCTCTATTCCGTTCTCCGCGAATTTACAATATACGAACGCAAAAATTACAATCGGCATAATTAATTGTACCATTTAATAGAACGAGATCATCACGACGTAACATAAATACGAAGCTGTGAAGCATTTAAGTATACAAACGATATTCGATATAGCGCGCTCGCAAACAAACAAATACAATTTATGGTCAGATTCGCCTGCATCGATGGGCGATCGATTTAAAGCCATGTACGCTTGCTATAAACTAAGGTCGTCGTAAGCGGACGAGAATCGAAGGAAAATCAGTGTTGAGTCGAAGACTGTGTCCCGATGGTCAAGCCGCGTTTGTGCGACGGGTCGCGCCTGCCGATGTGAAGCACGAGCTTGCCCTTCTTCGCGGTCTTGAAGATCTGGAGTGCTCTGGCGTGAGTCATGCCGTCGAGCGGCACTCCGTTGACCGCGAGGATCTCGTCCTCGACCTTGAGGACGCCCTGCTCGGCCGCCTGGCCGTACGCCATAATATCCTTGATGAAAATGCCCATCCTGCCCTTGTTGCTGTCCGCTCCTCCAACAATGGTGAAGCCCAGACGCTTGGGACCGCCCTTCTCGAGGGTCACTGTCAGCAGGTCCATGGACAGGCTGGTGGCTCGTCGCGAGCCGGTGGCTATTGTTGAGCTTCGTTTACGGATCTGCAATTCAAGGTAAAAAGATCGTTAGTCAAATCATTCGTCGATCGGCAAAAAATAGTTTTGTGCAGATGATAGGCGAAGCTTTTGCTGCTCCGACGAGCACGAGTACCAACCTGAAACTTCTTCATCCCTGTGACTTTCTGCTCCTCGCATTCCATGTCCTGGGCAGAGACTGTGCGTCCGTCCTTGGTTACGGCGCCGATGATTTCGCAGGTTTTCGCCTCGGCTTGCTGGAACCGGTGCTGCTCCTCTTCTTCGCGCTCCTTGGCGATGGGACCCCAGACGTCGGAGTCGCTCTTGGAGCGCACCATGACCTCCTCCTCGCAGCCCCAGGTGTCGCCGAGTTCGCCGCCGAAGAAGAAGTTGGGTTCGCGGGCGATCTGTAGCTCGACGCTGCCGACGCAGTTCTTCAGGGCGTTCTTCGCCTCGGCCAGGGACATGCCTCGGAGTCGGCGGCCCGAGACGCGCACGATCTCGTCGCCGACGCGGAACATCTTGGACTTGCGGGCGTCACCCTGCGGCTCCATCTCGGAGATGACGAAGTAGGGTCGGACGGCGTCGCAGCGCTGTACGGAAATGCCGAGGCTTCCGCATCGCTCGACCTGCAGTTTCATGGTTTTCAGCTCGCGGCGGATCAGCGGCGTCTTGGTGGTAGCCGAGAGGGTTGAGGCGCTCGTCCTGGGCAGAGGCTGCGGCGTCATATTGAGCTCGGGCCGCTTGAACTTGGGGGCCTCGAGGGCCTCGATCTCGAGAGCCGAGTGCGCGCGCTTCGGGTTGAAGTACTGCAGCTGACTCTTGGTGTTCAGGGCAGAGACGGCCTTGCTCGCGGGCGGCGAGTCTTGGCACGGCGAGGCTGCGTTGTCCAGCAGGTTGAGCACGCTGACGTTCGAGTGCTTGCGCTGCACGGGCTTGAGGCTCTTCTGCAGGCTGCCGAGCTTGTTGCTCTTGTGCGCGGTGCGCGGGGCTGCCTCTGGCCGCTTCTTCACGGGGGTGCGGTACTGCGCGCTGTTGGGGCCCAGAACGTCGAGCACTACCCCGGAGTCGGCCGACGTCAGATTCGAGCTGCTGGGCTTGAGCTTGATCTCGGCGAACTCGTCGTCGCACTCGTCGTGCTCGGACATGAGGAGGGTCGTATCGGTCCTGGTGGACTCGTTGAGGCTGTCGCCGTTGGCCAGGAGGGTCGTCTCCTGCTCGTCGAACTCCTCCTGGCTCAGAGACTTCTCGTCCTCGGCGGTCATGTTCTCCTCGGAGAGGGTCTGCTGCCGCTGCAGCTTCTTCGGAGTGCTGAAGGGCAAGGAGAGGTCGATTCCCGGGTAGTCGGCCAGGGAGAAATTTCGAGGTTTGAAGAGGGGTGCGCCGACGGACTTTTCGCTGTCCGGCGAGTCGGCGCCGGCTCGCGTGCTGTCCGAATCGTAGCCGCTCTCGTCGCCGGTCAGCTTGAGGCAGCTCATCAGGTTCTCGATGTCGCTGATTACGGACGTCTTCATGGGTTCGCATCTGAAGAGCCCAAGGGAGAATCCGTTAGCTTCCGTAATTTTAATTCCAAACGCTTCGCCGCGAATGGTATAGGATAGAAAAGAGGGAGTGACTCACCTGTCTTCGTTGACGCCGCTTCTAACGTTGAACAAGTTCCGCTTGACGTTCTCGACGGCGGACTCGCGGGAGCTCGAGGACGCGTTGCTGCTGTTGAGGTCCTCCTCCGAGTCTGCGCTGTCCCTCCTCTGTCTGTGTTGCATGAGCCCCGAGGTGGGCATGAGTCTGTGCGCCGCCGTGGTCTCCTGGAGTGTGCGTTTGGCCAGGGCCTTGCCCTCGCTGGTCTTCAGCGCCGCCTGGTTCATGAGGAAGTAGTCGAGCATGCGGCTCTTCTGCTCCAGGTCGTGGATGCTGCGACTGATCTGCCAGCGCTTGTTGGCGAGCTCGTCGATGTCGCCGCCGGCCGGCGAGGGCCTGTGCTTGAGCGCGCCCTCACTCAGCGACTTCTCCATTCGGTAGCTCGACTCGTCCTCCTCTTTGATGGCCGAGGACTTGTTGCTCATGCTCGACGAGCGCTCCGAGGTCGAGGACTTGAAGAGATTGCGCAGGGACTCGACGCGGCTGATGCGCTTCGGCTTGGTGAACTCGGGCGAGGACGAGGGCGTCGGCTCGGCGGTGCTCTTCTTGGCCTCGTCCAGGGGATCGGCGCAGCTCTTTCTGTGCGGACTCCAGCGCCGACGTCTACCGGACACCGAGAGTATCTCCGAGCTGTCGGCCCGCCTCAGCTGATCCCATTTCTGGCCGACCTTTTTGCTCCAGGAGGAAAGGCCTGTTGGAGAGAATAGGCGAATTAGTGTCCTGCTCGTTAACTTTCACCTGTGTAGGCGGCGAGAAAGCATTTCCCAGAAACTTACTCTTGCCGGCGGAAAAGCTGGACGTGCTGCTCTGCTGCTTCTTAGCGCTCTTGGCCTCGTCTTTCATCCTCTTCGGGGTGACTAGTACGGTGAGCGTCGCGGTTTTCACGGCTTCCTCGGTCGTGGCTATGGTGACGGCTCTCTCCATCTGCTGCTGGCTGTCCTGGCTGATCGACGTGGCCGAAACGAGCTCAGGGCTCTGGTCGAGCGACCGTCGCTTGAAGAGACGCATGTTTCTCCGCTCTGCAAAGAAAAAGCGAGGGCTCGCGTTAGTCACATAATTCGACGCTCTCCTTCTGCTTCCTTGACATACAATTATCGCGGCTTTTTCGCCCCGACGCATTTCCGCCCCACTCGCGTAACGGCCGAGCGGACTAATCGAACGCGGGCGACTGATGGCGCGGAGCACCTGCCTGCGCGCAGGTAGCGACGCGCGCTCTCCGTTACATAATTGAAAATTCAGAGGTTAATTCGAGCGGACGCGCTCGCGCGGTAAATATAGAAGCCGCTTCTCGGAGCTGCTGCAAAAACGAGCAGCGAGAAGACAGTGGCTGCGCCGCCGCCGGAGGCTGGAAAAAGGAAGAGATGCCGGCGGAAACGCAAATCTCGGCTCTTTTATGCTCGCCGTTGCTCTCGACTCTCTCGCCTTGAAGTCTAAGCATCGCTAAGGTGTAAAACTTCGCGATTGTTCAAAAGATTGCTCCCGACTGCATAATGGCGGCGGTTCGCGTAAATACAGCCCTGGTATGTGGTCGAGCGGGGAAATGTTCGCGCGGCAAATGTGATTTTAATGCGGGGACGCGAGTAGCTGGCTCGTTTCGAAAAGAGAGCCGTAATTGTTATCCCCTATTAGTCGAAATGGTATACAAGGAAAGAAATTTCAGGGGTATAATGTAGCAAAACTATTACAAGTTTAACGGGCATCAGACGATATCTGCGCAGCAGGTCGACGCGTCTATAAATACGGCGCGCGCTAATAACGTTATAAATAAATCGATTTGCCCTTCCCCGTGTCTCTCTCTCTCTCTCTCTCTCTCTCTCTGCAGCTTCGCGTCTTTCTTTTGCTTTCTCGATCATCCGGTCGAGCAAGGGCAGCCTCCTTCCCGCATATATACCTATACTCGGGCTTTTACGACTCTCGGCGATCGTCGCACTCGCTCGTGTCGGGGGGGCCGATGTGCTCCGGGCGGAAAAAAATCATCAAACTATCGCGAATCGCAACTCGTAAAGACCTTCGCGGATCCATCGCTCGTTTTATTACATCGAGAGAGAACGCGGGCCGCTGAGTTTTTCGAAAAAAATGCATGCACCGACGAGGAAATAAGCTCGAACTTTCGTACAAAGAGAGGCATAATTACACGTTTCGCAACGGATGCAGGGGAGAAAAAAAGCCGGTAGCACAATTATCTTTTTGTCCTCGCAGATCCGCGCAATCGCGCCTTGTCTCCTTTCAGCGCGGAGATGAATGAATGGAAGCCGGTACCCACTTCAGCGACGTACGTATACGACGAGAAGGAGAGAGAAAGAGAGAGAAATAAAGGAGAACGAGAGAGGGAGATACGAGGCCGATGACGAAACGCCGGCTTGTATACATCGAAAAAGTGGTGCAACTGCATCAACGCAGGTCCAGCGCGGTCGTCGCGCCTTCTTCGGCGCATTAAGAAATCCCCCCGTAATTCTGATTTATGGCCTGGCCAACGCGCAAGTATAACCTGTTCTCCGCGAGCGCGCTCGAGAAAATCGGCGCGGTTCTTCCCGTAGGTGTTTTCACGCGGCTTATATTTTGCTTATCGAGGCGCCGCGGCCAGCTGTCTTTTGCTACGATGATTTATTTACGACGGCTCTCTCAACTGAACTCGTATACGATTCGAGAGAATGTGGAGCGACTATATTACTGCACTTCGCAAAACAAGCGTCCCGAGACTGCGCATCGACTCCGTTTCAAAGAACAATTACACGCCGCGGCAATAAAGCGCGGAGGCTGCACTCGATTGTATTCAAAGAGATCCGGCAGTATAGTTTCGCAAGTCTACGGCCCGCGTCATCCGCGCAACCACGTATTTGTGCGCGTAAGCGGGCGCGAAAAACGGGGAAAATTATGTACGACCGGATGTCGTTAAAGCGCACGCAGGAAGAATCCGGCGACGGAAAAAGCATCGCGCTCGCGTATGATAATAAACGTCAGCGGATTTTTCAATTTTCAGCGCAATAATTCTCGCGCGTTGTAGTCGTAAATTTTTTCCCCCGCGCAAAAATCGCCGGATCTCGAGCGCGAGCCTATACGGACATGCACACAGTTCGCGCGTGCATAAACATGCCGGCGCGAGAGTATAAGACTGAGAGAAAAGGGTGGGCCGGGGAAAAATCGAGTGCGGCCCACGTACGCCATGTCCGTATATGCAGCGCACGCACGCGGGAGAGAATGGAGTAGAGCTGCCTTGCGGTTTTGCGCGCGAGAGCGACCCTTGTAAATTTTCTGCTCGCCGACAAAAGCTTGGTGTACGTCGTCAATTATTGCGCGCGCGCGCGCGTATACGTATACGCTATTTTCGCAATTAGCTTTTTGCTTTGTTTTCGCGAGAGCGCTCGGATGGTAATTATTCGTAATTTATTCAATATAACCTGCACTCGCTACACGAAGGGAGAAGGAACGAGGACGAAGACGCTCGCGTGATTTATCGTGGATTGAAAAGTTGCTGAAGGAAATCGTAACCGTTGTTTGGATCGTTTTCAAAACACGGAGCGTTTGAATAAATGTTTAAACCTCCGTAATTAATTCAAACATTCATTCAAATCCTCGGAAGAGGAGGAATTAAAAGTCCCGATTATTCCAACGTATGTACAAGAGGCAACATTAAAAAGCCATCAAGAAGCCATCGCGATAAGTTTCCACATCCTCGTGTGCGCAGGCGGTGCATCGAAGCGTCGAAATTTGTTCCCTCGCTTCTTATACCAGAACAGGACAGACCTCGTCGGAAGGACCGACAACACGTGCTGCGCCGGCTACTCGCGTGGGAGAAAAGTCGCACGGTGTCAAAAATAAAGGAGGAACTAGGGCTACCGGCGCCACTCCAAGCCACAGGCCTTTATAATGTGTATAGTACTCACGAGTAAAGGTGTTCGCTCGTGCGCAGGGGTGAGAAAAAAGGCAGACGCGTGCGAGCGCGCGGCGGAGCAACACGTGGCAGCGCGCGTTGCAGCTGCCCCGAAGACCCTCTTCCGCATGGGAGAGCCCTGCCCTGCGCCTTCCGTCTTATATGGACTACTGCTCGTGTGTGTACGTATGTATACACGGGCCCTCCTTCTTTGGCCTTTCTATTTTTAAAGCCCTCTTTCCCCGTTGCCTCGAGAGGAGCTGCGACCACTTTTTTCCCACAGCGATAATATGAAATTTATGGGACCGAGCGATCGAGTTTTTTCTCCCTCTCCTTAGAGTGCGAGACACTTTCCCTGCGCGCTTGTACTGCGGGGCTCGGATTTCGCTCGAATTAAAGTGCATTGTCGGTCGAGATACGCGTATAATGTATGTACGGATATTCCGAGGGGGGATATTTACGTAATTTTTAGGGGCATTCGTCTATGCATGCGTAAATACGCAAGGATGGCGAAAAAAAGCGTCGTTGAACCGTGGATTTATGGTTTCAACGTTTTTCGGGAGATATTTATGCGTACGAAAATCGTAGATCCGAAAATTTATACCGTATACTGGCCGAGGATTACAGCTGACCTAAGAGCGCGCGCGAGAGAGAAAAGGACGATAAAATCTCGATACCGTTCGATTAACGGTCGCTCTCGCTAAAATCTGCGCTTTCATCGAAATTAATATATTCGACCTCTGCTACACAGCGACGCGTTACGTAAAGCGTTCGCTCAGATCCCGTATTGTCGGCACTCGATACTTGTAATCCACTTTCTGAAATCGAAAGTGCGCTGAAAATCCTCGCGCGTCCTTTTGACCCCCCCGCTTTTCGAAACTTTCCTATATACCTGCTCCGTTATTATGCGCGCTGCAGACGTGGAAAACCGAAGCGCGCGTCCTCGGCGGAGTCGTCATTTTTCGCGCGGCTCGACTCGCAGCTCTTGTAATTACATAGCCTTTTTCTGCGCTGCTGCTTCTCTGAGAGAGAGAGAGAGAGAGAGAGAGAGAGAGAGAGAGAGAGAGAGAGAGAGACGCTCGCGCGAAATGTGTGTCAGCGTGTGTATCGCTCGAGGACGATATCGGCGTTTTTACTTTCACTGCGGCTTTCAGCGATCTGTCCGTCTGCGCGTATGTATGTAAAAGAGCGAAAGATCGAGCGAGAGTGTCTGCACGCGTGACACACATTTTTCTCGCCGATTTTTGAATGGGATGTTTCGCCAATTTATGGACGCGTGATGTGTAAGGATTTTTCCAAACGGAAAAATGCGCGCAGGTGTGAAGATTGAATATACCAAGTCACGCCGCGTGATTACAGCGCCGTGTTAAGAGGAGGAATTTTAATGTATATAAGAAAAGCAGAGGCGGAAGGAAATTATGCGCGAGCCAGGTGGAATTAGAATCTATTCTCCAAATGTATTCCGAGTGTTTACACACGCACGAGTTTATGACTCGTTTTATCCTCCTGTAATTGAAGGAGGGCGCATTAATTTTTCATGAGCCGGAGCCGTCACGTACGTGTGCGCACTGTTATACAAAAGTGAGCATGGAGAGTTCAACTGCTTTATTTTCGCGCGTCGAAACTGCAAAATCTCGGCCGTTCGTACACAGAGGCGTATCGAGTTTCGCATCCAGAGGCACTTCCGCCCGCTCATTACGTATTCCTGAAATATATGCAAAGACTACGGAGCACCTTCACCTGCACAATGAGCGAATAAGCTCCGAAACGCTACGCGCAAGGTCCCTTGAGAAAGGCAGAAACTCGTAGAAAAAGAGCATAATGCATTAAGGCGAGAGCTGAAAGGAAAAGCCCGGCCGGTGAAAAAGGTCCCCCGGTGTGGAAGGAGACGACATCGAAGCTATACTTACGCGCGCGCGCGCAAGGGAGAGAAGCGTGGGAGTCTCTGGGAACCTGCGCGATCGAAGAAGCCCTGGGAACAATCGACATCTGCAGCGACGAACTCTCGCTTTTTCGGTCTTCCGCGCTCGCTTCACGCGCGCGGGCCCTTCACGCAGGTTACGAATATTCCCATAGCCGGCCTCGAGCAGGTATACGCTGCACAAAGGCTCATCTACGCTCTCGGAGCCTCAGGTGGGAGGGAAGACCCGCATCTATGCGTACAGCGCTGTAAGGCCTTTTTCGATTCTAAGCTGCTCTTTCTTGACCTGGCTCCCCCCCCCCTCTCTCTCTCTCTCTCTCTTGCTGTGTGTATACACAAGGAACCTCGGCGAATTTCGTTCCGCTTCCTCTATACACACAAGGTTCCACGGCGATTTCGCGCGGGCGCGCGGAAAAGGGTGACTCGGCAGAGTTGTCCTTGGCCATGGCTTTTCGGCAAGTTCCTCTTGGCTTTCCCGAGTCGGAACAAAGGGCCGGAGAAGGACGCTTCGGCTGCGTAACGAGCGTATTGTTGGAGAATTTTCGCTTCTGAAATCTCGCATAGAAGTAGGACGGATTCTTAATTGCCGGGAGGAAGCACGTGTCGAGGATTTGATTTTCCGAGCCGATTAATCGCGCGCGCGGAGCTATTCCCGGCATTTTTCAGTTTGAAATTCCCGATGCCTTTGTATAACGATATACGTGAAGACATTTGCCTCGCGCGCAACAGCCCCCTGGAAAAAAAGACAAAAGGGCGCATATTTACCGGCGATTGGGATCGGGCGCTGTTGTTTTTAACGAAGCGCAGTGTCATATTCCGGGCACGTTTCTCGCTGGACCAAGCAGAGCATAGATAATCGCTCGAAAAATCTGGTCACATGCGCCCCCGAGAAAGTCCCGCAGACGACGGCCCTGTTGACAGCCTGAGTTCGTTGGCCGATTGCCGTTCTCGTCGCGCCGCTTCTTGCGATTTTCTTCCTTTTTTACCCCCCTCGCGGGTGAACGGGAGGAGCGCAGCATCTCTCGTCCTTTCTCTCGCCCGGCGCAGCGAGTTGCACTCCGATGCGCTGCTGCTGCTACAGCGGGAGGGGCCCTTTTTTCGAAAACTCCCTCTCCGAAAGAACTAATGTCCGCCGGTTTCGCCGCTAATTGGGCCGTGAAATTTTTCACGTTCGCAGATCTGAAAGTCATTTTCGTAAACATACGCAGAGCGTCTAGAAAGTCCGCAACGGCGGCCGTGATTCGACCGTTGGAAAGGCGGCGATAAAAGTGCGCGGAGAGAACAAATAAGTCGCAGACGAACAAAGGAGAGCGCGTAAGACCGTCGAAGCGAATAACAGAAATTTTCCCTGGGGCATCTCGGAATTTCACAAAGCGAAATTTTACGACCGGAGATTTCAAAGCGCACTTCCTTCCTCGACTGCGGGATTAAGAGCTTACGGCGATCCCTATGTACATCTCGGCCTCCGCAAGATTTTCCACGCGTCACATGTGCGCTCGGACAATCGAGATACGCGCGTAAAATCGTCGAGTTTTCCGATCCCTCGAAACGAGCGAAAAGTTTACATGCGCCAGGAGATACAGCACGTCTCGTTTGCCCGATGTATACCTATGTATATAAGTTGAGACGAGCATAATAGAGAGAGGCCGCAGCGACCGTAAAAGTTTCGCGCGTCGAAAGTGTCGACGTCGCATATAAATCCGTAAAAACCAAGGAGCTCTCACCCTGCAGGGGTCGTAATTCCATCTTTCGACTCTGCGACGACTGCACGGCACAGCCTCTCTCTCTCTCTCTCTCTCTCTCTCTACGCTGCTGCATCTACCCAAGGATGCAGGCATATAATATATAATATGCGCACAAGGACACAAGGACGACGCGTCAGGTATAATTTCCCCTCGCTCCGAGCTGCTAAGACAATAGACGGACAGCCGGCGGTAATAAAGCGGTAAACGGCGAGCCTCGGATTTCAGGGGAGGAGAGCACCCGGCAATAAAGCCCGGCCGCCGACGAACGAGCATAAGTTTGCCAGCCGGACGGCGTATGCTCACGGCTGCTTTTAATTGCCGGCCGATAATATTCTCGAGAGATGCTCTCTTCTGCCGAGCGAGAGCTTTTTTTTGCCGCTACTTTTTTTGTCGTACCCGCGGTCGCAGTGAGTTTACGGCGCGGCGTCTTATGGTTTTTATGTACACGGTGCGATTTCGGTGGTCCCGGGAAGGTGCTGTAAAACTCCGGGGCCGTTGTAGCACTCGAAATTATTTAGCACAAACGCAGTCCAGCCTTATTCTTTGTTTAACTATTGTCAATTTGTAAATCGTTGGATGCAAATAATATTTCGCTTAGAATTCCGTATAAAGTTCGAGGGACACGGAAACGCGTACGAATTTAAAAAATAATTTGATAGAACTATACGGATGTTTTCGTCGTTTTCCCCAGGGGTCATACCGAGCCGAAGTAAATAGTCGCTTGTAAACACTGACTGTGCTCCGTTTTGCTCCAAACGAGAATCGCGCTGCGCGGCCGCTTCGTACAATCGAATCTAAAAAAAATCCAAACCGCGCATAAGTCGCCGATTGTTGTTTAAAAAAAAACAAGTTCTGCCAAAAGTACCAGAGTGAGCAACGTATACTTTTGCCAAAAACATATCGGAGCACAGTGTGCGTGAAGAATACCGCGAACAAACACAAATGACTACGACTTACAGTGAGTCTCACAGCATGTTCCGAAAGCGAATCTGCTCCTCCGATTGGTCTTCTCGGGCACGAATCGTTGTCACTGATTTAGAATCGCAGAAACTCCACAACAATTTCGCGAAAGTCGTCGATTACGATGTCGAGAAAAGTTGAGATGTGTAAGAAAACGCTTGCACGAATCGAAGCGATCTCGGCTGTATCCACGCGAAAATCGGTATAAACAGAGTATAAGGCGATGATGGGTACGAATATAGAAAACCCGGACCCGACCGAATATACGTCTACACGCTTGCGCTTCTCTCGCAGAACTGACTGGCGGCGGTGGCCGCTTGCTCCGCTCTCTCTCTCTCTCTCTCTCTCTCTCTCTCTCTCTCTCTCTCTCTCTCTCTCTCTCTCTCTCTCTCTCTCCGGCCTACACAAACCGCCGGCCCTTTGGAGGGGGAAGCGGCGCGCCTAGGGTAGCCGCTCTCGTACATCTACATGACGAGCTGCGGCGAATGCACCGAGGGATAGGCATAGTGGGGATGAAGTTGGGGGCGGATGCGTTGCCCGTGCACTTACGGATATTAATAATTAATCCGATTTTCGTGTGCGGCTGCGTGCCGCTGGACTTTCTGCAGGGCTGTATATTACGGGGCACGGGCTTATCGGTTATACGCACAATGTTTCATTATTTTTTTCTTAGTGTGATTAAATGGATGCAGGTTTGTGGAAAATTGCCGTATACACCGGGGACATGCGTGCAAGCTCGTCCTTAGCTTGATTACGTGGACGAGATATATGACGTTTCGTGCTGTGGGCTTGGATTGGAAATTACCAATTATCCGTATAACGCCGTATAACGGTGTATTTGCGGCGGATGGGTATAGTAGAGGAGCTTGTGGGGTCGCTCGGAAATAAAATGGTTGTTTGTATTTTCAAATGACACTGTTTAGACGCTCGCGTAATTCATCGCATATCGCATTCCGACCGATACGTGTCTTTTTCGAATTTTCTCTTTGCTTAATTGTCGATAGACTATTATGTCCGAGGCCGTGTATAAATTTTGTTTTTGCAAGGTCCGTCCCGCGTTAACTGGCGCCTCCGCGGCGAGCAAATGTTTTTCTTCCATTGTATTTTAAGATTCCGAAGTTGAAAGGTTGTGAGTGCACTGAACTATAAATACACGCACTCGTCTGCGTAAGAAAGAGGATAGCTCTGAGCTTCTTCTGACGCGAATAAATTAATAATTATTCGTCTAAACGTTAAAGTTTTATCGAATCGTTGCGAAAGTCAGTTCTTGTCAAAACAGCCGGCGACTGATTAGCGCAACAAACCGCGGCGATTAAACTTGTTTATGCATAAATATAAATACGCCCTTGACGCGAGCAGCTGGTCACGCGCCAGTATACACAGTATAGAGCTCAGGCCGGTGTCGAGATGAAGAAGCTCAAAGGTTCAACGGTCTGCGCGTCTCCCTCTCGTGCTATAACCTGGCAAAAAGATAAAGGCAACTCGATGCTGGACCGGCGGAGTGTAGTGGCGAGGAAAGAGAGGGATAAAGAAGCCGAGAAAACACGCTAAAGAGAACAGAAGCAAAAGGAGCGCCAAGGGAAGAAGTCGCTGCGCGCTCTCTCTCTCCCTTTGCCGCCGTAAAACAACAGTAGTATACTTTGCGATTTCGCATTCTAAGGTTTTATTGCGCTGCAGCGCGCGAGCCGGCGCCGGGCGATTCAATACCTACTCCCTCGAAGTCCTGGCACAGCGCTTATTGCGCTCGCTTTGTCCGAGCATTTTTTTTCCGCTCTCGAGGCGCGTTTTTGCCCCTCCGATTTTTGCTTAATTGGGCAATACGCAATCAAGTTCTTGCGCGCGCAGCATCAGGGGGTGAGGCGCTCTGCGGCAGTCTTCCCGGAATCTACGGCAGGAGTGAATTCTATCGATTCCCCGATGCGGTTTTGCACCCGCCGGAGAGTGAGAGAGAGAGAGAGAGAGAGAGAGAGAGAGAGATTTTCGCAGCGTCGTAACGAGACGAGAGTATAGAGCACGGGATATCATCGTTGTAATCTGGATGTAGACTCCGCGTAAGCCGATTCCCGGAATGCGCGTGCGCGCTCCCTTCGACGAGGCGTTAATACTCGAGCACAACGTAATCGGCTTGGATCGAGCGCGTTTTCTATATAAATTTTAAATTTGCGTAGCTACACCCTTCCGAGAATTCCTGAACGCGGGGACGAGCGGATAAAACTCTGCGTTTTATCGTCAGCTGCTCGCGTATAGCAATTTGCGGCGAGAGCTGCAACGGAAAAATAAAGAAGCGCGAAAGGGTATCAAATTCCGCTGCAGCGCACTTCGACTCGCTTGACACTTCATCTCGCGCGCGCGTGTATAAACAAGCGAACTAATCAACGCGCGTATAAAATGGCACTGTCTCGCACGCGCACGCGCGCGCGAGCATTGAAACCCTACACTTATCTCCTCTAACAGAGCGGCAAAAATCATTATATCCATTACCGGCGAGAATCTCGGGCTCAATTTCATATTCGCGTGTATGCACCGCGGCGATCTCCGATCATTAACTCAATCTCGCTCGAACTCAATCTCGCTCGTGTCTAGCAAAAGTCTAGCAAATGTAGCAAAAATAATATCGGCAGCTCCTTCGATCCGTGTAATTGTCGATCAAGCCGCGTCAAAGCTTATCGAATCCGGCGATCGAATGGCCGGATTAATTTCGCGCGCATGTGCGTGCTGCAACGCCATACGCGTATATCTATCGCGCAGTTCTCATTTCTCGAGGCGAACGGCCCACGTACGAACATTTAAGATCGCTGACTTGAGATACGCACAATGCGCGCGACGTGTGCGAGACCTATAGACGTACCCTCGATTTTCAGTTTTCTCTAATTACGTAATCGAGCACGATTCATGCGGGATGACGGCTTTGTATATTATATGTGTTATACGGTCTATTGTGCGAGTACTGCAGTGATTTTGTCTCGTTTTGGGGCCAACGCGTAGTCGTGAGTAATATTAAGCTACACCGAGACAGTCTATACATAATTATTATCGAGAGTGGAAGTATGTGCTGCTTGGAAATGTGGAAAACGGAGGCGCAGAGCTGTCATGGGAGAGTGAGCAGAGTTTTCTTTCTGCTCTCGAGAATCCTTGATTATTGAGATATTCGACGACTTTTTCTCGCCGCGTATGAGCGAGTATGCAACGTTAAGAGACTAATTACAAGCGGTCGCTGCGTTACTTTACATATGCGTAGCCCCGAGCTGCGAAAACTTGTTATTGCTCAAATGTGCACGTATAACTATGTCGACAAATAACCAGTATGGAATTCACGTTTCGTTCGAGAAGACCAACCAATCCCTCCACAGTTTATATAAAAAATAATAATTTCCGCTACACGTACTATATAAGCTTCTTTATAAAGTCTCGGTTTATCAGCAGCGCAGAAACGCCTCGCACTTGCAATCTCGTTGAACCATCCCGACCTCGGCAACATCTCGCATTCCCGCGAGTTTCCAATATACACATGCACACATCCACACCCACGATATGGCTCGCAATACAATCGGCCATAAGCGCACAGACTCGCGCAACGCCGCGAACAATGAACTTCGAAAGCCGATGTATAATGTGCTGCATTCGCCTTTTCCGCATAAGCGCATCTCTCTCTCTCTCTCTCTCTCTCTCTCTCTCTCTCTCTCTCTCTCTCTCTCTCTCTCTCTCTCTCTCTCTCTCTCTCTGCTCTCTGCAGGCCAGCCGCGAGCTTGGCTTTATTTGGCGCGCGACTCGCGCCCTTTTCCTCCTCCGTATATACACACATACATATGCATACGCATACAAAGTGTGACGCAAGTGCAATCTCGCGACTCGATCTCCCGAGCTCTCCTTTTTTCCCTCGTTTACTTTCCGCTACGCTGGCGTGCACACGAAAACTGGCTCTCCGATGCGGCGACACGCGGGAGAATCACGACTCGAGTGCAGGAAGCGCTGCACTTGCGTGCTCGCTCTCGGGCGTCGACGTCGTCGTCCGAGCACGAAATTTATTCTAATTTATGTAAAACGGACGGTACTAGCGGCCCACGCGATCGCGCATACACGTCCAACCGGCTTTACTTTTATGTTCACCCTGCGTACACGCGGGGCCGCGAGATCACTTGTACGAGTTCTGGCTTTAATTGACTCCCTTTCGAGATTAGTTTATTGGGCGATTACTGCAGCAGCAGCAGCAGCGAGGATGAACTCGACACGGGTGCAGCGCGCAGGTACAGAGTTATGGGTGTGTGTAGACTATACGCGTTGGACTATTAGAAGGAAAGCGAGCTTTCAATATCGATTTGATTCCTGCTGATGTCTATTATTATAAGTGTATAATCTCAACTTTAATCAACTTTCACGCATGCCCGTGACGGCGGTGAGCGGCGGGAAAAAAGTTTATTCGATAAATAGTTATAACCACATAGAAACGAGCGATGATGGACACGCGCTCGAAGAAGTCGAAAGTGAAGTTTAAAAAGTATTATAAGAGAGAAAAGGAAAGGCGCGCGTCTCCGCTTTCGTGTATCACGGATCGATCAGGTAGCCAATTGATGAGGTTGCTGTTTTAACCCGCAGCTAACAAATCTACGACTGTTCGGCCCGCCGCGCGTCGAGGTATTATCTAAGCGATACATTATGTGAATCAGCGAAAAAGGTCGTAGCCCCGTGTGTATAACGAAAGAGAAGGCAGCCGAAAAGTTTCGCTGCCTCGGGCCATCCGCACACGGATTACGAGGAGTAAAAGTAGCCGCGATGCAATAAAAACACGCTTACATAGAGAGTGTGATTGTACCTCGCGAGATGTCTAATTCTATTAACACGTGCGCCGGCGATTTGATTCGAGTTGCGTATGCGTAAGCACGATTAACACTTCCCGCCGTGTTGTGATAATGCACGTAAGATCGAATTTCTATTTTCCGAGATTGGGCAACAACGAGACTTGCGACAACTTCTTACTTTCTTCGTTATTTCTCGAAAGAGAGCAGAGTGTGTGTCTTTTTCATCCAGCGCAAACATTTACCCGAGCCGCTTGTAAATAACTCAACGAGAGGCCGCAATGAGATAGTTATTTCAGCTCGATGATTCACGCGGAGCTGTATAGAGACTACAATCGCCACAGTCCATTTTTCAATTCGAGACCGATAAAAAACCATCAATTATTACGCGACTCCTCGTTTTCCTCCGCAGAGGAGGAGCCTCGCCGCCGATACGTCGTTACAAAAATCTTCTCCCTACTTTATGCCGATGTCGAGCTCTTTCGCACTCGCGTGCGCAGCGACTCGATAGTTCGGCCTCGTTGCTTCCTCGGATTCTTCATTTTTCCTCCCGGCGCTGATTGAGTCTGGCTTTATACACCACATAGCGCGGATATGGTTTCAGCCGCGCGAAAATAGTGCTACGCGCGCACTTGTGCAGCCAATTTAATTTCACGCGCGTTTAATGCTTTCTCGCCTCCCTTTTTCCGCGCACAGGCACGCGGTCTTGTATTAAAAGTTGTAAATTGCATTTAAGCCGAGAATGAGAGGCTGTTATACCCGTTCGCCGTTTATTCGCCTGCTAGTTGCGAGACATGTACGGATGCGTGTGTTATGGATGATTTTTTTTTCTATCGAATATATTTCGGAATGACGGATGTCGAACGATCTAACTGTAGTTCGCTCGGTTTTACGGTTAAAGATTTCGCGTGTTCGCAACTCGAGTGCAGTTATATTTCGATTGCACAAATTCAGCGCGGGTAAAATTATGGCGCTTATATACTCGCTGCTGGATAGTAGAGTTCATTTGTCACTGGAGCAAATATTTACGCCGCGGATGCAGTCTGATTCATTCAACTATTCACGCACAGGCATGCTCAGGCGTGTATATTATCAGCTGCAGTCGCGAGCGCGATAAGCCGCAATCTTTGCATTCCGGAGTCCAGAAATATACTTACACCCCGGATCGCAACAATTATCGCGCAGAACGCGTCGACGCCTGCGCGCGTATGCCTAAAGTTCATTGTGTCCTCGAATGGACCAACTATAACGTCGTGTGTATTGCGCGTCTCGATCTGTAATTCAATTTAGGTGTGGGTATAATAGGATCCGAAGCTTTGTACCATTGACACACGTACGAGAGGAGAGCATAAAACATGTGGAATATATCCTGGCGAGACTCCCACGGTTCACACACAGAGCCGAACATCTTTTTTAGCTGCGCGCAGCATCCAGCAAGCCGCAGCTGCACACCTGCACTCTTGTTTTGCTTTCTCACAGCTTCGGAACAGCAGCCATAGCGCGCAAGTTTTCGAGGGCGGAAAAGATTTCGAAATAACAGTAGCGCAGCGTTGGCGGACGAATTTCTCAAAAAAGCCCCGCAGCAATGCAAACATGGATTATTTTTAGGCGAAACCTAGCTCGTGTTTGTATACATGATGCGCCGATTTTTCAAGCTTGCGCAACGCCTTGTGTCTCGCTGGGGGTCCGTCTAGAATTTCGATACGACTGCTGAAGGTGCGTTTAATGACAAAAGAAAGAAAAGTTAATTCGACGATGCAATAAAACTGGAGTACACTCGACTCGCAGTCCTGCAGATGCGTCGCATTTTCCTCTCTGCTCCGTGATCAAGTTACTTCGAAAACCGAGCAAGAGAGAGGAAATCTCAGCACACGCTCAGGTATAAGGCCGCAGCCCTGCGTCTCTACCTGCGCTGCCACACGGCCATACACCCTCGGCCTTCAACAGCTCTCCCGCAGGATAATCCGCGCCGCGCAGTATTGTCAGGAGATTCTCGCCTTCTTCTTCTTCCTCTTCTTCTTCCAAGCGAGAGGAGTCTCTCGAGCTGAGCGAGCGCGAGCGAGGCTCGTCGGATAGCGCAGGAAAAACACGTGGGCGCTTTTTCCTGCGCATAACAAGCCGCGAGATGATGCCTCGTCTTTCTCGCTCGACCGACCAGCTCTCCTCGTCCCCCGCTGTTGTTCCTCTCTTTGTGGGATGCCTATTTTAATATCCGTGAAATTAGGTCGACGCTATAGAAGCAGCGCGCGATAGGCGTTGTGTAAAGATGAGAGGCTTTTTTGTCTGTCCGACGTGAGCAAGGTGCGCCGCGCGATGTAGGGTTGCCAGAAAGGTTTTTTGCGCTCGGCTGGTCGAAAATCTCGGCGGGTTCGAGGAAGCTGATGGGAGAGGAATGCACTCGTTTCCGAGAGCGTTTTCGTTAGTTTGTCGTTTGGACGATGCGCGATCGTTAGTCATATTTCGCAGCATCGTTAGGCGCTCTGCGCTGGATCGTGTTGTGGAATTACGCAAGGGACTTTATTTTTACCCCGCGGGGATGCGGACGAAGTAATAGGCACGTTGGACAACGCCTAATATGCCGGGAACCTTGAAGTTTAACAACGTGCTTTGTCTTCTTACTTTTTGCCATTTTCGTAATTAGGGAGATGCATTTTTAAGGAGCGTTTCGGCGTAGGCTGATCCCCCACGCGCTCGCGGTTTCTTATGGGAGTGATTATCTCGTCGATGAATGACGCTTCATTAGCCACGAGTATGTCTTGATTTGAAAATTTGTTAACACTTTTTATATTATACGCAAAGACCGATTACTCATTCGTATCTTGATTAGTGTACGTGTGGATTACACATAGTTATCACTTCCGTTCAACTTTCTCCATTCATAATTTCGAGTTTACAGAAGAGAATGAGTCTGAGTTAGTATACAAGCGTAAAGCTCATTGCGCATAAGATATCGGCTTTCGACCGTTGAGAGTGTTAAGATTATATGCAGCCAAAAAAGTTCAAGATACGCGGCTATCCTTCACTTCCGTGAAATCGGATAGAGTCGAAGGCAAAGCTGCGAACCTGTCCGCGATAATGCGCTATGATTGAACGTCCACTTTCTTCGAACGATAATAAACTTCACGCGTCTGCGGATTTCTGTATTTTCCCAATGAATTTCAATTGAACGCAAGTCCGCAGTTCAAACGTGCCCCGAATCACGTGAAGCTCTGAAAATACACGAATACTCCGTGCATAGTGAGGTCTTAAATCCTACGTACGAACACACACAAGCTTATATCTCACTGTATACAACGCTATCTCACCCGATACACAAAAGTCCGCGCGCGTATACGGAGCAGAGCCCTGAGATAAAAAGTTGCGAATCCCACCGGAAAATCCCCAAGCGAGAGCTAATCGTCGCCGAGCAAACATCGTCGTCGTTGCTCGATAATGATAATTTCATAGCTCGAAATTAGGGGCACTTATCTCAAGCTCCTCCGTCCCTCGCCGCCTCGTCGTTGGGAAACAAAGAGAAGGAAATAGAGGAAGGAAGAGGGACGAGATTATCAATCGGAGTTTGTCGCGCGCAAAAACCAACACGGGTGCGGCGTATACCGTATCCGAGACGGCCGCGGACACATTTGCTTGGATTATAGCCGTAACGCTCTAGCTCGGGCAATTTAGCAAATGGCCGGCGCGATCGTTTCGTAACGGCTCTAATCGATCAGCCCAAAATTGGAAAACATCCGAGGCGTGTGCTGTGTACGTATGGGCTATACTCTCGCGATCGAACCAAACCTGCTGTAGGTATCTGTAGCTTGTTTGTCGATCTGCGCCGCGCATTTATTTGATAAATCTTTCCGAAGGATGTATACGCTGACGCATTTCGGGGGTTATTAGACGAGGAAATATAGTACACATCGTGCGGCGGAGTAGGCGTCGATCATCAATCTCTCGCGCGCTCTTGACAGCGATTTTGTATAATGAGCTCGGTTTAATTAAGATCGAAGGGAAAAAATTGGGTAAAAAACGCTTGTTCGTAGTCGTCGCCGCCGCTCGGAGATTTTCGTAATATCTTGGATGATTAATAAGCCGACCCGAATTAATTGGAATGATGTATAATATGGGCGATCTCGGGTATTTTCATTGTGAAATTTATTGGAGCAGATATAATTTATCAATATATCGTAGCTTTTCTTGGATATTTGCGAAAACCCGCGATATGTCATAAAAGCTGGTTGCGTCATGACGAAGAGATCATTATCCGTGTGCTCGAGGTCTAATCGAATACTTACGACGTATTGCCAAAAAAGTACGTATGCGGAAAAGTAGGAAATAGCGCGTATAACCCGAAGATCACATAATCGACTGTATAAGGTAAACTCTATAGCTGCAAAATACACAACTTTCTCGACGACTAATGAATGAGAGTCGGCGTATCGACGTGATTATATACTATCCCGAGTTTTTCTTATCGTCAACTTGACTAAATGATAATGACACACAATCCCAGCGTAAAAACTAAACGTCGTCGTGCAAATCAGGAAATCGTTAAAGGGAATTTCGTCGTTCGCAATTATAACGAGCCTCGCTCCGGAGATACGAGAGCAAGTCATGCATCGCGCAGAAAATCATATCCGCCCGTCTAATGTCGAGAAGTCTGCGCAGCTCATTAGCCTCGGCAAAAACTTCACTCGAAGCTCTCGCGAAAATTGAAAGTTAAAGGGCTTTTAACGAGCTCCCCTAATAGGTATCGGCCGCACACATAACTTTTGCGAAGTATCGTTTTTTCCGTCTAATAATACATCGAGAGCGTGCGATGTGTCGCGCGACGCGACGTCGTCGCTTGTACCATCATCGGCGCCGTCTAGACCCTCGTATATGACTTACCGAGAGCTACACGAGGTATACACGAGGAGCCGCACAGCAGTGGTAAGTACGTGCCAGTCCTACCGAATATAAAATCCTCGGTACTCTATAAGGGGTCTAGGGTAGACACACTACTGCCCCCGACCACAACGACGACGACTTTTCCGCGCCGGCGCTACTGCGCTTGTCAAACATTGTGGGTGGAAAGTTGTAATGGGATTACTTAACGAGGATCGCCTCGCCTTATTGTTCTTGAGAGACGAGAAAGAGGCGGCGAGAGACACGAACATGCCCACGATTATAGGTGTTGTTGTTGGTTTCCGGAATTTTCAGCCGCGCAGTAGTGTGGAAAGATCGATGATCGATCGCGCGAAAGCCGGTTTTCGTTTGGAATTGCTGTATTGAGAGGCGTTCCACAATAAACGCATATTTCTCGACGGTTCTTGCGGCGTTGGATATATTGTCGAAAGACGCGCGTTACAAGAGAGTATATTATTATAGCTGCGCACGGGGATTATCGCGTTTCTCAAGCACGGATACTCAAAAGTTTTTGGAAATGTCTCGTTTGAATTATTCATCCGCTATGTTGTTAAACTTTATCGACTATAGGCGTTGGCGTATGGAATGAATGCGACAATAAACGATGGATTATGATTTTTCAGTTTTCAACGATATTTCCAAACATCTATTTACATCCAGTATAGCACTCATTTTATACTTACCTCGATTCAAGCGCATAGTAATTGAATTCGAACGAAAGCGATACCTGAAACAGAAATGCACGCAATTAATATTCATATAAAAATAATAATTTTACGCAATCTTAAATCCATGTTTATTTTAATTTTCCTAAAGCGCAGACTGCACACGAACTAAGCAGAAAGTGGTACAGCCGACGCGCTCAACTCTTGACAATAAATAAAGCTTCTCTCTCTCTCTGCCGACACCGGTCGTAAAGCACTCATTTCCTACGTCTAACGTACTTTCGAAAGAGAGCGCACAGTCCGTAATAACCCAAGAGCCGAGCACCCTCGAGCGGCGCAGCTTGACGCCGCACAATAAACGATAATTATTCTACGCCGATGAGTATTCACGGATGACCGAATATTCGTATGCTCTCGAAAGTGACGAGGCGAACAACGCCGTGCTCCGCAAAGTCAAGAGCGCAAATACGCGGCTCTGTTTCTACTTTTCTCTTTGCCGGCCGGCTGCAGGGCGGCTATACCGGTATTCGACTTCTTTTAATTAAGGAGAATGAACTTGTAATAAACGCGTGTACGCGCACTCGGTTGCGAGCTATAATTATCTCGTTAAAAATAGAGCTGGCGAAACGGCAAAAATTCTTTATCTTTTCTACACACGCTCGCGCTCCTCATATTGGAGTGTGTTTGTTTATCCACTCGCTGAGGTGGCTGAGCATTTTTGGATCGTGTGCTTGGGGAATTCGATGGTTGCCGTATTGGGCGTGCAAACGAACAGCGTCGGTCGTTCGCAATTTTAAAAATATGTATGAAGAAAAACCGCAGAGTCATACTGTGTTGGGCGCAACACTTTCCGGAACTTAACGTAAAAACACGATACTTTAATACAATGGGGGGATACATTCCAATTACACGTTCGCAGTCTGCTCGACCGCGCGCTTCCTTCAACGTGACTCCCTAATTCCCTAAGGCCTGAGCAACGTCTCTCAAAGTAGCCCTAATTCCATTAAAAGCAGCTCCGCAGCACACAACGGCGCAGTCGCGAAAAGCAAACCCTCCAGCGCACACAAGACGTTAATATGTGAGTTATAACACAAGTCATAACTCTCGCTTCGCTGGACACGCGTCCAGAGGGAATCATCCTCGCCGCCGTCATGTCCGCTAATAGTCGCAACGGTCCTCCGAACAAATTGGCGCGAACAATAGAGAAAGGCACATGCGCTCGCGTATTAACCGGACACGGACAAAGCCCCGGCGAGGCAAGGAGTGCTGGAAGAGCTGAGGCCTCCTCGAAGGGGGCAGTGCCGTCTGGCCGTGTATACCTACACAAGGCCCCCCATAGGTATCCTATCATCAATGCGCGGATCGCGCGCGGTCTACCTCCGAGAGGAGAGTCTTGGCGCCCCTTTCTCGTAGGCATATACCTACGATCGCAGTCGGGCATGAAAATTTAATAACGTCCGCCGTCGTGTCGCCGGAGGTGGAGCGGACGCTCGCGCGCGTAACCGACCAGACCCCCCCTATATACTTATTGCCGTCTCCGTCTCCAGAGACGGTGACATTTGGCAGAGCAGCCGCCTGCACCATCGCCGTCAAGACGCATCGTGTGCAGAGGGGGGTATACAGTATGCGGTGCTATGCGGAGGGATAAAGCCGACTTTCGTGACCGACGACGCCCCCGGCGGATACGTGTGTATGCGCATGGAGGCGTCAAGCTGCAGTACAACCCGTGCACATCTCTTGACGCGATCGGCCAGAGATTAGAGGAATCCAGCCGCGATTATCATGGGTAAGACAATTAGGGGTGGGACGTACGACAACTGCGACAAGGGGGCCGGAGGGAGAAGCGTGCCGCCGATGTCGACGCGCTGAGGAGGGTAAAGTCGGTAATTCGTTGTGGAAATATTTTCCCGTGCGGGAGATTACCTTCGAGGAGCCGACTGCTTTTCCTGCGCGGCTCTATGCGGCTACTGCGCTGTGAAAAGCTCGCGCTAACTGTAAACGTGCGCAAAGCGCTCGCGAGAGAAGATATTATTGCGCGATACATCGAATTGTATAATCGAATCCATACGCGGCTCGCCATTAATTTCTTCCCAGCCGAGAGCTACGTACGCGCGCGCATCGATGCGCCGGCAGACGAGCCCGTTAACATTCCCACGCCTCGGCTGCATCGCGGCGCAGCCACTCGATCACTTTCGCTATTATCTAACGCCCGGCTGCACTCGCCGATTGCGAAATCGCGACTCTCAAATATTCTGCGTTATAAGCTCGCTGTATGTGTATAGCGCACAGGACACATTTTATCGCTCGCGTGTGTGCCGCGGCATTATAAACCCTTGTTCTCACGAGTTTGATTTATACGCCGGTGCGTGTTTATTCTCCGACAGTCGCGCGTGCGGGACAGCGATTTACGAGCAACGCGCGCAATATTAGGAAACGAGTGTCATGTAACGGTCAGCCGCGAACTTATGTGCTCGCAGCTCTTTAGCTGCGTTAAAATTGCTGATCAAAATATAAGGATGTGAAGTTGTCATTTTTTAGAAATCTCGCGTAGCGAGCGAGGAAACGCCGTTTTTTGTCCTATAAATCACAATTAGAAAGTCGTAACTGCACGATGATTGCTGCGGATCGCTGAAATTTGCCTGAGCAAACCGACGTAGCTTGTGATATTTACACGACTTGGCTGCCTCGCGGGGAATTCCGCGAAATTCCTCCGTATACTTCTGGAAGATACTGCAATGTTTTACTTGTATCAGTATGGCATTAGAAATTCATTCTGGAGCCGTGTAGCTTGTCGAGCTGACGATCGTAGGCCTGTTTAGTCCGTTTTAAAGTGCTGTAAATAATCCGGCAGACAGAATTCACCATCGATAAACGTTGAGTTCCTGGCTACGTTACAAAGCACGCGGTAATTGTCATTTGATGATGACGTTTGCCGCAGATGAGCGAGAATTTTGTGTATGAAGATATACGCAGCTATAATGAAATTAATTGATCGTTTAAGAGTCTTAAAAATTTGCTGTATGCTATAGCTTCATACTTTTGTAAGCGTTGAAAATACAAAGCTAATGGGTTATCCTGCATACGTGATAGAAAGTCGCAGAACCGCGCAAAAAGAGCCCATTGTTATTCCCGAGACGAAAAAAAACAGCTCGCATTCGATTGTCGAATAGTTTTCGGCACCTCGGCAGTTAATACAGCCTTATGTCACGCGTAAATCGCCTTTCACGCCGCATTCAGCGGCGATATTCACAAAAAGCCGGCGACTACTGAATTGAAACTCTATCGTACATCGACTTCCTTCGTAATAACCTGAGGATATTTCGCTACGCAGATCTGAATTTTCGCCAAAGTCACGTACGATAACGAAGCCTGCTATATTATGTACGCGCCGCGCACTTGTAGTAAATTAGCCCAGCCGAGTTTTTGGTGCAAAGAGCGCGCAACGACGACGGCAGTTTACAGTTGTGCACAATAATTAAGCTCGTCTCGTCGGGATGCACTTTGCGCTCGCTCTCGTTTCGCCAGGGCCCATATAGCCAGTAAAGGCCTCCCCGCCGAGAGGGAGATGCACCTTGGGCCGTCAGGTGCTGTGTTGTGACAGGTGGCCGCGCCATTACCGTCGGCCGCTAGATACAGCCAGGTGCACTAGGAGAGCGCGTGCCGCTCTCGGAAATTTATAACGAATCGAGCCCCTGCGCTGCCGACGACCCGACGAGCTTTCACGACGTGCTGGTGGCAATCGCATTGCGCTGCCGCAGAGGCGGCGATTTCACGAAGGGGTTCTCCCGCCCGCACTATAATGCCTATGCCATAAATTAGCCGAGACGAGGATTCGTCAGTGAGCCGATATTACTGCGAATCGGAATAAGGCATAAAGCCGTCGAGGGATTTTATTGTTTGCCGAGCGAAACATTGTCGCACGGAGGAATAAGTTAGAAAGTTGACATACAATGCAACTCGTTTCGTTCATATACTCCTTGCGGTCTCGATGCAATATCGTCGGATCGGAATTGATTTATTGCACGCCCGAAGTTCAGATCCTCGTTCTTCCAGATTCTCCGAGAGGAATTTCCTTCAAATTTTGCCATCGCGGAGTCGATTGATGAATCGCGGCATTTCGAGAATAACTGCACGCCGAGGTCGTTGATCCGAGCAAACAGCCGAGCTATCAGAGGGAGAAACTATAATATGCGGCTTGAAACTTTTTCAGGATCTTAGATTAGATATACTCGAAGCGATCATCGCGTGCGATGCAACGTTTAAATATTATGACAGTTACAGTTTTGCTCGCAATGTCAAACTTATCTGCGCATTTTACCATGTTTGACGAAATGACGTGCAATGCGTGCAGAAACGCATTTCTCGAACTTTAGTGTTATTCGATGAAAGAAATTTTCGATGCAATTTTTTAGGAAAAAAGAAACTAATACATTTTTTATCACACAATTGCAAATGTATTTTTTACAAATACATTACTTAAATTTACAAAAAATATATTACACACGAATCGGTCTATGGGCGTTAAAAACCTTTCTTTTTCATTCTCTCGAACTCCGCTACTTCGCTAAGACCTTCTCGGATAGGTGTTCGGCAGAGGTGCTGGAGTGGCTAAAAATGATAAATTTGCGTTGAAAAATTTTACGTTGAAATCGTCAAGTCGAAATATTTTTCTAGATGCCATTTACGTTTTTGGGTGGCGCTCTGAGCAGTGGTGTTAAAACCGTTGGTGCCACGTCGATTTATTGCATTTGGATCCGGGTAGCATCCGGGGTCGCATCGATACCGCAAGAATGGATTGATACATATCGAGCAATCGATTTGCGGCGTCTAAAAATTACGAAAGATTGTGAGTTAAGCAACAGAGATTAGCTCGGTAAAATCAGCTTGCATACCGGATATCTCGGGAAGCATGGCCAAGCCGTGGCGAACATACAGCCTCCGGTTGGTCCACCACCGAAGCCAATTGTAATTTGCGGCATCGGTTGCCACTGATTGTAAATCGAATTACAATTGCAGCCAGCTATCGAATTATCACGCTCAATTAGATCTTTCTATGTATTATAAAGTATTTTGAAGCAAAAGAGGCATCCAATTTTCAAAAAAACTTACGGCAACCGCAATCTTGGCTTGGATTATTAATGATCTGATTGTGAATATCGATTCTTGGCATAACTGAGTTGGATGAGCTCGTTCCGTTGCTTGGACTAACCTTCTCACCGTCGTCCTTATTACTATTAATGCTGTTGTTACTATCAGTGTCGTTTTTACTAGACTTTCTATTGCCATTCGTACAATTGGCCGGAATGTGATTGATGTTGATGATATTAGTGATGTTCGGAGTATTGGATCCCTTGTTCTCTGTACAGGTATCGTCAGTACAGTCGTAGGACGTCTCCACGGTCTTGGAATAAGTCTCGATGTAACGCTTCTTGCAGTGAGAGTGGCAGTCTCTTATGCAAGTCGGAGTGGTACAGTTATAGTCCACGGACAAGCACTCGTCGAGGCATCTCATGTTTCCTGAAATTTTGTTCTCTCTGATTCTCGCACGAGATCCGTTTTCGATCGCGAGGCTAACTGTGAATCTAATGCCATTTATCTGTAAAACTAGAGGCGCCCGTACGCACTCGCTTCGATTCTACCGTTATTCCATAAGGTTTTACTATACATATTTTTTATTCGTATGCAGTATAGGGAAATGCCGATTGAAGAAAAATTCGCTCGAATTACTGGAAGTATATTCAGTTCTGCAGGAAATGCCACTTTACTAAACAATTTGTCGATATGGTTTTGAAAAAATTCGTCAAAATAGCCTACCCGAAGGATGAGCATGCTGTCTCTTCTCGCGCTTCAGGCACTTGATGTACGTTCGGTAGTCCGAGTTCTGGCATTCGATCAGTAGCTTGTGCTCCTTCTCGGCAGCTTGCGCGACACTGGGTATGGCATTGCTGTCGTGCTGGTGCCGACCGATCGTGGCTTCGGCACACCCGAATCCCAGAATGCACAGTTGCAGCAGCAGGAAGACGAGGCAGGCCCTCGAGTCCATCGTGATGGCGGCTGGAACTACGGCGCAACAGTGCTCGCGAGGAGGCCATCGTCCGCGAATTTATATCGCGCTCTTGGAGGCGCCTACCCGGGTAAACGACCGAGGGGAGATTTTTTCGCCGCGGCGCGCTTCGCCTGGCGACGACGAGCAGATACAAGCCGATTTCCCGCATCTGACGTGTTTGCACAGTGAGCGCGCGGCACATTTCCACCGAGAGCCTGCGATGCAGCGCAGGGACCCCCAAGCAAATTTGCACTGCTTATCTAAAGTCCGCGCTATATGCTAGTGCAGCGCAGTCTCTCTTTTACATGCCTGTATTATATGCGTGTATAAACTTTCAGCGTGCACGTGAGAGTGTATTTCGTAAAAACGCATCGTAGCATAGATTCTCCGACGCCAGCAGGTGGGGAGTGGCATCCGGGAGTTGCGTAAGATTTAACATTTTACGTACGTTTCATTTTCATACTTTGTCTCATCCCCGAGAATTATAAAGATTGAAATTTATAATATAGCTGTTAATTTCAAAGCGGCTTTTCCATATCGTTATGCGAAAATGCGTGAACGAAGTTATTGTTATATTTATCTTGATCATTTTCGAAACCATAGTTCGTGCATCTGATAACGCGCGGCTTTTATCAACAAGACAAGTTTCAGGGCAAACACCGCACATAATGTATTTGCCTCTCTTCGTAGGTATGCGAGAGAGGAAGGGAAGCACTGCGCTTCGTTGATTACTAAATCTTACAAGATAATAGTCTTGCCGAGTGTCTACTACTTTGCATCCCGTTATTTTCGCGTGCCGCAATCATTTGGGATCGTTTGATAAAAGTAACAAATAATATCAAAGGTTGCATCTTCAAGGTGAGCTGTAAGTGAATAGTTGATTGAATTTCAATCAAATCAAAAATAAACTATAGCGCGAAAAATTGATCAAATTTGACCTACATAATAATATGTAGACGGTTCAAATAGAGTCACATAATATGCTATAAGTAGTCCAAGAAAAATTTAAATTCAATCCAGTAGCCCGGCCCATATCTTATGAATATGCAGTTAAGTCCTTTGTAGAGAGCCGCACTCGCAGTGTATTTTCACCGATCATATCATTTATACAAAATTGTAGAAAATTAATCGCATTTGGGACGAAGATGTGTTGGAAATAAACTATAGCGCAACGAATTGATGTAGTGAAATTCAGGGAGGGCCGATGCCAATAATAGTCGTCAAACTATAAAACTCTACAAACTAATTGATTTCGTACGGGTACGTTACTCCCGTGAACTTCATAACCCGTCGTATATAGAGGAGGCATTATTGATCCGGAATGCGGTATCGAGCATATTTCACTATCCAACCGCGCGGCGAGGCATGCGCCGTGTGTTTGCACAGCGCGGTCATCGTACACGCAGGCCAGAATCGTGGCCGATATAAGTAATTACAAAAATCGCTCACGCCCTCGCCTCTTTATGCGTCGGCGCGTCGATGCTCATATGCGCGGCACAAGTTCACAGTTATGGCCTCGCGGGGCTAAGAGTCCAGAGCTATGCGTGCAGCGCGTTCCATCATTACAGTATCCGTTCCAAATGCCAGGCCAGCTCCTCTCTCTCTCTCTCTCTCTCTCTCTCTCTCTCTCTCTCTCTCTCTCTCTCTCTCTCTCTGTTTCTTATGCCAACATGACGTAAACACTTTGACACATAACCGCGCCGTCTATCAGTTGTTTTAATAACCTATCTAGCGCAAACAATTGGCCGATCGCCTATATATTATACGATTCCCCGCTTTACACGGGGAAGTGCGCGCGAGACAAGCGACCATTATTTGACTTGCGCGCGTGTGCGTTATACGTTTTGCGAAGTCATGTAAAAGGATGTAAATTATCGGCGAGCGTAATTAATTTTGAACGACGCGCGATTTATGGGCAATAAAGGCTAAGTTTATAAGCGCGTTTTCCCGCACTTTTGATATTGTTGTTCATAGCTAGCGCGTGCGGCATTAACATGCTAGACGAGAGAGGCGTCGGAGAGGACATTTTTGTTTGGCCAGACTCGTGTGGGTTATTATGAAATCTGAGATGAAACTGCATCGTAAACGTCTTCTTGGATATTTTTTTTGTTGACTTTTTGAGAGTTACCGTTAGTTAAAAAATTCATAATATAGCAAATGTTGGATGGATTCGAACTTATTTCATACGGAAAAAAGTTTATACCTGATAAAATTTTATCCGCAATTTCTAAATGCGAATTTCTATTCTAAATGGAGGTTTTCACATTTCTCTTGCGTCACTCTATTTCATCCTGCGAGCAGATATTAATAGAGTTGTAAAAGGTCCATTTTAATTATTTGCTAGAGGTTTCTAGAGTGTACCATATAGAGTAATGTAAATTAATCCAGGCTCTGATAAAGCTGAGCCGTCACGCGAAAAGCAACACACAAGTTCATGGGAACCTGGTGACGTTATTCGGAAGCATAATGTGGTGAAAAATGTATAGTAGCCTTTTTTAATCGTGCTAGTCCTTGCAAGAAGCGTCGGCACAGGCGACAATGTTATAAACGACCCATTTAATAGCCGCCAAGACTATACGCAGTATATGCTAATAGTAGTCCAAAGAGCGGATAATACTCGTCACGGACACGTATATTAAGTACAGCGGAAGGGCCAAATCGCCGGTGCGAGCACGCAAGGCCCAAAAGAGGTAGAGGAGCGTCATCACGGTATTCCGCGAGCGTATACACGATCCAATCCGTCGCGGGTATGTGTGCAGCCACGCGCGTAACGGTACGACGACTCGCCGCGGCTCCAGTCAAATCGACACCTTTTCATTTCGCTCGCCGTAGTCGGTCGCGATGAAAAAAATACGAGCTTCACTGCGCGGGGGTGGGGAAATGTCGAGCACGCAGGGCTCCGTTAGTTCTCGGTATCGCTCCTGCGCGGCAAATTCAGTGGGTGAACTTTCTATACTAACATGTGCGAAATTGACGATTCGCCAAGCTTATTGGATAAGTAGAACATCGCACATTTTTTTAATCGAATTTTTCCCTGAATTACTTTCACTCGTCAAGGTTATCAGGCCTCGTTCTTACACGCCAAATCGATAATACAATAAAAGTAGTTTTCAATGCTACTTCTCGTCCACGCGCACAAACTGTTTGCTAATAATTTTCCAATCATACGCTGTGGCGTTCGACTCGCCGTTCCGTCATCGTTTCTGCAATTCTTTTTTAAGCTCGACGAGCGCGCAAAAAGTAGTCGAGGAAGATTTCAGTCTCGCTAATTCCAATTACAGACAATCGCTCGTAACTAACGCAAATTAATTCGTTGAAGGAATAGGCGAGTGAGCGAGCGCTGCGAAAAAAAGTTGAATAAAAACAACGTCAAAAAAAGTTTGAATCGCGGATCGAAAAGATTTGGCAGGAATTCCTCTTGGAGCGCCTGAATCCGCCAATAGCCGAGCCGATTTAGAGCACCTGCTGGACCACAACAACCCCGGCGAGGCATTCCATTGGCGCAGAGTTTTCTCGCTTTCTCTCTCGCTCCTTCGTATTCTTCTCAGCTCTCTTTCGAATCTCTCTCTATGGGATAGAATGCAACATGGCGCTAGGCTACGATCGCGACTCCAGCGCCGCGCGTCTCTCTCTCTCTCTCTCTCCTTATATCCCTCCCTGTACACAGGTGTAGCCGTCGTTTGCAGAATGAAGCAGCTCCTGCGAACAAGGACAGCCGTATACAGTACATACGCGCCGCGAAAAACAGCGGAAGTCGGTCCGAGTGTGTGTACGTTATATTATAATCCTCTGATGTGATTTCGTATGGCGCGAATATAGCAGCTCTTCGAGGTGCGGCGCACGCGAGCCAGTGCTTATGTTCGCGCCCACCAGGCCAGGCAGGTCCGCTATATGCGCGAGTAGTGTGTGTGTCTCGCTATGCTCCGAGCACCCGCAGCGCTGAATAAAGTTTAGTCGCCTTTGCGGCGCGCGCGCGACTGTACATGCGCTGCGGAAAAAAGTTTCTCTCTTCCATATACTCTACATTGTATATCGTGTACGTCCGCCGACTTCATTCATAGGTAGAGGCATATATATATATATATATGTATATATAGTACACAGCGTGCCGCGCAGCGTCGTGAGTTCAACGCCAGGCTGCGCTCACTGCTCCGAAATACTTGACAATCAACTGGTTCGCAGCTGACCTTCTCGCGCACGCAGTGGAGAACGTCTAGCTGCCGCTCCGTGTGTATCCATCTACGGACTGTGACCCACTCGTCGTGCGCGTACAGTGCTCGCGAAATTTAAGCTGCTTCGGTGAGCAGCAGCGGCTGGAGAACTGTCATACTCGCGGTCAACTCGCGGGAAAAACCACAGAGACGAGTCAGCAGCAGCGAGGAGGATAAAGAAACGCTCCGCTGCAGTTTGTACAGTGTACGTGTGTTGTGGGCATAAGTGGCGACGCGCGCACGTGGTTCTTATTTCCCATAAGTATAAAGGAGAGACGAGCACCTCCGTATCCAGCATCGAGAGACGTTCGGTCAGGTTTGAGAACCGCTGCGCCGCGCCGCAGAGAAGAGAGAAAGAGAGAGAGAGAGAGACACACAGCGCGAAGGCGAGCAGCAACAAGTGGCCGCAGACTCCGGGATCGAAAACATGCCTGATGCAGCAGCAGGTATTATCCGCAGCGGCGATTGAGCTGGCGCGAAAATCCTGCCCACTGCGCCTCGAGTTTTTCCGACAGCCGAGCGGTGTCCTTTTTAACGCGCATCAACCGATCGAGGAAGCTGCCGACTGCACCATTACCGATCGCGTACATTATTGATTCGCGGATATTTTCCGTTCTTCGTACGGGTATTCCAGAATTTTTACCGTTTCGCCGCGTCGCAACTTTCTAGTGTTCTAGTAACGCGAACGAGTGTACGCGCGAGACAAAGAGTCGCTTTATTGATTGTTACAGTATTAACGAAGAGAAAAAGAAACCGAGGGAAAGCGTCGTGTCCCGAGAACGATAAGAGCTCGTCCACACGGATATCAGGTCCGCTTGCTAAAGTTACGCGAACTTTATCAGACTCGGACTTTCTCTCTCTCTCTCTCTCGAAAGCGAATCTGGTTTCGGAAGCGAGAAGGACCTCGCGCGAGGACACGCGATACGTTATTAGCCTTGAGAGTCGAATAGAGGAGATTTTATAAATCACATGCGATCCGCGTATTAATTCTCCTGCTGTTGTGTACACGCGTAGTTAAATCCCGCAGCAGAGTCCACGGAGCGAGACGCATGTGCATCGTTCCGGTGCACTTTCGTTTTTCGCGCGCGGGGAAATCGATGCTCGGACCGCTCAGTCGACTGCTGCACGCTCGCTGCGTTCGACGCGGAATTACATAGTATATACCGAGTTTGTACACTGCGGTTTTTCCGATCGAAAAACACGCAGCGTTATATCGCCTGCTGCAGCGCTAGTACCGCAAGCTGAGGCTGTTCATTAAGGTAAGCATAACCTTCTTGCTTTTTTTTAATTTTATATCAGACACGCGCTTGGATTTTTTTAATTGGTACAGCTGTTTTTGTGCGCGGCACCTGTCGGTGCGTTAATTAATTATATCCATTCGTTTTTTAATTAATTATTACGTGTAGACAAGTGAAGTAAGTTCCGATGTAGATGGTAATCAGGAGACTAAAAACATCTGATAACGATTAACCCTACACTCGGAGGAATTAGGCAGAGGATAGGAAATATATTCCGTCTACTGGCATTAACTCGTGCGCGCGTATATTTGTTTCCGCAGCGTCTACCACTCCCACGATGAGTATCACGTGAACCGCAGTCCGCGAGTCCCACAGTCAGCAGCAGCGAGCAACCGAACGAGGATGTCGGCGGAGGTCGAGGCCAACAGTCGGCGCAACCGCGCCTGGTGCGCCAAGATGGTCGAGTACCTGCGCAGCGGCCGCAATCGGATCAGCCCGGGAGTCGTCGAGCTGCCGGACTGCGACTTCTTCAACGTCGCGCCCCGTCGCACGCTCCGGGTCCTGCGGCCGGAGCTCAAGAGCGAGCGCTTCTACGAGCCCCCGACGCCCCGGGAGAGGCCCGAGTCCATCAACGACAACTTCTACTCGCGCTGGGCCAGGCGGCCGCATCCCTCGGGCAACTGCAGGTGCTCGTTCCGGCAGTCGGCCAACAGCAGCCGACTCAGCAGCCACGAGGAGCAGATCATCTCGCAGGAGATCCAGAGGATCCGCTCGAGCCTTTGCGAGGCCGAGAAGACCGGAAAGGACATCGAGGAGCTCGAGAGGAGCCTGAGCGTCGACCTGAGCCAACTCCAGGGCTCCAAGGACGAGACCGACCGAGTCGAGCAGAGCAGCGCGCCGGCGACGCCCGAGCGAAACCTGGAAGAGCACGTGAAGAAGAAGATAGTGAAGGACTTGGATAGGTACATCAGCGATCTACTGGACGAGATTTTGAACGATACCATCAGAGCCATCGCCAAGGCCGAGCGTCCTTTCGACCGCGAAAGGAGGGAATTCTCGCAGTCGGCCGCGGCGGAGGGGGCGACCCCGGCTACCTTCGACATCAGCTTCGCCTTCCACAGCAGCGACGATGCTCGGGACAAAGCCGGCGAGTCCAAGGATGGCAAAGTCGACGCCAAGGCGGAGGATCAGGGCTACGTCAATCAGGGCTTCGTGGGCTCGGCCAGCGACCCCGACGCCCTGGACTTCCACCTGAGGCGACGACTCAACGGCGAGGCCATCCTGGAGAACATCGACTCGGGCATCAACAGCGTCGAGACCGTCGAGCTGCAGCCCGAGCAGGAGCAGGAGCAGAATCTAGAGCAGTCGCTGATCGACATCATCGACGCGAAGCTCGGCGGCACCTCCATCGGCAAATCTCTGGAGGATCTCGGCATGGAAATCGACGCCAGCCACGATGCGAAAGTCGTAAGTGACAGTTTGGAAGACATTTTTAATTGGCATTTGAGTAATTTTACCGATAAAAATACCGAGTTATCGAAGATCTGTAAGAACCGGTGACGATTGTGTTTTCAGACCTCAGCGAGAGAGCAAGTGTCGGTCGAGGTACAAAGCCAAACAGCCCCGGAGAGGAAGGTAGATTCGCAGGTGACGAAGCCAAAGGCGGAGGATCAGAAAAGGGTGACGATAAAGGAGACACCTGTGAATTCACCTGCGGAGCGCTCCTCGAAATCTCTAGATGACGTGATAGAGGAGCCGTTCAACAGTTTGCGCCTCGAGTTCAAGCGCGACAGCTCCAATAACAAGGACGGCGAGGATTCCAAGCCGACAGTCGCGACGAGCAACAATGTCACCTCCAGAGTCAACAAGACGGTGTCGGTGATCCGCAAGCGGATCGCCACGAGGCTCCAAGGCAACTCGCGCCGAAAGCCCGGTAAGAAGAAGAAACCCGGAGTCGCAGCTAACCACAACAACAGCAGCAGTGGCAGCAGTAACAACAACAATAACGAGACGCCGTCATCGAGCAAATCGAGCAAATCGAAATCGTCGACGCGATCGTCGCTCGAGCTCGAGGATTACCGGAGGCGCTTCCCCGTGCCGGAGACCAATCGCCGGCACTACTTCAAGCCCGTGGACGAGGCCGGCGATGAAGTAACGCTGCGTAATCGCAGCCGTAAGCCGATGATCGTCTTCCTTCACGGCTTCGGCTCCTCGGCCGAGGTGTTCGAGCAGCAGCTGCAATACTTTGCCGATCTCGGCTATCCGTGCATCGCACCAGATTTACTCGGCCATGGGATGAGCTCAGCGCCGAACCGCCGCGCGGATTATCACTTCGGCAAATTGCTCAAGGATCTCGAAACTCTGCTGCTGCATTACGCGTTCAAGCCCGGCCAGAAGTGCGTGCTCGTCGCCCACAATTACGGGTAAGCTGCGCGTATTTATCTTCGTTACTTGCGTGCGCTTCGCGCAATTTCCATTCGGAAAAAAAGTCCTCTCGTAACGGATTAATCAAACGAGTTTCTTATTCCAATCCGTTCGACTTTTAGATGATTAATCAATTATACCTATACACCGCGCTGGTATGTCGTACCGGATCTTCTTTTTTATTGAAAAACGTGACGTAGTGCTGTCTATTACGAAAGAAAAAAAGGGGAATCTCGAGTTGTCACTCTCTCAATCATTCTTCGTTGCTAGTTGTTATCGAGAAATTAAAAGACTGTCGTCGTCGAAGCCTACACACACGATGCGCCTCTGGTCATTGAGGAACGAGAGGAGAGACAATGAGGCCAATTTGTTTCATGATCGCATTGCAACACTTGTTGCGAGCCCCTGTACGGCCAACGCGAGAATAAAACGATTGAATGCATCTTGCGAATTTTCAAATTAGCATATTCCATTGTGTGCTACTTGAATGACATAAAGAATTTAATTAATTCGATACTCAACGAAATATAAGATGCAGTTCTTTACTAATTAAAAAAGTGCTGGAAACGGCATTGCAAAAGTTTTTATCTTTCGGATCCGTCCGAATGACAGCAAATTAATCATATAAATTATTATAAAAAAAGTGATTGCATATTTCGCCTTTGCTGCGACTAGAGTTATAGAAGCAGCAAACGCTACTCTACAATTGACTGTCACGGGTAGAAAAAAATGGTAACGATTCAACGCTGTGTATGTAGGTAATACTAATGTACTGTTTAACCTCATTCTTTCAGCGACAGTATCTATTACTGGCATACACCATTGAACATTCGCTTTAACATCCTTAAAAAAGCAATCGCTTATATTATCGTCAATCAATCATTCTCTTTGCGACTTTTCGACGTTTGATGAGCATACCAATTGCGTTAAAAATAAACTTTAATTTCTCGAGCGTGTTGTAAATAAGTACGGCATAAAAAATACTTTTCCTTATTAATTCACGAATACCAATGCGAAGTCCGGTTAGAATGCGGTGCTTAAAATTCTACTCGCCGATCTTATTATTATTATTCGTGCACCCGTTCATCAGTACTCTAAACGCTTTCGTCAACCTAATACGAAGTACAATGGGCGAGCCAGAAATTTCATGATACGGTTGTATTCCTAATAATCTTCTGTTGATTTTATTTATAGAACCAAAATAATATTGCGAATGTTTAATCTTATCGCAATGCAAACGTACGATTTCATAAGAAATATCGCTCGCACAGCATACATGCAGGATTATCTTGATAACGATCATTTTAGTTACAAAGTATGCATTCTTTGTATAACAAATAATACACTGTACCTATAGGTAGATTCAGCTACACAAAAAAGCAAAAATTATATTAAAATTTCAACACCCACAGGTGCAGTTTTGCGACAGTCCTAGCGAACAAGTACACCAGCAACGTGCACCAGTTGGTGCTGATCTCGGGCGGCGGTCCAACGCCTCTGGCGCCTCCGCTGTCCGAGGGTCCGGGTCACTGCTGTCTTCGCGCGAGTCTGGCGCCACTGCTGGTCTGTGGAATGAACCGCGCTGTCCTCTACTCGGCTCGCGGTCGTCAGCATCCCTACTGCGGCGGTGAACTACTCCCAGAGCAGTGGCCCTCGCACATGAGGCACGTGCTCCACGGCATGACCTGGCCCGAAGGCGACTACGTCTTCCACCGCAGGATCTGCACACCTACGCTTCTCGTCCACGGACTTCGAGATAACAAGGTGTCGCTCGTGCAGGAGTGTCAAATGGAGAGGGTGAGTTGAACAGAGATTTTTTTCGATGATCGTTATTATACAATTGTCGTACTGGCGTGACAATGACGTTGAACGTGAGTAGATTCTAAGGTCGACATTGCAATATGAGAATTGAGACTGCGTATTGGTATCGGTTTGCGAAAAGGAGTGGGGGTTTTCATTTTGAAGCATTATCGGTTTCATCAAAGATTTCATTTATTGGAAGAGAAATTTACATGTATATACATGTGCTTTACTTTACTTAAGATCTACTGAAATAAAGTTTCTTCAACATGGCAAAAGTGCGAGCCGTAAATTTCAATTTTCAATAACTGTTAAAATTGTTAGAAAACAAAACGACCATATACAAAAGTTGTTGGAAAAAGTAAAAGTTTAAAAATAACAACCATCTGGTCTATTTGCAATGATTTTAATCCGTATATTTTCATCAGTCATTAGTGGATAGGTCTCAATCTATTAGAGGCATTCAGTTTTTATATATATATATATATATATATATATATATATATATCACTCAGTATTATTTGAAATCCAGCACAAATCTACACAAGTCACATCGTTACGAATCCGAAGAAAAAGCAATAAAACCATTCATTTGAGAAAGCAGTTGCGGTTAAAATTTGTCGTTCCTCGTTTTCCAGACTATGATCAAGGCATTCCTGGAGGCTATTCCAGCAGCGGGTCATATGCCGATGACCGACTGTCCGGAACAGCTGAATCACATGATCCATTGCTTCATCGACTTGTGGAAAAACAAGAAGTGGTGAACTCATTCGGAATGCTTGAGACGCTGGTAAAACTGGAAACCGGTGATCTGACGTGTAATCAGTCGTTTAACGAGAAAGAGATCGTGCCAAAATAAGCAAATCGAACATATATCCGTCAGTATATTAGAGTACACACGGAACGAGAGTTCAACCCTCGTACTAATAGCAGTAGATATTTTCAAAACTTTGGATTCATGCCGAGAGAAACATTCCTCGCATATGAAAAATTTGTAAAAACTGTTGTTACATGTGTATGGCATGTTGAGAGCTATTTTGCAACTATTTCAACGAGTGTTTAACGTTGTAATTGTACGAGATTTTAACTTTCCCAGTACTGTAACGCTATTTTGTATGCTTTTACGAAAAATTTATAGCTTTAAGGTTGTGTACGTTTAACAAGGTTTTCGAACTGTCCTACGCTATTAGAGTTCTACATAAAACATTAGGGCGACCAATCGTCAAACGCATGCAAATCGTACCAAAGATGTGATTTTTTTTTATACATAATATTATTATATACTCGACATGTATTCTACGGCATCGAAGCATAAATTATTCCTTTGCAATAAAATTGTGTTTGGACATTCATTTGTGATTGATTAGCACGCGCTCCACGACAAAGTTCCATCCATTCGCGCGTGACACACATCGTTCGAGTTCTCATATTAGCTGCTCTGAATCCTTTGATTAAGAGGATTCTCGGGAGACTTCATCCATTCTTTCCTGAGGAGTTGCTTCAATTGACTGAGACGCAACGTGGGATTCTGATCCTTGAGAATTGGCATCATGCGTTCCTCGAAAGCCAAGTAAGCAGCTTTCATTCGGCGCTCCGGATGCCGATCGATTTCTGGATCTTTCGAGCTAAAAGTAAAATGTATAAGAGTCGAGTTTAAAACAATGAAATGAAAAATATTTGATTGAAAATTGTAATAACAGATGATCTTTTAGATACATATATGATACAGAAAGTCGACTGAATAAATGGTTACCTTAAAACAGACAAGGCTTCGTCAATTCCATGAGCAGTCTCTCCCTCGAGCACTATCCTGTTGAGGTTCTCCTCGATAGGTTTCTCGTCTTCCTTCTTCTTTTGAGCCACTTGATTTCGTTTCTCCGTAGCCGCTACAATTTCGGCGCGAGTCAGTTTAGCAGCCGGCTGCTTACCGCCAATTTTGATCGAGGACAGCTCTTTCTCAAGGAGTGCCTTGGCTTCCTCTTTCTTCTGCAATTGCTGCAGTCGTTTCTTCTCCATCTCTTCCTGTAATCACAACGGTACAACGTTTTTAGTATAACCAAATTCAGCTGTATTTAGGATGTCTACGAGGTTTATAAGCACCTGCTTCTGCTTCTTTTTCTGCAGCTGTTTGTCGTCATCCTGCCACGCTTTGTCCTCGGCTTCCTGGGCCTTTCGCGTATTTTCGGCCTCCTTAGCCGCGGCCTTGCGGGCCCTCGCGACCACGGCCTTACTGTTTTCGCCCACAAATTTCTTCGGCATGATTACCAACTGCGATATTGAAGTAAATTTAAATTTAACTACTAACATATTCAAACTTGGCGCGCTTGCAGTCCGAAACGCAGCTGATCGCGCTCTGCCAGTGCACATGCGCCCTCTGGCTGTTTTCGTTTCTCCTTCTCTCTCTCTCTCTCTCTCTCTCTCTCTCGTTTTACGTACCTCTATCTCTCTCTTTCTACTCTCTCAGCACATAGGTACTTTTGCACGAAAAGAGGTTATAGCGCGGATTTTGGCGAGATATCTCGGCCCAGCAAAGTGAAAAATGCGCAGCTAAATGCTCGCAGCGGTCGGCCGTTTGACGAGGAATTTCGGAGCAACACTCGCGCCAACACCACCGAGGACTATGTCGAGCAAAAGCAAAAAGAAGACGGGCAAAACGGTGCCCACGGCGAGCAAGAAGGAGCCAGAGGTAAGAGAAACTCTGAATCTTTTGAGACTCACCTCTCAAGAATCGACGCTACCAGTCGGTGAAAGGAACTCCGGCATCGGCTGACTGATGCTGAGATCACCTGTCAAGACTGCTGCACTCTGACATTTTTCTTCTGACTAATAAGGACTCTGTGTGTTGTATCTCTCTGGTCTTTCGTCGTCGGCACTTGGCACACGATCGTTCGCCAGACAGAGATGGCTATATAAAGCTGTGCTGTGCATGCGCGAGAGCAGCAGCGGCTCCGATTATATGTGCACATGTGTGCGTCAGTCAGGTATAATATCGAGGGGCTTTTCGGCAAACGCAGCGACATCTTGAGGGAACTTGTCGAACCGCCTTTGCCGTATTAATCGTGTTCTGTATTAGCTGCTACACGCAAAGTAATTATAATGTATTGCGATATTTTGAAAATAATGCAGCTACCGTCTAGTTACAGGGACCGGTCGGCATTGACAAAGATGGCAACGTCACTATAAAGGTTCAAGCGAAGCCAGGCGCAAAGCAAAACAACATTACAGGTGGGATCAACAATTTGTTCGACCTTTAGTTGCAATCAAATTGTAACATGGCAAATAAGCTAATTTAGACAGTATAAGCTTAACAGATTTCGCGCAAAATTTATTTCTTGATTTTTCTCGTAGATTTTTCAGAAGAGACGGTAGGCATAGCGATTTCTGCGCCGCCACAAGAAGGCGAGGCAAACGCGGAGCTCGTCAAATATTTGGCGTCTATACTGAACGTGAGAAAGTCGGACGTAACCCTAGACAGGGTAAGGAAGCGTTTCGCATTATTAAATCGCGTGCAAACAGAACGTCACGATGTTTACCGATAATTCCTCATTTTATTTTCAGGGCTCGAGGAGTCGACAAAAAAAAGTCATCGTGACCGGCAGCAGCGTCGAGAAGGTGACGGAAAAGCTAAAAGCGGAAGCGGCGAGTGACTAATTATACGCAATGCATGTACATATAATTCATAACTACTATTGTAAATAATGCAAAGACTGAAGATTTTAAATACGCGTTTTATTATATCACAATAAAATTACTTCAATTTCTGATGTAGTGTTCTCGAAGAGAACATTTTCAGATCTCTACAGTTTTTACTTTAAAATATTTATTATTCTTTTATATTTTCGCATTCGCGTGTCCATAAGCCGTTACTCGTTATAGTCGTTATGGCATTGTCGTTGTAAGTAACGATGATCCTTATATACAACTTTGTAAATAAAAATCTCATCTTTTTTTCAACGTAACGATTTTTACGCTTCTTAGTAAAAAAGATATTCGTTTTATCATAATATATGCTTACATTTATAAATATATATATATATATATACACACTCGGATAAATAACTCAGCTACAGATCAACCAAGTAAGAAGGTATAATATTAGTTTTGACCGAATAAACTTCTAGCCATAACAGTTTGCATTAAAAAGATATTACAGATTAACTTTTAATCAAGCAGGACAGTTTGTAAAATAATTTAGCTTTCTTAGATTATTATTAAAATACACATATGTTCGAGTTGTAACATCTTCGATATTGTACCATGAACATATTTTTTATAATAAGATGTAGTACAACATAAAAAGATTACAATAACTTAAAAAAAATAATAATAATGAACGAAACAGAATACACTTAGTCGACTAATCCAAGTAATTCTCAGAGTGCACTTGCTCTTGACTTTTCGAATGTAGAGCTTCGTGTGTCGTTGCCACAGGTTTTTATTTTTAAGCTATGATTCAGCTCTATCGCGCTCATTCTTCGATACATGTATGTATAGAGGAGAAAAGAGGCGAGGATATCAGTCCTCGACGTCGAAAGTTTTGTCGTCGAGCCAAGGCCGGAAGATCGGTAGCGTCGATGGATAATGGGCGCCGCGCTTCGAAGGCGCCGTGCCTGCTGGCGCTCCTTCCTGCCTCAGCGGATACGTTGCCAGCACGATCGGAATTTGAAGCTTGATCTCCTTGTCCAAGCTCTTCGGAGTTATGACGAACTGTAGAAAGTATCGCGATTGAAAAATTGTAACGCATATATAACTCTGCAGCGATCACAAAGCGAAACTCACATAGACGTGATAGAGCACGTTGATGAGGTGGCATCCCCTCAAATTCGTGGGCGGCAAAGGCGGCACGTACATCTGCTCGTTGAGCCACTCCTCGCCCTCGCCGGGTCTGATCTTGCCTCTGGAAACGCTGGCGAGTTCCCTAGTCTCGCTGGCCAGGACCTTGCCCCGGCAGAGGTACTGTATCGTCTCGGTGAGCGAGGCTTTGGTGGACTTCATCGTGACCTTGCTGCGGTTGCTCACCGTCGCCGAGATACCGATGCTCTCGCCGGGGACGTAGCCGCCACGGTCCAGACTCACCCGGCAGAAGACCGGACCGCCGGATACGCAAGACACGCCGACGTGCTGCTCGACCTCCAGTCGCGCTGGTTGCTGCATCGAGTCATAGTGGGAAAAAGTTTTTTTATAATTGTAAAATAAATTAATCTGGCAATAGCTTTGGCTTTTTGCGCGCACGCAATAAAGGCGATTTGTTAACTGGTAAATCCCACGGGATCGTCTCGCGAGCTTGCATAACGCGCGAGTATGCGTGATTATATTCGAACGAAATGCGTGGGCGTCGATGAACGCTCACGCGCGCGCTCTTTCTAGTTCTCTAGGTCACAGACTTTTCGCTCGTACAGGCGCGTGTGCGCGATCGAGTGTGAGTGTAGATTATATTGAGGAGAATTCGCGCGGGAGTCAAGAAGAGGCTGCAGCTTTCGTTGCCCTTATACGATGTTGACCAAGATTCTTCGCGGGACCAGATTGCGGTGTGTGAGATATAAATCTACTTGAAATCGATTTTCATTGTGCAAGAACAAAACTCGAAAGTTTTAATAGATGTGGTGCTTATAAATTATCAGTGAAGCATACTTGTATGTTATGCACGTATTGAATTCAGAGAGCAACGACTCCTCGGTGTCATCGACCTCGTCTCTGCGCGAAATTTCACGGCAGGAAAACATACACCGTCTGGCGTATAAATATTTTCCGCGCTGATTAGTATTCGGAGCATGAGATCGAGAAAAACAATGTAACGCCTTGTAAGGCAATATATTACGAAGCACTTGATCGAAACGTTTACAGCAGAGTTAACACAACGAAAGCTATATTTGCATGTAAGTTTTAATAAGAGATAGCAAATTTGAGAAAAGAAACTATATATGTCTTTTATCATCTAATATAAACTCCGTTTCCATTCCAAGTCAGGCTTAGATAGAAGCGTAAGATAATAATCAATTTATCTACATTAAAAGGGAAACGCTCTTCGATCCAATCCGCAATATTCGATATCAGATGCGAGAAAGTTCTTCATGCGTATTAATTTCGGTATAAAAATTGCCAGCTTCCAATTTCATCTAGCAACTGAATCGTATCCAGTCCGATTTCGGAAGCAGCGATCGCAATACACTATCCAGCCGAACAAAAAGCTAATCATGGCCTAGAATCGTGAGAAATCTCCAGCTTCGATCGTTACAAAAGCACCGCAGCAAACTCACCGCCAGAATGGGAGGCTCGAGATTCAAGTCAATGGGGTTCATGACGATGAAGACCTGCTGATTCTTGTGGACGAGACCTCCCGGTTCCCTGAGGGCCGCCTTGCAATAATACTGCACCCATCCGTGTTTGCCGAGAAACGTCGAGGGCAATCCCAGGGGCAGACCGAGCTTGAACGGGAAGCTGTGGATTCCGGGCGACAGCAACGACGGACCGTCTCCTGAAAGGAAAACAATGAGTGTTTGTTTGCCATCTCGCCCCTTACATATACAAGCATACACGGAGGAGATTCGTTGATTTATACCTGGTTCGCCGAGGAGCCGCATCCTGAAGTCTATGTAGTTCTCCTTGTCGTAGACCCGCTCGGCTCGCTGACTGCGCACCCGCACCACTCCCTCGCCTATCACATGGAAGTGCAGACCAGACACGCTGTTTTTTGTTCAATCACAGAGAAACGGCATCGTTAAATTTTATTATACACAGCCTACTGCATAATCAGGCGCGCGATGCACGCCCCCCCCCTCTCTCTGTTTCTCGCGGACGAACAAACCGAAAATTAAACATAATCCAACCCGCTACAAGATTTGCATAATCGTATACAGTCCGCGCGAGTGTGTCGCAACGCAAGAAGCAGCCTCCTCGCGCAGAGTATAGTAACCATCGGCTATATACTCTCTGCGCAGCTGCATAAAACACAAGAGCAGACCGCAGAAATTGCACATCTTACTCGTCGAAAAGAAAAAACGACGATAGAGGGGGAGAGAAAAGTGGCCTCGCGGAAGTAAAAGTTTCGAGTACTCGCTCTCGCGTGCGCCTGTACATCGTAGAGGATGCATTTGCGCACGCGAAGCTGCAACGCGAAGATGCAGCGCGGATGCAGGTCTACCTATACATACGGTAAATTCTCTCCTGTTCTATGCGCTCGGTTGCGTCCGTCATCGTTTCGCACGCCCCCGGGAATTTCAAGAACGCAAACGAGCTACGCGGCCTGCATCGGAGTCGGAGAGGAATAAATGAGACGTGCGCTTCGAGCTTTTTAGATAAGCCGTAAAATGACGTAATGACGTATAGAGCTGATGCACGAGATTTCCGATGCCCGGTTGTGGCTGCTTGCTGCGAGTGATTAATTATTTCAGTTGTTTTTTTCACACGGCTGTGCGGTTCGGTATGACTAAATCTTAATGAACGCGTGTATCGCCTTCTCTGGAAAAGGAGAGCCCGCATAGCTGGGAAATGTTAGCAAACCTGAATATCAACAAAGTTTTTGCGCTTCATTTTCCCTTGCACTATACAGCACATTTCGAGTATATACGCACGAGCACGAATTTCGGAATTTTAACAAAGCTGTACCTGCCCGTTGGGTAACATGTGACTTATGGAGTGGAGTCACTCCAAAACTTAATAGCCGCAGCGACACCGAACCACAACAAATGCGTCCACGAGCCCATACCGATCTACAGCGCTGCACTGACGGGACCGAAGAAAAAAAACAATGGAACGGAGAGAGAGAGAGAGAGAGAGAGAGAGAGAGAGAAATTTCCCAGGACGAGGGTATAATACAATGGAGAGAAAGCGTTCGATCCAAACACCTGCGTTTTTCCAAGGCGCGCACTGTTTACGCTCGCCACACACGCCCGCGCGCGACAACATGGTGGCCGATGTTGCATATATATATAGCACAGCTCGCGCACGGACTCAGCGGAGATAATGCAACTTACTAAGCCTCGTCGTCGAGCTCGATGAGGACTCGGCCGGACAGAAAGTGCCCGGGGAAGTAGAGCAGGTTCGTGTTCTCGAAGAGGATGAGGAACTTGCTCAGCTTGCGCGTCATCCTGCGGCTGCAACCGAGCTCTCGGCTCGCGTTCTCGAGTATTACACACGCACACTTTCCCTCCTGTGTCTCTCTCGAGTCTCACGGCCGTTGCTGTATGGCCAGCTCTTACTCAACAGCGGCGGCGGCGGCGGCGGCGGCGGCGGCAGCTATATGTAATAGTACAGGTATCGACTGTTCTGGGTCCGCGAGTTTTCCGGGCCCGATGCGCGCATCATGCGCCGCAGATCTCGCGCGCGATCGACTGACTGACTGACGACTGCTGCTGCAGCAGCGATCCTCCGCGATGCCTTTTTTTCTTCGTTTCGTCGTTTTTTCCTTCCAAGCGCGCACGTCTGTCTCTCTGATGGCTGGCGGTCGCCTCCTCCTCCTCCTCCTCCTCCTCCTCCTCCTCCTCCGCCACCTCCTCGACTCGTCCTGCCCATTCTTGGCGTTGAGCTCACTTTCGCTCCCCCCTACTACATTCCGGCGAGAGGACGTGCGCTTATGTGTGTGCCTCGTTGTGCCTTTGTGCGGCAATACTCCGGGGACTTTACCTGCGATGCGACTTGTGGACCTTGTGGTTGTGGCTCGAGCCGCACTTCGATCGGCATCAGATTCGAGTGCGTTTCGTCAGCGACAACTAATGTATATGTAATTATGTGTCGCTCTGAGTAAATGGGCTCGAGTAGAAATTATTACCAATATGCGCTTATATCGAAAAATATATTCATCTATAAGTTTCTTTAAAAGGCACTTCAACATTTTCACGCGTCTCTTGCTTTCGATGTCGACCAGAGGGGTCCGTTCTCCGTTTTTATTTTTAATTTTGCTTTGGGCGTTTCGACAAACAGAAAAGCCAACAGCTTGCGTCTCCAATAGTTTTTTCGAAATCTATATAACTATTTCATGTAAAGGTAATAATTGAATATATAAGTATGCGCTCGAAAGCTCTGCTTCACTCTACTTGCGCCGAGTACGCTATTTGCCGTAAGAGCTTATTAATTTTTAATCTCCAGTTATAACTTCGATTTGGGCCACGCGTACTGCATCGCGTATTTCACAAGTTCAATCAATCATTAAATAAACTGCCTGCATTAAACTTTTCCTTTTTATATATATAGTTGTCGATGCACTCGACTTATTTTATTTCGTAAAGAATATAGAATATAAGGAATCGTGCTTGACAACGTTACTTGGACGCGATTTAAAATTAATTCATTCAGAAACGTATTCTAATTATTTTAATTAATTTATAGCGGTTGTATGTATGTATGAAAATTGTTTATTTTTCTTCAGAAACTGCAGGTTGACGAGAATCGATGCAAGTTCAAGAGCAAATGACTATAAACTCATGGATTTTATACATTATTATTGAATACGCAGATATTCCTGATCTTAATACTTTTATTTTGCTAGGCAACATTAGTAGGTAGTTTTACTACAACATGTAATATCAAGTTTTCCATATTTCTGTGGGAGAAATATTAAGTGAGCCACTGGATTATGTGCACCAATTTATTTTCAGTTTCTGTATAAGTCATAGCTAAGTGTGCATAAATTCAGTCTTTTCAGTGTCTTACAAAATATACAAAAATATTCATTTATTAATTTTTTTTCATAACCATTGCTTCGGTCAACTCCATCCCAACGATCTCCCAGTCGGATACCAAATCTGTTTGGCATATACGAATTTGTTGGATACTCTGTTAAAAATAAAATGAGTTTACCATTATAATCTTTAACAGATACAACGTTATAATATCAACAGTTCTTATGAAATTTAAAACTATTAATTATTCATACCTGGTGCTCTTTTGTGATCACAAACTTGCTTTAACCTACAATCAAAAACATTCGTTAGTATGCTTATTTATGTTTTTTCTGTGCTTTCTCTTCTTTTTTTCAGTGATTTCAAATTTTGAAGGCCATTCTTATCATTTTCTGTTGTTATTTTGTTTCTTTATGTCTGGATTGTCTTGGCGGACTCAAGTCCGAATCGTAATTCTTTGAATTTTGCCTGGAACTGGATGTTCTTTTGCTGTAGTTTTCATTAATTTAAGTTTTTTTTATGCTTATAATTTATTGGTGAATTAAGATCTGTAATTCCATCATCAGTGATCGGTAATCCATGTTAACTTTTCAAAGTGAATTCTGTCATCTATTAACTGCACTCTGTGAACAATAACTAATGTTTCTAAAGCTTTTAAAATATATGACTAAATTTTTTTGTTATCATTAACATAACCTTAAACACAAGGAAAAAGTGAAATCCAGCTTTTAACTTGTAGATGATTATGAAAGTAATACTTACGCTTTTTGTCTAACCTTCGGTTTCATCTTTTCTTTTTATTAACATCTTTGGACAGGTATCGCTTGAGGTATGCTTTTTTATTTTCTTTTTGAGCTTTCATTGAATTATGCTGGTTTACCACACACAAACACAACATACTGTGTATGTTATACGTTGCAGCTGGTTGCAGGAGGATACTGAACGACCGCAGAATAACAAGGATATCTCGAACTCTAGAACGCGCTGGTATTCAAATTGGTAATGAACGATATTGAATTTGCTATCGGATGATGAGGATTATAATAATTATAATATTGCGCAATATATTCATCAGAAATAGGGATTATTTGCTCAAGTGAAATAATTCGAATCGGCTTCCCGTTGGCGGGCGCCATCAGAGGGCAGCAGCGACCGGAGTCGTAATAACACAATATATTCGCGTTGGCTAATGGCTCCTGTTGCTCTAGTCTAAAATTCAATGGAAGCTCCGAAAGTAAGCCAAAAGGAGTACTTGAAGCGATATCTGTCTAAAGATGACAAGAAGAAAAAGAAAAAGAAGAAACCGAAGGTTGGACCAAAAACGTAAGTACAAATTTCATAATCATCTACAACTTAAAAGCTGAGTTTTCAATGTTACCTTGTGTTTTAGGTTATGTTGATGATAAGCAAGATGTTTAGACATTGTTATATTGTATGAAACCATGAGAACCATATATTTGAAAAGTTTTAGAAACCTTAGTTATTGTTTACAGAGTGCAGTTAATAGATGACGACATTGACTTGAAGAACTTAACATCGATTGATGATGAAGAAATCAGCATTTTGAACACAACTGAGGATGCTCCACAAATTGTTGGTGTAATCGACGAGCGAGGTCCCATAGATTTTGGTGACAAGCAAAGATGGAAACTTATCGCTGACGATGGAACTGGAGATATTGCCATTTCAAAAATTCCTAATAGAGGTGCAAAAGAAAATATCGATGACAACAATGTCAAAAGTAAAAAAGAGTCGAAATTAGATTCAAAAGAGAATAAACTGAAGAAAAGAAAAAAAGCTAAGAGTAAAAGCAGTAGCAGCAGCAGCAGTAGCAGTGAAGATGAACAAGAAAAGTCACAAAGAAAAAAGAGGAAAGTTTCTCTTAAAAGAAAAAAGAAAACTAAGAAGCGTAAGAGCAACTCATCTGATTCAGAATCTGAGTCTGACTCCAGTTCCGACTCTGACTCTAGTGCTGATTCTAACTCCAGTCCACATAGAAGTCACAAAAAAAAGAAAACATCCATCAAGTCTAAAGAACAAAATGATGATGACTTCCATTTTCCAAATGTAAAAATGATTGAGAAAAACAATAGATCAAATACCGATTGCAGTCCTCCTAGAAAGAAAAAATCAAAACAAAGCAAATCTTCTCACTTTGATCTCAGCCCACCAAGAAATTCCAGACGTGAAAAAGCACGTGAACACGATTCAGATCTTAGTCCGCCAAAGAATTCCAGACGTGAAAAAACACGTGGACACGACTCGGATCTCAGTCCACCAAGGAATTCCAGACGTGAAAAAACACGTGGACACGACTCGGATCTCAGTCCACCAAGGAATTCCAGACGTGAAAAAACACGTGGACACGACTCCGATCTCAGTCCACCAAGGAATTCCAGACGTGATAAAACACGTGGACACGACTCGGATCTCAGTCCACCAAGGAATTCCAGACGTGAAAAAACACGTGGACACGACTCCGATCTCAGTCCACCAAGGAATTCCAGACGTGAAAAAACACGTGGACACGACTCGGATTTCAGTCCACCAAGGAATTCCAGACGTGAAAAAACACGTGGACAAGACTCCGATCTCAGTCCACCAAGGTATTCCAAACGTGAAAAAACACGTGGACACGACTCGGATCTCAGTCCACCAAGAAATTATAAGCATAAAAAAGACTCGAACGAGAACTGCGGTACAAGAACATCAAGTTCCAGAGAATATTCCAAGAATCAGGATTCTGATTTGAGTCCACCTAGACAATCCAGATATAAAGAAACAAAATCTTCTCGTTGGGATGATAATTCAAGAAAATCGTTAACAACAGAAAATGATAAGAATGGAAACAAACGAAAGAAAACGTTAGATGGTACATCAGCTGGCCTTCAAAATTTGAAATCACTGAAAGAAGAAGAGGAAGCACAGAAAAAACGTGAACAAGCAATGATGCAGAGAGTAAGCTATGAATAATTTTCTTAGTAAATGCCATAATTAATTTGAGTCTTTGTAACTTTTTGTCTGACGGTTGCCTGGATTTTATTTTGCAGATGAGTAAAGAAGTAAGTGGTTATGGACAATCAACTGTGATCCGCGACAGAAGAACTGGAAGAAGACGTGATCTTGCAAAAGAAAACCTCGAAAAATTAGAAAAACAAAAGGCACAGGACGAAATCGATGCAAAGTATGCTCAATGGGGAAAAGGGTAAGTTAAGCGGATAACTCTATTTCTATTTTATGCTTAAATGTTCATGTATTACGCTAGTACGTTTTCCTAATATTATACTGACGAATGTTTTTGATTGTAGGTTAAAGCAAGTCGGTGATCGCAACGAAAAACTGAAAAATGACTTGTATGAAATGAATAAGCCTTTAGCAAGGTATGCTAATGATGAAGATCTGGAAAGAGAATTAAAAATGCGTGACAGAGAGGATGATCCTATGTTGGAGTATTGCAAGAAAAAGGATATTGATGCAGGGAAAAGAGCACCAGGTATAAATAATCAATAGTTATAAATTTGATAATAACTGTTAATATTATAATGTTATGCATATTAAAGATTATAATGGTAAACTCATTTTTTTACAGAGTATCCAAAATCAAAATGTTCGTATATGCCAAACAGATTTGGTATCCCACCGGGACATCGTTGGGATGGAGTTGACCGCAGCAACGGTTATGAGAAAAAATGGTTTGAAACAAGAAACATGAAAAAAGCTGTGGAAGAAGAAGCATATAAATGGAGTACTGCGGATATGTAAACTCTTTAAAAGACTCGATGAGAAAAATCATTGGACATATATATGAATATTTTTTTATGTTTTGTAAGACACTGAAAAGGCTGACTTTTATGCGCACTTAGCTACGACTTATGTGTTACATGTTTGTGTACAGAAACTGAAAATAAATTGGTGTACATAATCCAGTGGCTCACTTGATATATCTCCCACAGAAAGATGGAAAACTTGATGAGGCATGTTTTGGTAAAACTATCTACTAATGTCTAGCAAAATAAAAGTAGTGTCTTTAAGATCACGAATACCTGCGTATTCAACAATAATGTATAAAATCCATGAGTTTATAGTCATTTGCTGTTGACCTTGCATCGATTCTCTCCAACCTGCAGTTTCAGAATAAAAATAAACAGTTTTTATATATACATACAACCGCTATCAATAAATTAAAAGAATTAGAATACGTTTCTGAATGAATTAATTTTAAATCACGCCTTTCATATCCGCGTCCAAGTAATATTGTCAAGCACGATTCCTTATATTCTTTACGAAGCAAAATAAATTGAGTGCATCGACAACTAGGAAAAGTTTAATGCAGGCAGTTTATTTAATGATTGAATGAACTTGTGAGCCAAATCGAAGTTCAAGCTGGAGATTAAAAATGAAAAATCTCGTCAAATAGTGTGCTCTGTGTATGAGTAGAGTGAAGCAGAGCTTTCGAGCGTATAATTATATATTCAATTATTACTTATTTACATGAAATATATAGATTTGGAAACAATTATTGGATGGACGCAAGCTCCTGGCTTTCATGTTTGACGAAAAGCCCCAAGTAAAATTAGAAATAAAAACGGGAAACGGATCCCTCTGGGCAGACGTTTATTGACATCATCGAAAGAATGGCGTTGAAGTGCCTCTCAAAGAAATCCATAGCTGTAGAGGTACTGATCGATACCTTTTTCACTGCGATCGAGCCAGTTTACTAACATTTTACTTCCCCCAAAAGACATCGGAAGCAAATAAATACGAGCAACATTTAATAGCCCACAGATCAATAAAAGACGGATCTCTTGACCCACATACGCACAGTAGTCGTAGCAGTTTATTCGAGCAAGAGCAATAATTGCATCCGCAGGCCTAAACACACAGGCTATCGGACAGCACAGCCAGCGCGTGTGTGCGTAGGGAGCTCTCAACAACACGGGAGCTCCCGCATAAAAAGAGCGAATTCCCAACTGCCCATCACAGGCGCGCGCGCAGCCTCCCTCTGGGTCCTCATTCCAATCCCCGTCCTAATGTGCTCGCGCGCCTGTACATTCAGCTCGAAGCTCGTCGAGTCGCATCCAATCAAAATAAGCGTAAGCCCCCGTATTCCCTCGCGAGTCTTCCGTCCTCGTCGACGCGCAACTTCGAAAGCAGCCCCCGCGCGCCGAGCCGAAGGGATCGGCTATAGCGCGACAGTAGTACGGCCGTAGTTTCGTGCCGGCAGACACAGTACAGCGGGCCGCGTATACCTATAGGCATCGAGCGGCGTCGGCGGCGGCGGCGGCGGCGGCAAGGGCAGGGTCGTCGGCAACGGACTCGCGTGAGCGAGAGAGAGGGAGTAGAAGTAGCGCGAGTGTACGGCGCCGTCGACAGCGCAGCTCAGTAGTGCGTCCCGCGACGTCGAGCTGGGACACGAGCCCATCCTGTCTCTCGTTCCCAGCATACGGCCGCGAGACTCGCACGTGCGACCCTCGCGATTCCGCCGGTGTCGAACGTTGAATTATGCATGCGCCTCGAGGAGATAAGGAATCCGCCGGTTGTGTTGTGTAGAGCGGCAGCCGCGTGCGTGCCGATAGAGTAAGGCGAGCTGCGACGCCCGGCACGGCATCCTCTTCTGGAACATCGTCGGGGGATCCGCCGATAGTACGTGGCCGCCGGCGAGATTCGCCCACTGCTGCCGGCATCCTCGGCCATAACCTTAAATCAGCCCCGCGCGACACTGCCGTTCAGCAAAAACGCCGGTCGCAGCGCCGGAAGAAGAAGAAGAAGAAGAAGAGGGCGGAGAAGGAGCCGAGGATTATCGAGCTTTCGACGCTTTTTCCCACGGCGCGATCGGCCCCCGATAAGCCGCACCGCCACGCGGAGCAGAACAGTGTAGAGCCAGTCGACGGCCGCGCGCCGCTCTGAAAAAGAGCCCGAGGCCCCTTTTTTCCCCCGCTGAAAGCAACGATCGCGATCGTGTGTACCTGTGAGAGTGCGGTAAGATGGGCTGCAACACGAGCAAGGAGACCATACAGCAGGCCGTCGAGGATGCGAAGGACGACGTTAAGGAGACGGCGAAGGACATTGCTAGAGATCTGATCAAGGAGGAGAGCAGCAATAGGGAGGAGGCCAAGAACGGCGGTGGGTAGCTGCTTTTTACCGATTTTTTCCCGCCGCTACACTTTCCGTTGTGCAAATTGGCGCAATCTTCTTTTTCCCCCTCGCTCTCGACGCCCGTCGATCGTTTTCCCCTCGCGCGGAGTTTCCCTGTGTATTACAACGCTCGCTGCGCAGGCCGTTCTCTGGAAACGCGGTTTCATTTATTTTTATTTATTTATTTTCTTGCGCTACCGATTTCTCGCGCCTCCGTCTACGATTGCGCAAAAGCGAGTTTAAAATGTGCTTTCTATGCATTTTTAATGCAGCGCGACGAGCCGCAAAGTTGTTCTCGCTCGTGTATTATTGATGCAGCCGCGCAGCTACCTATGCGTGTGTACGTCACTCTCGCGGGGCCGTTATCTCGCATGAATTTTTCTGTGAACAAACGTTAAAAATAAAGATACCCATCGCGCTTGCCTTGTGTGCGCACCGCGATGAGTCAGGTTCGACGGTGTTATCGCATCGTTCGAACAAGTGCAGAATGACGAGGAAACTGTCATTAGTCATAATTAACGAATCGCGGAAAAGCGCTTCCAATATAGCTCCGTTCGATTTTTCCTTGCTCGAGCACGGCGCTGTTAGCTCGCGTGTCGGTAGCGAGGCAGATTTCGCGAATCCGCCCGCGAAAAGAAGGCCGCTACGTAGACGCGCTAATGGATTACAGCAAATATAACGTCCGACGCTTTTTTCGGTCTAGTCTCGGCGGCTTTTAGCGTGATTTCTCGGGAAACACTTTGATTTACTCACACGTCGAAGCTTTTTGCGAATGTAAGCTCGTTAAAAAAGCCGAGCGGACGCAAATCGAGCTGTAACTTTCCTGCGACAGTGCGAACTGTCCGCTTTGCAGTCGATTCGCGCGGACAATTAGAGACGATTATCGAATCGCCCGCTGGCTTATTCTCGACTTTTCTGCGCTTGCAGGCAAAGCGAGCGTTCTAGCCTCGATTCGAGAAAAAACTGGAAAAGCGCTGAAACAATTACCTCGCTGCAGCGAATTAAGCCGTTCTCCACGTGGAAAAAATGTCAAATTAATCTTTACATTCGCGCATACTCCGCGAATGTAAAGATTAATTTGAAATTTCCATCGATCGATAGCCGCCCGTGAATGTTGCGAATCAATTCTGAAATATGAAGCGAAATCGCATTACAGCGAACGCTTTCTGCGCTTCGTGTTATATAAAAAAAAACTCACACCTCTTGCACGTCAAACACAAGTCGAGCCGCTGCTATCCATTAAAAATCGAATTACAGCAGTCGTCGCAAACATCGCGAACTGCGTATCGCAACGAGCTCTCATTAAGTAATGCACTCGACGACTCGTCGACGCTCGCTCGGGAAAAATTAATTGCTCCAGAATTTTCGCGTAAAGTCCGATTCATCTGCGCGCTGCGGCTCTGCCATAATTTCTTGCGCGCAACGTCCATTCCGCCCGCTGGAATTGCGAGAAAAAGTCGTCCAAGGCACTATACATCCACGTCCGCAGAAAACTGCAGCAGCTCGCGAGAGGGCCATTTCGTATAGGGCACCCGGCTCTGTGTACATCTATAGGTATACGCGTTCGCGCTAGAGTATAAAAAGCGCGAGTCGTCGCGGGCACTATGGCTTTACGACGAGTCTCTTGCGCGCGCGTATAAGTGTATATCTCAGTCCTGGCGCCAGACTACAGGCGACAACGCGCGCGCGCGAGAGAGAGCAGTTTTCGCTGTTTTCGTGCATCGCTGCGGTGTGTACGTATACGTCTCTGTGCGTATGTGAGCGCAGCAGCCGTCGTATTGTATTCGCTGGCGCCGGAAGAAATCAATTGCGCAGAACCGCGCCTTCCTCTCGCGCACTTCTTCATTATGCGATAGTGTATGCGAGAAGAGTGTATATACATCGCAGCGCTACGACACGAGCTGTACATAGCCGCATGCCGAGGTGCACGAAGTGGGTGTCGCGAAAGTCGCTCGTCGCTGCCGCCGATTGTCCTTAGGGGGCTTTTCCCTCTCCCGTTTGCATCGTCTCTTTCTCTCCCTCAGCCGCGACGCGTCGCGCACACGTACACACGTTGATTATCTCTCGTTATCTAGCAAGTTTGCGCGCTTGGCTGTCTGCGACGGCTACGTGCGGGAAGCGTGTTTTCCGAATGCGCGTCGGAGAGCTTCTCCGATGGAGTTTCTTCTCCGACGAGTTGTCTGCGCTGCTACTTTCGCCGCTGCTGCTGCTGCTGCTGCGGCTGTGCTGAGAATTTCGTGGGATGACACGGAATTCGTCATTTCCGCACTGGTTTGTAGGCGACTGTTTTTGAAATCTCTCTCAGTGCGAGTTTAGGAGTTTGCTTTCGTTGAAATGGAATTTTATAATTAAAATCATTGCTATATGTAAGGTGAACGGAAGCTTTTAAACAAGCATTTCGAGGTAGTTTTTATTAAAATTTTAAGCTTACGCGCGCAGTCATTGCACGGCCGACCGATGCAGAGGCTTGGCGAGAATATTGTTATGCCACCTATACGTGCCTCTATATGTACCTTAAAATTAAGTTTAATTTAAGTAGTAAGCGCAGGAAATTCTGATTTTTAAAAAATCAAGATTCTCGCGACAATATAACGAAGTACACCCCTTGTTATCATATTTTTCATATTCTCAGTTTTCACGTTTTGAGGTTAGGAATTCAAACATATACGCAGACATTGCGAGGGCGGATAGGATAGTTATCGTATCCTCTTAGAGTATAGGGTGTCGTTACTAATTCATATTTTTTTTAAACTGATGTGAAATGTGAAATTTTGACTTAATTTTGATTTGCGTCTATGCTTGGATCACGATACACTGTCAAACCAAGCTACTTTGGACCGGTCCTTCCCCCACCTGTTAAACTCTTTGAGCTTCTGGCTAGCAAATATAGGTGGTGCACAAAGCTTTCTTCTATTTCCATTACATAAATCTGCGAGCCCAGTGCATATATAGCGGTGCATATCACCTATGCCAAAACTGCTCTTTGTTATAAGCCTGCTTGGACCGCTCATGCTATAACTGATTTGGAAGCATTCTTTTCATTTTTGGATATTCGTCGAAGGATGATAATTAAGGACTCTAATGCTCGTTATATTATTCTAATCCCACAATTTTTACCAAAGTGTCCCAACAAGAATATATTTAAGCCAGAGTATGTCAGAGTAAGTCAGGGTAATTTCTGCGCCATAAAAAGGCAACCACCTATCTGCTGTGTCTATACACTAATTGAAAGATAGTTCGCGATGCACTAAATAAGCGCAGTAATGCGCCCTAATTCGCATGCCACGATCTTACGTATCCATTTCAGTATAAAAATCACAATTTCTCAAAAACACGAAAATGTGACTTAAGTCATTTTGCCGGGAAGCCACAGATGTATGGAATTAGAAATCCATTCATCACAGCGACTTTATCACACGATTCTTGCTGCCTTAAGCCTTGATTTGCATGTTCGCGGCTTTTTCTACGTAACTTACAATCGGAATCATACAGATTGTAATGCCCGAACGGTAACACTCAGCCACTGCACACGGCCACGAATAAGGTGAAACAAGTATCCACTTCACACAACGCGCCGGTGTATTAATAATATTAATACACCGGCGTAGAGAAACGATTGCGAGTTACGTAAAAAAATCGATCTGTACTAAAATGGTGTCGTCGCATTGAAAGTTCAGCCGCACACACGGCGGCAACAATTTATTCTGGCGAGCAACAAAGTTCCACAATGCCGCCGCGATTACTATATTTTATTCAACAGGTTTAACGACGCGCTTAGCGTGAGCTTTTTTTATGAAGCGATGTCAGTCTTTTCAAAATGAAATGGTTTTAACAAACAAAACTTGTGCACCAGAGTGTTTGTCCCGCTTGAAATGCATTGGGGTGCCGTTACTGATTTCCATTCAATTTTCAATCCGGTCTGTGCACACAAATTTTTTTTTCGTTTTAATCTGTTTTATCCTAGCTTTGCGTAAACATCGAGGAAAATACATCCTCCAACAACTACTCCATGTCGCTGGCGTTACTGTTTGCGTGCGTTTAGCCAACAGCGCAAACAGACGGTATAGTTAATGTCGTACAGCCGAGGAAAAACGACGAGCAGGATTCATTATTACGAGGATGGTCCAAAAAAGCACAGCAAAGTAGACCCCTGCGTCCAGACAATGATAAATAAAATTGCCGAAGTTCATGAATTCTACACTTTGAATAAATAAGGATGTAACTAAATTTTATGGAAGCTGTAAAGTTATCAATTTAAAATTATGATGAAATAAGTACTGCGAGAAGCATCTTAAATCTTCGATACCGCAGCGTCATAAAATTAACAAAAGCTATTCGACTTTGAAAACAACCTCAAGTTTTCATAGTATACCCAATAATGCATGTCTGCCGTATACTGTGGTTATACTACTGCAAAGTCTTTGATCGCCTTAATTATCAAAGAGTAATTTGTATATTAAAAATAATTTCGAAATATATGCGAGCACAAATATTCATTTCACTTACAGTGCTGTATTGATCAAATTGGGAAATCAAGTACAACAAAATTCTCACACATCAGTGTCTCGATCTATACAAAGGCTCGTTCAACAACCTCGATTACAACTCGACACAAATTCACTCGCTACATCCCTCCCAACCCTTACGAGTAAAACGAAACTTTCGTATACACAGCAAACAACAAGATCAGCGAGTAATCTATAACCTCGAGCACCCCCTAGAAAAAAAGAAAAGAAATTAACCCTTCGCTATCACGTGCCTTTCACACTCGTGCGCCGCGGCAAGAGCGATCACCTAGAACGCTAGTCGCGGCGGCGACGGTGACGCTGGCGGCTCGTTCGCAAGCTTATATACATGCTCACGTATTTGATTTTCCCGATCGAGCGAGTCATTCGTCGCGTCTCGAAGCTCGCCTGCGCGAGCGGTTCGTTGCGAGCGAGCAGTCCTCGAGGATCGCGTGCAGGCCGGGGCTGACCTCCTTAACGACATCTTGATAGGTGCAGCAAGTTTATGGGACCTGCGCGAAGACAAATCTCGACCGGCTGGCAAAAGCCCCTGCCGGCCGCCGACGCCGCTGTCAATGTCCACGAGCACAAAGCACCGGCTAATTGGCGAATCGCTCCTATTTTTAGGAGAAAACAATGCCAAAGCGACCTGCACTCTCGGTTTTCTTTCTTTCAACTTTTCCAGCTACGGGAGAGAGCGAGCATTATTAACGGCCCAGAACCGAGACACTGTTGTTATATATGTATATGTGTGAGACCTCGAAATAGAAAACGTATACACGTTTTAGGATACATCCAGTGTAGCCTAGTTTTATGCGCGATGCCCCGCCGATACAAGAAATAACAACAAGGATACATTCGCGCTTGGCCTTTTACTTTTCTTTGACTCTTTTCGTGCATTATACTATGGATTGATCTACGCGAAGAGCAATGAATGGTGCGTTAGCAAAATTTTAATTATTATTTTTTATGAAAGACTAATATACTCTAGCTTGTGTATACTTCATTTTTTGTCAAAATCCTTTGTCATTTATAAATTTGAATCTAGAGTGTGCAAAAATGTTTGTCTCTTCGGTAATTCAATTCGTTTATAATCTTCTTTTTAAAAATCAGATTAATCCTGATAGATATACAGAATTGTATTACCGAACCGTTGAATTCGATTAACCATAAATAATTGTATCATGCCTTTGCACATGTTATGTAACATTATATCAGCATCAGATTTTATAAATTTAATCAGATTAATAATGATTATAAATAAAAATAAAATAACTACGCGTTTACTTGCAATCAACTTAATTAGTTCTTACTTGCTTCTGAAACTCTATTAGTAGTAGACACCCTCAGTTAGAGAAAGATTCAACAAGTATTCAGCACGTTTCAATTTTCTATCCAATTTGAATTTCAATTTATGAGCCGTCACTCAGCTCCATGCATACTTTAAAAAAGCCCGATATAGCATGAACGCGCCTGATAAAAATTTGAATATTTATAGCTAATTCCAGCCAACGCATTTACTTATAAAAATAAAAAAAATGAAATGAACAAAACGAGTCAAACTTTACCAAGATTGTCGTTGCGTATTATTCCGATGCCTCCTACGCTGTGTATGGAAAAATAAAAACCGCATTAAAAGTCAAGCTCAAACAAGCCCACATATTTTCGCATTTCCCGCTCCGACAAGTACCAGTAATATGCGGTCGTCGTTCGTCAGTTGGAAAAACGCGAAAAATAAAAACGACGGTTTCACGCACTCGTCGAAGCGCTCGGGTCCTTTGAATTCAAATACGATTCCGATTGAGTACACTCGAGTTAACGACCAAAGCTCAAACGAGAGTGAGAGAGAGGGAGATGCAGATAAAGATATAGCGAGAGCGAGAGCAGGAGAGAGAGAGAGAGAGAGAGAGAGAGAGAGAGAGAGAGAGAGAGAGAGAGAGAGCGAGAGAGAGAGAGAGAGAGCGCGAGAGAGAGAGGTTGAGTGAGAGCAAACGCGAGTAGAAGCTTGAAAGCCCGTGTCAGGTGGACTTCCGGGTCTTTGACCGAGGATCGATTTTCCGACGGACGTTCTCTTTCAGGGCTGCCAACGTTCGATCATCCGCCCCGCTCCTACATATACTATACACCCCACACGCGTTCAGATGTGCGTTCACCCTGTGTGTACGCATAATATTATACGCGTCGTATACAGCTGAATACCGATGCGTCCGCGCGCGCGCGCGCGCACACACACACACACGCGCGTATACGTATATCGGAGCGGCCGATCGAGGAGGGCGAATACAGCGATGACATATTCCGCGACGAGCCACAGCGAACGTCGATACTCGCTGTATACTTTTCCATCGGTATACCGAGGGATGCACTTGCGCCGCGTATGAGCGAAGGAAAAATTATCGAGGAATATAATAGCACTGTGTGTACACAACCAAGTGGTATAGTTTCGACCGGCGGTTTCAAGATTGGCGAAGCAGTAGAGGACGATGATTCATCGCGATTCAGAGCCGATATGACTGATCGTTTTAAGTATAGAAGTCTTAATCGCAGCCCTTTGTTTCTGGGAATTCCGTAAGCTGTTTATACGGGTCGGCCTTTTGATTTGAAATGAGATTTGTATTTTTTTTCAACACAGCGCTCTCGCTTTTGCGCCCTAATGAAAAAGTCTTTTTTATTCCAGCTATTTTCAGCCGCTTTATTGGGGAATGAATCTAAAAAAGATAATTGCATGCGTGCTCTGCGTCAACCGCCGTTCAGCAGTAAAACGTAAAATTGCTACTGTTATATCTTCTCAGAGGTATCTGCGCACTTTATTTTCCCCCATGTTTATGCGCTTGCGCGCGAAGGCTTAAAAAAAAGAAAAAAGAAAACGTTTGTGTGTAACTTCTTGATGAATAGCATTTCACTTTTTCACCCGCGCCGATGCATGAACATTAACTCACAGGAACAATTTACTATAGTCCGTAAAAATGTACAGTAAAAACTTTAACGTGCTTCGGGTCTGGAAAATTTATCACGCGATGTAGAGACTAGAGCGAGACGCAAGGGCTCAGCGTAATACTAACTCGACTTTTTATATGAAAAAAGTTCGCATACGTTTTTGATGAACACGCTGTTTATTCTGCGTAACTTTTCCGCGAAATAAAGCCCACGCTATGACATATAATTAAGTATAATAGTTTTTGCGAGAGCTACGCGTGTAGCTTTAGTTTGGTTTTTTAACTTTGAGTTCGATTTAATTTAACCATTTGGTTAGAAATAACAATTTTTTGTCGTGTAGTATATGCGAATCTAAGGTTAAGTTAGTTTTAAAATTTAACAACAAAATCAAAGCGTACGTTCGATTTACTTTTCCATTGAGTGTAGCTTTTCTTTGTAATTAGCTTTGATTGCGAGTAAAGTGGCAATCGCTACGTACTCATGGAGGACAAACTTCTATAAACGAGCATTATAGGCGAAAAGTCATTACCAAAGTGTGTTCACACAGCCATTACGCGGTCTTACCCATATCTATGCGCGAGTACTAGTTATTAGAGTGAATGTGGTCGGAATCCCCGAATATCAAACGGCAAATTCAATCAGTGCTGCAGAAATCAAATTTTTCTCGTGCACGCAAGCATACGAGAAATTCTCGCCACCGAAAGCTGGCCATTTGGAAAATGAGACGTGTATCGCACCCAAGAGACACTTACCCCCGGGAGGGGGGGGGGGGCGTCACACCTCGCGTGGAGAAAGCCGCAAGAAGTAAGAACAACGCTCGAGGCCAGTGGACCAACTCAGTGGTATTAACCGTTAAAGTGCGCTCGCACGCAGCATTACACGCTGGCTTTCTCACCCCCTTCGCAAGTGGCGCGCCGTCCGTCAGCCGGTTCGTAACTAGGTCTTGACACGCGACGCGTGTGCGGTTCCTGCCCGCGCGTATGCCAATCGACCGGCCGTTGCTGCTCGAGCTCGTCGCCTAATAACGTGATTGACTTCTGATAGCCGTTGTGTGTTCCACTTTTTTTCGCTTTCCCGCGGCAAAGCCCCGTATTCTTGAAACGAAAAAAGGGGCGAGACGAGGACAATTCTTGGATTACCGGAGTAATCGACACGCGGGGCGACAACGACGACGACGCTGCTGGCGCCCGACAGTCGATTATACGTCCGGTGCGGCGCGCCAGGCGGACGACGACGCGCGCTGGAAAACTTGCAGGATTTTCAGCGCTCGACATTACGTGCGCGGGGTGGAGTTTCCGGAGCCGCGAGCGAGGGAAATGTCGATGAAAATCGCCCGATCGACTTTGGGCGCGAGTGGATTAATAAGTTGAAAGCTCGGCAGGGGTGGAGCGATTGATGCTTCTGACTTCTTTTTAATTATAGAGATTCGAGCCGAGATTGAAATCTTTGCCCCGATAGTTTTATCGATATTAATATCTGGATTTTTCTTTGGAACACGTGAAGGGATGAAAATTCTTGTTTTAAGCTGCTTGATTGCTCGTTTAATGATGTATTTCAAAAGAGTTACGATTATCGGCTTTATTTGGTTTTTACATTTAATTATTTATTCTTGTACGACCGCACTCTACTCATTAGCATGAGGTACATTAACTGCTCGTCGAATACAGTTGCGAACGTAAAGAGAATTTTTAACTAGATTAAAAATCTCTAAAAGCTTTCTCACATTCTCGGAAGCTTTAAGATGTGGCGATATTTTTTTTAAACGCTGCGGTAGAAACAGTCAAGGATTTATAAACAGTAGACAAATAATTTGTTTACATTTTATCGAGCGCATTAATTCACAATGATCGAAAAAATACAAGTTTAAACAAAGTTCTAGATTACAATATTATACTATAACAAGAAAGTTTGTAGTTGTGTATAGAGCTCGTTCAAAAGACGGTGTAAAATTATGTGGAGTCATACTAAAGACTAAAAGTAGTATATTCTTTTTAGTTTATAACGTCACATTTTATACAGATTATTATACTTTCTATTTTTATTTATGCAATCTATTTTCATCAAAGTATATCGAAGGTTAGTGTGAGGGGGGTGTTCTTATTATAAACGTAACAAACTTTTTATGTTTTTTTAGAAAATAGTAGTATGCCTAGCTTCAGCTGATAAAGCATAAATGTAAATAATAAGGATATGTTTCACATGACTATAAGTCTTACACAATATATATTTTTTCGCTAATACTGGGTATTTGAAAATACATTCGTATAAATAGGAATATTTGTTAGAGTTAATGACACTAAATTATTTTTGAACTAACAAAATCAATGATTATGAAAATCTGTTACTTTAAATATGTTGTCCGAGAAGCAATTTAAAGCCAGGTTGACATATTTATCTCTTCCGTTCCTTTTGTAATTCTCAGTGATACATTGTAGGAGTATTTGGCACTTTCATTCACTTGTCACGCGATTCTCGGTGAACTCAAGCGAATGAGGTGCGACTGCCAGGGGTCACTTTTCGTTAAAATCTTCCAAGAATTTGTTTTGTGACAGTGCACACGCACACACCTAAAACAGCGTGCACACAGCACATACAAGCGCGTAAGCAGCGCTTACGCACACACAGACACTACACGACACGCGCCTACTAGACGCCGTTTCGGGTATAGCGCTGGCTCTCGTGTCGCGCTATACTTTCTCTCTCTGATCTCTCTCTCTCTCTCTCTCTCTCTCTCTCTCTCTCTCTCGAAAAGCGCGTGGCGCAAATAGCGCAATAGACGCTGTAGCTAGGTTAGATAGCAACATCCATCAAGCCGGTGCAACTAAAAGCGCATAACCTCGGTAAGCGCCTCGAGTACGCAAGATACACGCGAGCATGTAATACCCGGACCGGGCGACGGCCGGAAGATATTCTATTTTTTAATTTAGGAAAATAAAGGTATACCGGGCGTGACTAGCCCGAGAGGTTAAGCACGAATAAACCGAGTGAAAATCTTTATTCTGCCAAATGATCAACTGAATAACGATTTGAAACGTAATGCACGTACATTTCCCATCTAAATTTACAATCTGGTCGATATAATTCAAAGCATTCGCACTCGCTTGATCGAATCGAACGAAGAAAATGCGAGTAGAAGAACGCGCGGCTGATATCAGGGTGTGGAACATCGAGGAGCCATCAGCGCAGCGACAGCACGAATGGAAACAATTCTTATTTACGCTCGGCTCTCTGAATGCATTCAGTCAGGTCTTATTGTATACCAAACAGTCGCAAGGCGCACATTCGCTTTGGGGAGCTATTCCTCACTGTCGCTCTATGCTAATGCAATGCGTTGACTGTGGAGGGTGAGCGGGCGCGCGCGCCCGCGCGAGGGAGGATCGAGAATTTTCAATGTCGCGCGTTTGATCGATGTGCAGCCACGAGGAATATGACGCCATTAATTTCAATGACGTTACGCGCGGCAAACCTACTTTTCGACTTGCGCAGTCCTAGACCGCGAGTCCGCGAAAAGGTGCTGTGCCCTCCCCGTGCAGCGCGCGCATACAATAACGAAAACAATGCGCGAAATCTATAAATATCGCGCCTTACGCTATGCACACACACACACACACATACACACATACACACAATACACAACGTATAATGCAAGCTTTGCTCGCGGTTCGGATTTACATGCCGAATGACGTGATTTTCTCGTCGGAATTCGTTAGTATGCCTGGATTCGTGGGAATTTAATATGTAGCGTCTTTTGATATGGTGAATTCTGAAGGGGTGTGTGTCTGTTTGTGCGTCGCGCATATTAATTTCTGTCTGAAAGACAGCCTATACGGCACGATATAAAGAATAAGAATTTTGTTCATTTCAATGACAATACTTCGTTTGATAGTTTTGATGGACGACTCGCTCGATAATGCTATTCTGTATTTGCTTCAGCACATCACTCTTCTATTATGCAATCAATTTTACACTTGTCTGTGAAAATGTGTTTTAATAGTGAGGCGATTTCGCAAAGTCGGCCTAGTATTCTAGGAATTCTAACCATCTTTTCGCGAGAATTTACTTACCGTATATCTGAACGCGATTTCTCTCTTTATTTTTCAATGTGTCCGAGATAAATTATACTTGAATGTGCTATAATAATGTATAAAGTTTAAAAAATAATTTTTATATTTAGACATTGTATATTTTGCCGCTAAACCCTTTCGCAAAAATATAAATTTATTGAAAAAAAAAATGTTTGTCAGTAATCGTTAGAACAGCCATACAAATGACAATAACTAAAATCTATAAGAGTATCCGGTTCATACGTCTATACCACACGTTGAAATCACTTTCTTGTATACCCCTGACATTCCTCTACTACAGTCGGTATCATACCAAATTCGCTTATGACCCTTGATCGCTTAATTAAATTACAATCGATGCATAAAATATTCAAACAACACCTGCACGAATCAACTCGTGCGCTGCACAAGGCTTAAGAATTAATTTACCTATGAAAACTACGGCCACGTGTTGCCTGTCATCGATGTTACCTACCCCCAAGCTTGTAGGTACCACGTAAATTCTACCTTATCGACTAGTATGTCCTTCAGAGCTTTCACAAAAAGCTCTGCAGATGTCAGCTAAAGCTGGTAGCCGAGCTTTCACTGACGATCGAAGTACGACTCGAGAATCTAGCTCACAAGCCGGGAGCATGTGACAATATTGACATATCTAGATTGTCTGAGCTGCTTCGTAACTCAGAATAATTACGAGCCATTTCCAAAGAGTTTAAAAAGCTCTATCACGTGGCACAGATGTTTTCGAGTCTTTACCTCCGCACTTTCTTCACGTGTTTTTCACTACCTGTTTGTTGGTAAAAATACTACAGTTGAGGTAGTCTTTTTCGTCGCCGAATTTCCGACATCTTTTACTATCCTACACAGACGCGAAGCTCAGAAGAAATGTTTTAGCTTTATTTATAAACTTAGAAAATTATGAAAATATCTTATCATGAGTAATTTACTCGAGTACAAATGATTTAATTGAATCTAAAATCCAAGATGGTGAACTAAACAAAATATTGAGTACTTTTTATATTCAATAAACTAATTAAAAGCATAAATAAATCGTTGACTTAATAATCAGCTTTGGATAGATGAGCGTACCTTTTCAGAGCTTCACTCAAAGGTTTTATTGGCTCTTGAAAAGCAATATATCCAAACTTTTATCCGATTCCTTTCAGTATGCATCTTTTGGCGGAGTATTGAAAAGTGCAATAAAAGCACTTGAGCTAATATAAAACTACCTACACTTTGTAAATACATTTTATTTAACTTTTGACTTACAAAAGTCAAATTTGTTCGCTACATAAAAGACTTAAAAATACTCTTGTTTTTTTTTAATAATGGTAAAGCCTTTTGTTTTTTGAACATAAAATGAAGCCAGAAATAAATATGATTATGACTTTGCAAAGAAAATCTTCGCTTTGATATACATACATTATAAATAATCCTATACTAAACGTAATAAAATTATCAACGCAAGAAATATCAAGCTTTGTTTACGATCTAGAATAGTATAATTAGAACAGTTGACAATCTTTTTTAGCATTGCGTTAGAATTAAATGCGATTTAGCTTTGTTATTATAAACTAAAACGACACGAATGTATAACTTTGATTATACGGGTCTGAAAATCGTAAAACGTACGGAAGAAAAACGAGAAAAAAGCTCAAAGTTCTGGAAGGGAGTAAAAGATCTAGCATTAAACTACCACTCGACCGGCGTCTAATCCTGTGAAGCGAAAAAGGATGCGCAATTAGCGAAGCATCCTCGTAAAGTTCAGGGTAAATGGCTTGCAGCACAGGACCATGGGATTACCTGACCGACAGCCAGGTGTTATATACCTGAACGCCCCCTGTGCAAGTTAGAAAAGAGAGTAGAAGGCGGTTTCCCTGAGCGTGTAAAACAGAATGCTTAGAATGAGATATGAGATTGCACAGCAAAAATATGAGGATTCTCAAATGGCTATTGCATTTTTTACAAATAGCTATAAACAAACTAATGTATTAGAATGTAGAAATGAAAAATAGGGTTATTTATTGATCTATTACTTTAAACAATCGATAGATTATAAGATAATTTTAAAATAAAATAAAAAAATTAATAAATAACCCTATTTTTTAGGTATTTTTTAGGTATTATTTAAATAATACCTAAAACTTTCGATCGTTCTATCTTGAAGGAGTTTTATTTATCGTCTGATTGGTTACTTAAAAAAGGGCTTGCGGTTCGATTTTTAAATCGAATATGTATTTTAAATTTTATAAAAATGATAAGTAAAGCAATAATACTTGTAATAAAATGAGATATTAGGATGGTATCTTTATTGAATCCAAACAGTTACTGATATTTAGAATTTTACGATCAGGCAATCCACAACATAAGCTATATGTATGTACGTTCGGACCACTAGCGATATCAGTACAAAAACAAAGCTGTTTTGGACTGACTTGCGAGCCCTTTCGACATTGCTTAAACTTTCCGTGTCTCTGGCAGGTAAAAATAGGTGGCACATGCTCATTTTTTCCATTTCCCTCATAACAATATGCGCGCCGTGTCTAGATACATGTGGTGGTGTGCTACCCATGCTAAAACTGCCTCGATTGAGCTGATGGTAAAAAGAAAAGCTACATGTATTTTCATTCATCAAAGAAATTTGCCCGGAACCTGCAAACTTATCTACTCATATTTATATCATTTGAACTTGTTAATACCAGAATTCTGGCGAATTTCAAACATTTCTAGACTGTCGCATATAGCACGCATAACTCCGAAGACATTTCATCTCCTTTAGAATGCCTATTGTGCCCTGCTGTTCGAATGATCATTCTTATTTTACGTAATACTTTATATAACAATAAACTTCTTTTACAGTTTTCACGAGTAATCCACTGAATTTCTTTCAACGATATGTATGTGGAAAACCATTCTTATCCTATCCTCGAGCTTTCACATCATTTCATGTATTTAAGCCACAAACCTTAGTTCAGGCAATGCTAAGCATTGATAAATCGACTTTTAAAGCATAAGAATCTCCGAATTCGCGAATCCCCAAAAGCTGACATATCAAGCACATAAGCATCGGAGATCGTCTATTCAAATATTTGGCTTTCGACACACGTTGCAAGCTCTCTTCGCGCAACGACAACAAAAACAAATCTTCCCGCGAGCATAAAACGACCTCCAAATCCATACGGTTCTAGGGGCGTCACATCAGCCACCCCCAAGCCCTTAGCTCGACGCTATCTACATACACCCAAGCATAAGAATAGGAAAGCTCGAGACAACGGCAAAGACGCCGAAGCGGGACGAAAGCTCAAGCTGCTGAGCGCGTATGTATGTATCCGTGTTAGCTATAGGCGAGAGCGCCTTGTGCCGAGCGAGGCTCGTCGCGATCGAGCCAACGCTCGAGAGCAGAGAGGGAAAGAGAGAGAGAGAGAGAGAGAGAGAGAGAGAGAGAGAGAGAGAGAGAGAGAGAGAGAGAGAGAGAAGCCACAGCACACCGCGCGGTCGTAGACTGCGTGGCGCGATTGCGCGCATCGGCCGCGGCGTCGTCGCCACCGCCGCGCGCGCCGGTCGCCTCTCTCTCTCTCTCGCTCCGCCGCGAGCGCGCGCCTCCTGCCAAGCTTATAAAAGCCCCTGCGGAGCGGGCTGACCTGCCAGTGGCACGTATACGTACGTGCAGCGTCAATCTCGTTCTCTCAGTCTCTGAGCCCGGTGTACACAGTCTCACATAAGCACACTTTGCATTGCCCGCATCAGCTCGAAAGTTTGAATTCGTTGGTCGGTGCGGTTTTGTGAATTTTCGCCCCGAAGAGTCAAGGATCTCGGCGAGTGGCGGCTCACCAGATCGGCAGGTGAGTGCTCAAACTGTGCGACTGGGATCTTGGAATGCAATCATCGATCCACCAGGGCTTTCACGATTCAGCTTTGCTGTTTGACTCGAGCTCGCTCATGAACTCAGGGGCTATAGATGCGGTATTGCAGGAGCTGGCTTATTGCGGGGTTATACAGACGAGCCGAGAGAGAGGAGATGGTTAATTGTTATTGAGATTCGCCTAGAGTGAGAGTTCTCTGCGGCGGAATATTTTATCGGGTCTGCTTTGTGCACGAACGGTGCGCGTTCGGATATATGAGAATCCTCGAGCGTAAATTACCAAGGCTAATCGTTTGTGGAATTAAGTTTAGTGTTGATTACGGCCAAGTGCGGCACAGATCTTGAATGAAAAACATAAACAAATGCGCGAACTTACACGATTCGCCAACGCTGGTCAGCGCGACGTTCTGTTTTTAGTCTAATTTCGATGAAAAGCTCGACGAACGTTTGAACTTTTCGCTTTTTAGCATCGAAACTCCACAGCTGGAGTTAACCATGTTCCGAAGTAAACTGAAATATCTAAACTGAATCACCCCGTTAATTAATCTCGTTGGCTAAGGTGAAACATTTTATTTTATTGTCCGTACACCCGTATGATTAGGCTTGCCCTGTGTCAGGTTACATAAGATTCTTTTTTTCTCAAACGCCCGTAAAGATAATTGTTTATCATCGAGCTGCGAACGCCATCTTCTAGAAGTTACACAACCAGCTCTCTTCGAGCTTTTCGCAGTGCGGCTCTCTTCGGAAAGGGACAAATCCGATTTTTTACCTGCGTGGCGCACGGCAACAGCGGCGCGACTAATGGCGACCTACCTTTGTGATTTTTCAAAGGAGTATCGAGTGTCTCGCGCGCGCCTATATACATTTTTCTATGCACTCGCTCGTAGAATATTCTACGAATTGGCGAAAGCTCGCCATCGGCAAAACAGGAAGCGCGCGCTAGATGAATGAATTACTTATAGGGCGTGGAATTTTAGATTTGCTTATAGTGATGAATCGCATAAAAGAAAGTTGGGCGCCAAGGCGTATGACGAGATCGATTTCTTCGCAGTCGCCTCATAAGAAAAGTGCCGAGCTCGTCGTGTGTATAGCTCGCGATTTTCCTCCTGCAATATTACATGTCTATATGCGCGATGAGGTGCTGTGCGAGCGTTTAGTTGGGCGTATTTCATTTTAAATCGCGAATAAGCGAACGCGCTTTTTCACGAGGAATAATTTATGAAATTACGACCCGGGTGAAAAGGAGGTCAACTTTTGCTCGCTGAGAATCCATGTACACGCGTTGTATTTCGGTCTCTAATCAAGCCACGACGATCTTCGTTATTTCACTCGTTTTATTTGTTCTCGAAAGCCAGCGCGGAGTAGATAGGTAAAAACAAGTGGCTCGTATTTTCGAGCGAGCGAATTCCAAACACGAATAAAGCTCCGCAAGGCCACTAAATTTTTCAGGGACATTCCTAGCCCATAGCGACGCGCGACGCTTATCGTAAAGGACTGAAATATTACCGAGTCAACGAGGATCGCTTGCACTCGAGCCAAAAGTCGATCGCAGACAATAGCGCCCGGAGGAGCTCCAAGAGGAAGTGCGGATGTACTGTGCTCGCATACGTGTACACACGACGCTCGCGGGATATGAACTCCGCGCGTACACACAATATCCGGCCGCGCGGTGAACAGCCCTACGAAGGGATTTATTAGAGTTTAATAGGGAATCCTTTCAGTGCCGCGACAACAATGAACTGATGATGTCGCCGCCGGTGGCAATGGTCTCGCGCGTCTCTTTGTTCGTTATTATGCGCGTAGACGAGAGCAGTGGCGAGCGCTACTGCGGCCTACATATACTACTGTCGCTGCCTTTTTCCGGCATCGCGAGAACGATGAAAAGTTGTATTGAGGAGAATACGAGCAGCCTTCCTCGACTTTTATACGCGTCCTCTCTTCTGTTCGGAAGCGCGCAGAGGAGGACGTAAACTTTATCGAGGGCCTCGGAATATAATATTCGTTTGTCCGCCATTGCGGATAGGGAAAATCGGAGTATGCATACTTTGGAAGTGAGACAGTTTTATCGCCGGCGATGAATGTTAATGTCGACGGGGGAGTTTCGAGTCGTTGAAAAAATTCGTGCCGCTAAGCTCTATCGATCTTGGTTCAGCTGTTTCTGTACGTAGTAATCTGCATGATTAAGAAGGGATTTTGAAATCAAAATTAAATTATAACACGTCCTATGCCAATTTGCATTCATTCCACATGTCGCATTGAGGTAATCAAGTTTCGCGTATGCAGTTCGTTTGGAATAATATTAAATGCTCGGATTATAATATGCTTAGCAGACGGAGCGGAAATATATAATTAGTCGGCTGCAGCGATCACGCTGGATGCATTTATTGCTTTATTGCTAATTAACGATGTACGGTTCTAAATATAGTTAGCTATACATGTACCCGCTCTTGTTTCTTTTACAATGCTAACAACGCACTTTTTCGTTAAATTTCTACTCCTAAAAGTAAAGCGCATAAAAAAAACATTCGTATGCAAGTGGCGTAAATCACACGTGGCCTGTGTTCGCTGTACGCATATCAAAAATACGAGATGAATATAGAAAGGTCATATACGAGAGCTGTGCATGCGCTTCGATCGACCCAGTAAAACCGAATTGAAATGAAGCATTATTTGTTTTTTTATAATAATTGACTTTGTAAATATCAACGATAATACGCTTGGCTGCACTCACGTCTATGTTTACATTACACATGCTTTCGTGTATTCGAACTCGTTGATTAAAGGCCGTTAGCGCGACCTGTACACAAAATCGGCCTAACAAATCGCAATGATAAACCAAAGTGCACGAGCGAGCATCGAAAGACCAACAGAACTCCACCGCCTATAATCTCTAAAAGGTTCCGCGATTCCGGCCAATTAATGATACTGACGATCGAATCTATAGCAGTCGCATTATCGAACTACAGAGGAGGCGCGATGAGCTTAACGAATTTTCCACGTCGTCGCGGAATAAGGCGCGTAAAAAATAAGCCTGATCGTGCAGTTCTTCATTGAGCTCCGCAGCACTCTAACCTCATACACATGCTCGGGAGCCGATGACGGGACACAGAGAAGCCGATACGTGCCAGAGGCCATTTCTTTCGCCTCCGTTTTCCGCCTCTATCTCTCTCCTCCTCGAGACCGTGTGATTAATGAAAGCAGCGCGATCTATCTTTTTCCAGAGGAGGAGCAGCGCGAGGACGAAGGCCGTATGTTAGTGCGCTCGCGCCTGGAGAAAGCTCATGCTGCACGAGATTCGCGCCGTGCAAGCCCGCGTGCAGCGATACCTATATAGTCGACCGTTCCTTCTCGCGTTACGCCGCATAACGACGAGGAGCGCGGAGAGAGCAGAACGACCCTCGAGAAAAATTGCCACTTGAATCCTGCGCTCCTATTATTTTTTTACTCTTACGACTCGTCGAGATAACTGGCGGGCAAATTTTTCTACGACTGTGATGCAGCGGCTTTTTTTCATGGAAATGCGGTTTGGCTCTCGAGTCCGTGAACGAGCGCGAAAACTAATCTCGAGCGTGGGCGTCGATGAGGGGGACGCGATAGAGCTTGACGGAGACATAGTGCGTTATCATTACACACCGGTGCGATATTTTAACACGGCGGGAGTGGAAAGCGATCCGCGACCGTGTGCGATGGGAAAGCATTGTTGCGATTTCTAATAGTGAAGCATGAATCAGAGAAAAGCTCCTGCCGCCGGGAAACGCTTTCGAACTTGCAATTGAAAGTGTCGGAATTCATCGCGTTCCTCCGCATTTTAAGCGTTTCCATCACGAGAGTTCTCTTTTGTTTCTTTTAGGGCTTGAATCTTTTACACTCGGTTTTATTTCCGACATTTTAGTGCAAATCGTAAAAAGCGATGGCGCGCGATTATTCGAATTTTTTGAAATTTCGATCGTTGCATGCGCGGAACTACGAAATTTCATCCTATACATGACTCGGCTTTTCAGTAATCTACGAAAAGTCGTTCATATCCACGTTCTATAATAGGTCAAATGTAAAATCGATGTATAGCTCCCTCCCTCCCTCTCTCCACCAAGAGTGATTAGATTATAGAAACTGTGTCAATCGAAAGTTTTTTCATAACCCTCGCGATAATGCTGAAAAATTATTGATTGTACGTTTGATGTCTGTCAGTGTAATCTAATTGCAAGTGCAGTAATGATTCATCTCTGAAAACAACCGTATTCATATTTCGCGAAAATATCTGTGCACAATAAGCGGATTTGTTGTTAAAATTGGAACACGTAATACTACAGAAAGACTAGGAGTTTCGAGTAGTAAATATTTGCTCTACTCATGTCAAGAAGATAAAAGTAGACGTAGGTATTGTCCAAGATCGATACGGCAGTAAATATTCAAAACTGGTATTCAGAGCTCCGCATCCGCCTAATAGGCTTACTTATGCCAATTAAAATATAACTGTTTTGAAAATGATCTCAACTGCTGCTTATATTGTTACTCCTGAACTGCGTTATTTAACGCTGAAATGGTGTGCCCGCATTTTCCAAAGGTATTTCCGGCTACTATTATATGCTTCTAATGATGCGCAAGATTACCGCTATTTTGGCATTTTCCTCAATTTGCCCAAGAAATAAAAGCGTCAATTATATCCAGAATAATTAGAGCTCTTGATGTACTAATTCACTATACCAGTTCTGCTGGCTCCTATTTCAGAGTAGTATATGGATTACGCATACTCAAGCGGATTCAGTGTTCTGTCTCAAATTACAATTCCCCTATGCGATCGATATTAAGCTAATTTTATGGTCTCGCGAGATCAAGGCCAGCAATTATTTTTACGGTCAATTCAGCTTTATTATAACTGTAGTCATCGAATGCACGCTGCACTGCTGCTGTTAATGATCATTGTCATTTCGCACCGTTGAACAATTTCTCAATGGAAATAATCGTTATAGTTTTTATTTTCAATATTGATCAATTGGTAAATGAGGTGAGTGGAATCCGTATCGCGTTAGAAATACGAATAACGAGAAAAAAAGAAACCAAGCGCACATCGGCACTTAGACATTAACCGAAATATCAGAGTCGTTTTGCGATGGCCGAAATCGATTTTGGAGCCTCTTGCTACTCTCGAGAAGGCGGCCGTTTATTTAAGCGGCGGCGGCGCCTGCACTGTTATTGCGACCCGGAATCTCAAGCTCCCACGGACCATGAAAATCTTGCGATTCTACTGCCGTCGCCTCGTCCGCCGGTTTCTCAGCTTTTACGATCATCGTGCCTGCATAAAATTCCAACTGTATAAGACAATATCAGAGCTCGTGGACTTTACGATTGAGCTGCTAGTTCCTGTCTGCGTGTTAAAAGGCTGCGTGAACGAGGGGAATGAAAAGGAGGACACACATCTAGCGCTTGCGAAGAAGCCGGAGGCGAGAACCGCGAGAGACGCGCTGGTCAGTTGTGGTCGTGAACTCGAGTGGATCTTTTGAGTGCGAAGCGCGGTGAATCTGTTGTGTAACAGCGGGGGCTGAGAAGTTTCACGATAACTTTTCGCAATATCGATTAGTTTGGATAGTAAACTGCATGCGCGAGAGAATTTAAGGGATTATAAAATTAAAAAAAATTGTTGATTATCCCCTTATAAGCTACCTTACGGGAAATAGCGTGTCGGGGCGAAAAAGCTCATTTTTTAAGAGGGACGAAAATCCTACCTCATTAAAAACTGCATTTCTCCCTCCCAAAATTTGATCTCCAGTCTTAACTTTTTCACAGTAATTCTTTTTTGTCAGAGAAGCGTTGGTTTCAAGCTTTTGTAGACAATTGGAATATTCGTTGAAAAGTATTTACTTCGCTTACGAATTTTATTTGGCTTATTCGCGAAAAAACACAAAAATAACGAGCTCATAAAAATTCGAAAAATTCTGCTATGCAGTATAATAAATAGAGAGATAAGATGGTTTAGCATAATTCCTGCTTTTAACATCTTACGAGAAGAAGTTGGCATACGCTTTTATTCCGCGCACGCAGGAAATTCAACGTTGGGAATTTTTCGAAAAAAAGTGCAGGACTTCTTTCAAACTATAACGATTAGTATATCGATGAAGCAGCTAGGCGAAACTAAAAGAATATTTTTATTTTCATTAAAAGCTTTAACGACGACCTACATAACTATTGAACTGCTCGATTTTTTTCAATTCCAAAAAGGTAGCCTGCATATTCTGCATAAAATCTATGAAACCAACTTAGTCGATGAGCAGCGAAAATTCTCACGTATTCGCAATAACCTCAAAGCCAGTCCTTTACCCAGGACGTACCGAGGAATCTCGCAGAAAGTCGTCTTACTCCTCTGACAGAGAGGAAGCGTGTTTTGCCGGGCAACGCTAACAAATCTAATTCAAACTCTTCGGCTTGACCTCCTCTCCTGCAAGCTCCGTATAGAGCAGAAAGCGACAGTTTGACCGCTTCTTTCCGTGCGCGCACATATACCGGTCAGTGGAAAGTTTCGTGTCGTCAGCTCGCCGAGTCCGTTTGATATACTTGCGCACCTCTTCGTCTCTTTTTTCTCGGCTGCAGCGCGTGAATCAGTTGCGCTAGCTCGCGTATATCGATTGCCAAATGCGTTTACATCAAATTGGATTCCGCACACGGGATAAGACGCCGCCGCCGACGCCCCGTCGCGAGGTTGCCTGCAGCGCACACAAGCGGGATCATCCGAAATCCAATAAGGCGACTGCTGCTAGATGGATGCAGTAGTCGCGCGATGACTTGATCGGGGACGCTTCCCCCCGCTCTTTTCTCGAATTAAGGATGCAGCGCGGCCGATGCTTTTCTCTCTCGTCGGCGGAGCGTCAAGGAATTATACGAGAGGACGCTCGCTGAACGAGCCCGAGTTTTCGCTAACGAGCGAAGCCGGTTACGCTCGCTCTCGGACGCAGCTTTCAGTAATTTTTGCGCGCTGGATTGTTTGACGAGAGAAGAGCGCTTTAATTCTTAAAATTATTCGTTTTCGCTGATTGAATTAGTTCTATTTTCGTGATTGCATAAAAGTTTTATAACAGAAATGAAATGATTAATTTTGATCATTTATAGAGTTACGTAATTGATAGCCATGTCAAACGGTACGGATTCCACGTTCGCATCCGGAACTCGCCACTTTTTAGAATGATCAGAAACAAGAGACATATAGGTATGTAATCAATACATCGCGTGCAGCAAATCTCGACGAAGCAGCTGTACGAACGTTGCCATGCGGTTTAATATCAGGGCGCAGGGATTCTCGCAAAATGCGTGTACGCGCAAATTACCCGTGTACGCCCGTGGGCGCAGATCTTGCTCAGCTCGGATTATTCATGACAAACGCGCGTACCCGAGCTGCAACTTTGCCGTTGCATTCTCACTTTGCCGGATGGCTGACTGTAACATATCAACATATCGCAGCTGCGCGTTGCAGCGACGACACCAACGACGTTGATTAATGTTTCATTTGCGAGAGCAGCGCCCAGGTGACTGTGCGCCCGTTTCTGGCCTCGTATACAACTGCTGTTGAGCAGGACTTTTCATTATAATTGGTTGTGCTGATTCAATGATGGCCGGGACATTCGTGGTGGGTATGTGAGCCGTTTGAAACACAAAAAACGTTAGCGCGGACCGGTTAAATTGAGTGTATGATCTCGTAATTTGCGACGACGTTGAGTTTTACGATGATAGCGGCGATGAACTGCGTCGGGAATAGGAGAAAATTTCTTTGCTCATCGATCGGCACAGGCATAACCGCATATAGAGTGTATGCATTTTTATCGCCTCATCCATCAACCAGTCGTATACATATTTACTCTACACCGCGGGTCGCATATTAACGATGCGTCCAGCCAATCGAAAACTATTTACACTGTCAGAAATGCAATATCGGGTGGTCTTAATTGGTAAATTAATGCGATGTCGTGATAGGGGTGATCTAAAAATAGAACTTTTTTCTATAAATTGATCGAAAGACGCTAACTCGATTTGCAGAATCGAGCCAATTATGCAGAAGCTGTCTAAGACTCGGCACAAGTGTCAAAGCGGCTTACATCCTAAAAATCCTCGTCTCCTCAGTCAGACACGCGCTAGTTCTTCCCACTCAGTAGTAGACTCTTCGATTGCGCTTCAAGCAGCCAGCTGAAGGTGCTTCATCCGTATTCGTACGTGCACTTGAGACACAGAAGCCCACAGCGCACGCGGCTGTCGCGCAACTTGCCATGCGAAGTCGCACATCGGACAATCGAGTCTGTACGCGCGGTTAAAAATAAACGCAATATCTCGCGCTCGTGCGCGCGCGCAGACAATGGTAGAATTCACCGAGTTCAACAATTGAACGAGGCGGAAAGTCCGCGGCGGCGTTACGAATCGTACAACTGCGGTCGCGCACAAGGGACTCGTTGTGACCTAGTTGGGACAAATTAAAGACGTCCGTCGCGTGCTAATTGATTCTTTTCCATTTCTCGCTTCGACGCCGTGCATAATATTGTATCGATACCGTCTCCCATACACTACGCTGCATCCGTGTATGTGTATTATGCGCCCCGCGAGGGGGATCGACAGGGAGGCATTTTACGCAGGCCAAATTACGCGGCACGTTTAGGAGGCATTTCGGCCGTACGGTTAACTATGTATATACGTATACACACCTGTGCACAGAGTGGACCGCCGCAGCTCTGTCGTGCTCAACAGGCAGAGAGCCTTGTTTATGTAAATGATAGTTCAATTTTACGAGCGGTGCAAGCCGAGCGCCGCTGAATTTTTGGTTATATCGACAAGCTGCTTTATCGCTTTTTCTTACAGCGCGGCGGCGGAACGAGCTTTTTGGGTCGGTCGTTGTGCAAAGAGGATTCACGTGTTTGCATGTTTTACGGCTTTTGGGTAATAACGTAAAGAAAGGCCTAGTTGGATTCTGCGCGCGACGAAACTCATGGTCGGATCTTAGTGAAAGTCCCCCGCTCTCGCTGCAAGTAGAGAAAGTCCGCTTTGGTCAGGCGAGCGGTGACTCGACGGTATGTGTTGCGCGGACGCGTATAATTAATCACGGTCTGCAGCACGTATAAGTTGACTCTTGATTTATTACGCGTAAAATTGTTGGTTTACGTACAGAAGGCATGCGATTTATAATTCGAAGCGTCAATCCCGACATATATATACTTAACTTAATCTAAACTCAATCAAAGTAATTAAAACAATGGACTATGAAAGACGATCCGTTTGGAAAGTTTGCTCGGAACTGCACCGCGCGCCTGTACAGGGGGAAAGGTATTCGAACTTTTGCAATTGAAACTGGGTCACGTAAATGAAGACGTAGCGTAGTTTACCAGGGAATTTTATTATTCAGAAGGTATATGAAATACGACCTACTCGTCCGCGCTTTGCCGACCGACCTCTTCTTCTCCCTTCAAAGCGAAACTCGCTCGACAACTCGTCGTTAACAATACTCAACTTTTCAATCGTCTAATTCGACTTTCTATTGTATGGTTACCTGCATTATCACTTGCTCGAAATTTCCGCCAAAGTAAACATGATACCTCTCTCAAAATTAACCCAACACTGAGAGATCACGTTACCAGCGCTGACACTGTAACCATCACTGGAGATAGTACGTAGCAAGCTTCTAAAAAAAAAGACAGTATACCGACGGTGTGGCAAGTTCGCGAGAAGAGAACCGCATGCAGCCGAGTTACTGGGTCATGTTGATTGGGCCACTCTGACGGGAATGGGATATTTCGCTTGACTACATCTAGACGACGAGCAGCTGCGCGCGGACTTGAACGAGCTCGCGGCAGAAAAACATTGCAGACACCGCGGCGTATTCCTTATAACGAGTAATCGTTAAAAGCGAATGCCTCGCACTTTCGCCCGACGTCGTCGTGATGTGTAACATTTGTGCTGTGAGCTTGTTTTGCGTGGCGACGATTTATTCATGGCTAAGCGAAATTCAGCCGCTGTGCAAATTTGGCGGGGATACTATACTAGTCGTGGGATTAAATTCACGTCGCTCCGCACACTGTCTGTCTGCTTGTGTGTTTTGTAGGGGGACTTTCATATTTAACTTGTTCCGAAACAACTAGCAGAGCAAATATTTTAGTTTGATAAATTTTTTAATTGCGAGAACCGCGATACTATATGTGCGTATACACGAGCATGTGTTTCATCGACGCTGTTCTGTTTGATGTACGCACGAATAGCCAGCGACGCTCGCACGCATTTCTCATTAAAATTTCCTTTGTGAAAGCCGCTGCTGCCTATAAGGGCGTGCAGTTTAGAGAAAAGTTGTCGCAAATTGTTTCTGCACCAGAGTACTCCGTGCCTTTGAAGACATTTTTTTCATCAGACGCAGTTGAAATTAATTCCCTCGAATCGACAAACGATGCTTTTGCATTTCAAACGTCCCTAAAATAATGATGTCTAAGCAAGCAAGATTCGTTTCACTCGATCCGAAAGTCTCGGAAACTCCGAGACTCTAAGAGTTTTTTACAGTAAAGAGGAAAAGTAAATATCCATTATAACGTCGTTAAAATTTCGTCCGCTTCGGCGAACCTGCGAAAATTCACAGACCACGAGTGCGCTGATAAAGCACACAGAGCCGGGTTAATCGAAATTTCCAAAGCTCTTGCGTTTTCCGGCTCTATTTCACATCACGGCCGAGTACAGCGCATTAGCGCGTCTTCGTGCTTGGGCTTAGGCCCCGGGAGACCATAAAAAATGCACTGCTCTGACTGGCTTACTTAGCGTCGACGACTAACTAACCAGAATCGATCGGCTGAGCTTTTCCGGGCGCTGTGCCATGCAGTCTCGGTTCTTCTGACTTGCGCTCAGGGTATTGGCGAGATTGTAGTTGTTGCCCTTTTCACGTTTCGATCTTTCGAGCGGAAGAAGCCGAGCTCTCTCCTCGGATGGTTATCGCGTGTTTCCGGGGAAACAGTAGGGCGGCGTCCCGATTCTCGCCGAATAGCTCAGTGGCTCGTTGGAAATTCGATATGGCCTTGAGATTGAATTCTCGAAATGGAATTTGCTATTTATTCTGCCGCTGCGCTACTGATTTTCAGTACGTCCATGATACATAGTCGAGCGAACGAAGTATAAAAGGTTTCATATTTTCGATGGCTTTGAAAGCGTTTCTCTGTGAAAGAATTCCGAATGGGGCAGCTTGAAAGGAAGTGATATCGATGTATCCGAAAAGAGAAGAACTCGTGTTAAAATTTATGGAATATACGTGCGAATAGTAGCTACATCTGTACGCGATGCATCGAGTAAAAACAGATTGAACGCGGTATAGAGGAAATACTTTCGCTACAGTAGACACACACGCGGAGCTAGCAACTTTGCCATTCCGTTTTACAAACTCTAAGAGCATTTCTCAGAACTTTCTCACGTGATAGCGAGGTCAATATTTAAAGAAAATTCTTCTTACTTCTTCTTTCGAGGTCTCGCGAGTATATCGCACGCGAGATTTACAGTGCTATTTTTGCCGAGCTCGCGCAGAGCTAGATCAAATTTCTCCTAATACAATTAAAGCCGTGCGCGCCCAAAGAAAAGAGTGTAAAAGCAATGAATATCAAGCGAGATTTCGCCTCGACGACTGAGAGAGATATAAGGATGAAGAATCGCGTGCTCAAAGCTGCTGGAGCTGTACACAGGGATCAGAGAGGCGCGCGGAGAAAAATAGAAAAAAAGAAGCTGCAGCAGAGTGTCATATCGACGAGTGGCGCGTCTGATGTTTTTAATTTTTCAGCGTAGTGCCACGTGCTGCTCTAGCGGCTATTCATTTCAAATACGCCAGGTGATTACGGTCTCGGGCTCGACCAAAAGAGAAGAAAAAGAGGAGCGAGGAAATCCAATACAAAGACGTCAAAAGCAAAGCGCGACCGGGCGTCTCCTGTGCTCTCTTCGTATCCGATTCGATGCTGATGCACAGCTGGAGAAGTTGTTTCTTTTGTGCAGCCGCTGATGCCTCGTTATTGTTTTTGAGCGACTACGCTTTGATCGGATTGGCCGATTATATACTCGTGAAAGTGGCGACAGTGCACACACACACACAGCGCGTTTTGACGGCGATATATTCGCGAAGGTAAAACTAGACGCGTAATTAGCAGTCGGTCTACGCAAGCACGTGCTCGTTAACGAAGCTTTGCATTGGCTCGATCGTTGGAAGAACGAACTCGAGCGAGGCTAACGACGATACTTCTGTGGAAAAGCGGAATACTTCAACGACATAACTTTCATAATCAATAAAAAGTTCGTCAGACTATCGGAATCCCGCCTCGTTAATACGCAACGATAGAATGCGAAATCAAAGAATTTTATCCCAGAGCGAAGAGAACAGCGGAGTTTTATCTCCTGGCTAGATTAAAAAAATTCTATTTACCGAAGTTCGCGCAATTCCGCGAGCAAAACGCTAACATGCCGCGCGTCGGCGCGCGTAATATTCGGAGAGCACAACAACAACGAAAGCCAATGCGCGCGCGAGAGACCGAGTAGAAGAGCGTCGCGGCAATCGGGAGCAGCTATGCTTCGCTGGCACGCCGTATAAATATATCTTCGGTTTAATCGGATATCTCCGATCGAATCCACTTATCCGCTGACCCTGCAAAATGCATTAACTCGCAGCCGACTGGCTCCCGCTCGCTCCGCAGAAAATGCGCGCGCGCTTTTAACGCAATAATTCGATATGGCTGCACGCGATATTTGATCAGCCGGTCAGCCAAAAATACCGCAATCAATTTACACCACGCGCGCGTACCATCCTCTCAGCTCCATTTGAAATTTCGAAACCGCGTCAAGACGAGTCCAAGAGCAGAGCAGCTGCGCGCACGATTCCACGATTATATCCCGCTCGACGGACAGGTACGAGCCCTTAGGGATGTGTTCCGCGCTGCTGGGACGCGAGGGCACGTCTAACTTGCGCATGCGACCCGGTCGATCGACTCACCTTCTCTCCGCTCCCAGACACGGCGGAGCCGAGGGAGCGACTTTTTGCCGGAGTCTACATGCATGCCGGAGAGCTTGCGCGCGCGGCGGCAGTTATTTTCGAATGCTTCACGGTGATTGGGCTTGTTTTTTCCCGGCTCGACGGTTGCCTTCTTGCGATGCTACGACAATCTGATTAATTTCTTTGGCTCTGCGCTTTGACAAGCACTCTGATGCTGTCCGGCTTGTTTGCGACTGAATTCGGAGCTTGTTTTCGCCTTTGAGAAGATCAGGGAGCGACTCGCGTGCTTGACTAAATGTCGCGCATATTATCTGGGTCAGTTAAGATCGGAAAAAAGTGTGCGTTTTATACCTGTCGAACGTTCGGGAAAGCTGCCAGTCGTTCTCGCCGAGACAGCAGCTCTCGACTTCTTTTAAGCTCGAAAACGCTAGAAGGCTATAAATACTCACGTACGACTCCGAGAAGCCATCCCTGCCGGTGTACGAAGGGGTATTAAAAAAAATCTTTGACGTCAAGGCTATCGGAGGCGCTCTTCTCTATTAAAGGACAGTCAGTCATCCGTGTCGAAAGAAAAGCCCGACCGAAATAAGAAAGGAAGAGTGGGGATGAGAGAAAAATTTCCTGTCTCCCGCCACCGCCACCGCACACCGCAAGAAGACAAAGTGCCGGAAAGCTATCCTCTTTCAGGCTTAATAACGATCCCCGAGAAAGACGTACAGAAAGCCCCTTTGTAAAAACATTTATAACTCGCTGAAACGATCTAATGTATAAATCTCGAGTTCATTTCGCACGTCGACGCGAGCGAAGCTGATATTGGGCCGTAACTCGCGCGCTAGTTTATAAACCGAGATGATAATTCGATTTCCAGTCCCTGCTTTAAAATCGTTTTACTGCGCTTTTAAGACCTCCTGGAGACTGCGCCCGCGGTACTCGGATATTGCTTTTATTCGACGCTTAAAGCCAGATTACAGCGGACGCGTGCAGTTTCTATAGATTTTCCTTTCCAGTTTTCTTCTGCAAATGCTTTTTTTTCTCTCTGATGAACGAGATTCGTTGAAAGCAGGTGATTACGGCTGATGAAGTTCTTCTACGAAAAACGAACGCTCGCGGCGGACATTCCAATTTCAACAGTTTTTATTTATTTTTCCACGGACTTTTTGGTTCTGCCTCCGATATATTGAAACTCGGCCGGCCGACCGGAATTCGTCACGGCGGGTCTCGATTAAAAATCGAATTGAAAAGTTAAAAATATCCAATAACTCGACCGTGAACACGTCTGAATTATGATACAATAACAGGGGTGGTGGGGAGTTCACCGGAAGGGGTCGACTTAGGAACCAATCAGGTGCGAGGATGAAGAGTTTCTTTCAATGGATCAATATTTGCAAATCGTCAAAAGTCCTGCGAAAAAGAATCCGTAACCACATTCGGCGTATAAACCGCAAATCGACATTAGAAAAAAGTCGATCGCACTTTGACTTAATTTAAAAAATGCGACTTTAAGTCCTAGTACCTACGAAATTAGTAGCAATGTAAATATGTTTTAATTCTGTTGTAAATCATCTTTAAAGCTTGACTAGCACAATTTTATTGTGCTAAAGAAGTTTTTATTTTTATAAATTTGATGTCACTTTATTAATGCACATACTATTATTCCACTTTCGCGCTTCAAAATTACATAACGTACTCAAAGCTATCGCATAAAAGCAAAGCCTTTTGATAATAATTTTTTCAAAGAAGATAACGGCAAACAAATCTCTCTGAAATCCGTCTTCAAAGATCCACCTGCAAGCTCCGTGCGTAATTCTGCACAGATGATGGAGCGCATTAAATCGCACTATTTCCTCGGCAATTCACCGTCCGAGCACACAAACACAAGTATAAGCTTTATCCGCGCGAGACCTACATAACGCGACGCCGGCTTTTTATCGTCTTTTTTTCGTGCACACAGTGTGCGCAAGCCGTGCAAGAGAGATAACATCAGCTCTCGGCGCGGCAAAGAAGATGATCATCACACGTAGAGCCGCATCAAATAGGCCGGAGCTTGCAATGCGTGTGTCGTCGGCGCTTCCCGGAACAATGATTCAAGTTCTTCTTTGAACGCGCATCTTTCTCTCGCTGCATGCGCGCGCGCGTCCTCGGCGTGTGTGCATTTCCTCCCCTGTGTGTGTCGTCGCGGAGGCTTCGGCCTCGTTCTTGCGCGCCTCGAAAGCTAATTGCCGCGCAAAAAAAGCTGCGCGCGCTAGAAACGCCCGTACGTGCGGATGAGCTCGCGGTGCTTTTTTGCGGTCGAGTTTTTGCGCTACAGGCGGCGTTCCTCGCTTTTTCGGAGCTTTATACCTCCATTATCTTTTTTCGACGTAGTCGGATATCTTCGCCGAAACGAATTTAGTCGTTTTCAGCTCCGTGGCCGGAAATTGAAAAGCAAATCTCCCTTTCTTCTATATACGACGGATGGAGTCGAGCTTTCATTGCGCGCGCAGTGCTTTTCTCGCGCGGACGATCTTTTATTTTCGCAGCGACGGATATATTCTCTCGTGAAACATTAAAGCCCGATGCCGATCGATCGCAATTCCCGCGCACTGAATAATTGCCGCGAGCGGATATACACAGCGCGCGGCGAAACAACGCTATACGACTGTCGATGGCCAATTCAAAAACGCAAACCATTCATTTCAGAGCAGATCCCCGACCTGAATGCCGTTTATTCCCAAAGCTCATTCGACGAAACTTTTTTTATCCCTCGCGCCTCTTTCTCTCTGTTACAGACGTTCCCAAGTCCGCTGAGACCGTAACAGTCGGCGGAGACGAGGAGGAGCAGCAGCAACAGAAGGAAGAGGGAAAGGAGCCCGAGGACAACGAAGCCACAGAGGAGCCCAAGGCAGAAGAGGTAAACGAAGACGAGGAGAGGAGAAAAGAAGAGGAAGCTGCGACGAGGATACAAGCAGTTTTCCGCGGACACCACGCACGAAAGAGTATGAAAGAGACTGACACTTCCGCGACGAAGCAAGAGGATAACGAGCCCACCAAGGAGGAGCTAGAAGCCGAGTTCCGGGAGGACGACAAAGGTACTACACATACGCGAATCTTTGGCTACTGAAGTTCTGGTTGGCGACGACTATAGAAGTTTATTTAATAAGTCGGCCGCGCCGGGGGAATAGCCGGATTTTTTAAACTGCACTTAAGGTGCGTCGTTAAAAGTTCGAGGGAATACGTCACGTTTTACGCGAGAATCCTTTGGAATTTGGAATATGCTTTCTTTTCGCGACGACTGTAAAAATAGATTAGCCATTTCGTTCAACAATAGTCCAACAACGAGATAGAGCCTCCGGTTTTACCACAATCGCGAAAACCATATCCGCAGTTATGCCGCGCGCGTTTCCCTGGCAAACTGCGAGTAATTCGGTTGATCCGAAACCAAACTATTTCTTATAGCGCGCGCCGCGCGGTGTCCTAATTAAATTCACGAGCTAGCAGTGCGAAATTGTAAATACACTTTCGTGATATTGTATAGGAAGAATTTGAGGCTCGCGTATATTTGGCAAAAAGTAAATGCCTAACGGGGAAATCAAAATAATTTTCTCAGAAGATTTGTAATCCTCTTATTGCAGAACTGTGTCACGCCGCTACGAAGATTCAGGCGACTTTCCGCGGACACATGTCGAGAAAAGTCGATCAGGCAGCCTCGGCGGCTAAGGATCTGATGGATAGTGCAGCGGAGAAAATCGAGGAGAAGGTGAGTCGATATATATCTATATGTTATATAATGGCGCTGTCAGGGGATTAGGCGTCGACGTCGTCGTTGATAGGAGAAAAGCGAGGCACATCGGCTGCATAATACATAGTTGCTTCCCCAGACGCCGTTCGAAAGTCAGACGTTCTTCAAACTCGAAGTTGTCCTCTTTATAACTATTCTTTCTTTTACGTTACGTAAATATTCTATTATGAGACACAACACATACAGCAATGCGAAAACTGGTTACACAGCGCGGAACAAGCGAATTACTCGCAATTGACAGATGCCGAGTGCATCTGAACATGCACACGCGGCGTGTAAACAAGGTCACACCTGCGAGCGCCCTTATTTTTAGGAAAATTTACGTAAGACCGGAGACGCAGTCTCCGTTATCTTAGCCATCCGGCGAGTACTGGAAAATCGAAATTATGCGCGAGCCGAATATTTTTAAATGACGTTTGACCTGACGCGAATTAGGTCAGTCGAGCGACGAACAATTTGTAAATCGACCTTTACGATTCCGACAGCATTTGATCAATGTTTCACCGATTTCCACTGATGCTAAGCTGCACCGCCGAAAATCATATCCAGATTATGCGCTACTCCATAAACGTCAATTTAGCTACTGGCTGGAATAGGCCAGGATTGGATTGTTCAACGTCCATCAAGCTAATGCGGATTTCCACTACATGCTTGGTTTTCATGATCATCGAAAGAAGAATTATATCTTGCGATTCAAGAAGAAAAGCTTGACAACGTTTGATCCCATTAATCTTGCAAACTTGTTTTTTGAACTAATTAAGTCGGTAATAATAAAAAATCCATTTCCCAATTAGTCTTGATACGGCTCGGAAGACATCAGTCAAAGTCCAACGGTCCTGCGTCGAGCCAGATAAATCATTCCCTCGCTCATTCCCCTCGCTTCTTGGAAGTTAAATCTCATCCAAAAAGCACATTATAGCGTCGAAAGATGCATTTAAGGACGAAAAGGTCACCCGCGTGACACAACAGATAAGACAGTAACTGACCCTCTTTTTTCAACCAAACTCGTGCGGATTTTGAATTTCCCGCGTTAAAATGAGAATATACGGCAGAGTGAGCTGCTACATGGTTCCGCACAAACGGAATGGTAATACGTTATAACGCAGCCGATGAATAATTCAGACTCCGCGGCCGAACTGGCAGTCGACTCTGGGAGCCATCTTTCAGCCTTTATCTCACTCGCGTTGATGCACGTAAGACCGCCAACGCTTCTCTCTCTTGCGAGCAAGCCTTTCATCCCGAACAAGCGTAATCCCGACTAACTCAATTTTCCAGCCGAAAATTCACAGCCAAAAGCGTGCGCTTGCGCGCCAATGCCGCCCGCTTTTTTAAAAATTTCAAAGGCACCACTTGTGCGCTCTGCCGTAAAACATTCTTGTACGCGTATAGTATAAGTCCGCTTGGTATACTCACCCGGTATACGTGTACACCAGTGCTATAGAATTTTCGAGATCTCGAGATACGCTACTGCTGCTGCTTCTGCCTCAAAATTTATGAGGGACTTTATTTCCCGTCTAATCCGAGTATACCAGGAGCCTGTGTTTAGCCTCGAACTGTATACGTGATATCAGCCAAATAGATTTAAAGATTTAATGCCTTACTTAATTCGCTTGCAGTCCCGTGTATACCGCCCAGAGAAGTAGTGCCATCGCTGCTGGAAGGGAAATATAATAGAACGTTGGCTCGACACAAGGAAGGAAGTCGGCTTATATTGCTTGGAAATTGTGCGCACGTTCCGTTCATGCTTATCTCGACGATGCTATTTTGGATGCGCCTTTTGACCGTTGCGCGAGGAATTTGCTGCTTTTTTGCCCGCGCGCGCTAAATTCAGCAGAAAATAACTCGCGATAGGTAGCTCCTTCAAACACGTCGTTCAATTTTAAAGTTTTATAAACTATATGGACGCGGTAAGCGGGGGTCTTAGCGGAAGAAAAGCGAGAGGCAGCGGAGATGTTTGTATTTTAAGAGCTTATGCAACGACTTTTCGTACGAAACAGCGCGCTGCTGCAGCCAAATAAAAGATAATGCACCCGGAAAATCTTGCCAAGGGGATGCCCTTCCTTGAGTACGATCTTTGTTAAAAGAAGAACTTTATACGCAGAAAGCTTCCGAAAAAACTTAAAATCTCGTCTTAATCGCCGAGCAACGGAGAAAAAAAAACAAAAACTTTTTAGAGTAGAAGCTGGCGGAGTGTAGCGAACGCATTTGTCTGCAAACATTTACTCTCCTGCATATGACGTGGCAGTAGTACAGCTGGAAACGTATGTGCGATATACGGGCTTTCCAATTCTCTTAGTACGTTTCGTGCCGAGAAAGCGCGAGCGATTTTCATTTTAATGCAACACTGACTTCGGCAATAGATTTAAAAAACGGCAAAGCGCAGCATTTTCCTGAAAAATGTCCTCAACGCACATAAATTGCGCGAGCTTTATCAGATTATGGCAATGTACTATCTTGATTGAATTACGGGCAACGCGTGCAATACTAACGAGAGACAATAGTTCTAACGTACTGGAGCCATTTGTCAACGCAACTTTGAATACAAGCCTGAATCTTCGATCGAATCACGCTACAGTTGCTCAGAGCTGAATCTCGAGAGCAAAGCCTTCGTAAAACATCGCAGCGGACCCACTAAATCTTTCACAGACTACGGTATACTGTGAGCTTCGATTTTGGCACTCACGCAGCATATTCTAATGAAGGAGCGTTCCGCTAAGGAGATGCGCGGCATTAACATATCCTGGAAATGTGTCAAGAGAGTTTTGCTTGTTCTATCGATCCTCTCTCTCGCTTCGCTTCTTGTTTACCAACTCGTCGAAAGAAAATTTCCTGGAAAAATATCACTTGGCTAGCTACCCCTGCGAATGAACGCACACACAGCCGGAGAGTTTATCGCGAGCGCGACGTATTTTGAAAGGAATTTCAGCTCATCGGAGAAGCTCCGAGTTCGCGATGTACGTATCTATGAGAGCGAATATAAACGCATCGACTGATCTATTTGCCGTCCTCTCAAGCATGATATTCCGAGATCCATCGATCCTCTATTTATCGCCTACTCTTGAAATGGTAAATAGTTGATCTCACGAAAGCACCTGCTTGTTTCCCCTTACGCAGACGGCGGCGCAGTCACGAATATACGGACGTCGAGAAGCGAAGCATCGACCAATAAGCTCGAAACAGAGACTCGCGGGCCAAGAGAGGTATCGATCGCTTCACCATATGCATTCCTTACGCCACCTGGATTTCTCCGAGGACGTTTCAATCCGGTGCTGTTGGTGTGTACGTGTGCACGCCCAATCGGCTGAAACAATTTAGCGAACGCGTTTCGACACAGTCATATAGTCAAAAGGGACGCACACGTTCCGCATATACATTCGCCGAAAGCCGGAGATGGAGAGGAACTTCTTCAAAGTAAAACGCAACAGCTGTGTCAAAAGAGAGACATTAAAGAGCCGGCCTAGCTGAACTGCTTGCCATATCCCTCGAGCATGTATTGTCCTAATGCGTTCCCGTTTCCTCGATCTGATGTTCCTCGGCAAAAAACGCATCGAGCATGGCCGTGACGTCGACAGAATACACACAGAGGAAGATAGAAGCATCGAAGGCTGTGTCCGATGTGGAAGAGGCTATATGCGACGTCGGCGATGATTATCGAACGGGCGTCCCATCGCACGGTGTGCTTAGCTGCAGCGGCGAGGCGCAAATACACAGGCTGTTTGCCGAGATTCCGCGATTAGGCGCTCTTTGCGTAGCGTTTGAATCAGCGACACATATACAGACAGAGAGAGAGAGAGAGAGAGAGAGAGCGGGATAGGAGGCCGCTCTTCCAAAAGCTTGACTTTCACGCTCGGCTGGGCCGAATAACTCCCCGCGCGCCGGGGTTGGATTCTACATGCACGATGATTTCGAGAGAGGGCGAGGGAGCACATACACAGTCCCTCTGATAAGAGCTCGAGGCCGAGGAGTAGAGGGAGGCTCAGCGCTGCCAAGATAATAATAATCGTTAAACGCGCGAGCGCCGCAGCAATATCGACGAGGCGAATCGATCGATCTCCCGCGCGACCCTCCGCTGCGCGCGTCACCTCTGTACTTCGTTCGCCCTGTATAGCTGTATACGATACCCCCTGTGTGTGCGCGTGTCTCTGTGATGTGCAATGCGAACGTCGTGTACATATACCCGCAAATGTAAGTGCGTGCGTGTATGTGCTTTGTGAGCTTTTGGAAACTCGAACTTTGCGCGCGCGCCACACGAGAATACGAGCCTGCGGAATGGCCCCCGATATATTGCGAGAAACACTGCCGTACAGCGATGTTATGCTTTTTGTTTTCCACCGACGCGAAGCTGGTAATATCGCTGCGTGTGTGTGTGCTATTCTGCGACTCGACCGTATAGAGAGAGAGAGAGAGAGAGAGAGAGAGAGAGAGAGAGAGAGAGCTTCGATTCTCGGAAAATTGGCAATATGGCGAGTTTTATTACGGTGCAGTATATAGCTCTGTATGTGCCACTTGTAAGCTGCTTCTAATTTTACGGAATTTTATTTTGCGCATCAGGTACTCGCCGAATATTGCGTTCGAGTAGAAACTGCCAAAATTGGTCAGGCGCGATTTTAACGGTTTTTTAGTTGCGTAGCGACTTTCGACACAGCCCATTTATCTTCGCTGATCAGAGACAGAGATGCGGATTATTTAAATGGGATAGTGAAAGGGCCATTACAATCTAAAATTGTTTTGTTTTGCTTGAGGATTAATTCGAGATTGATCATTTTGTCATATTTTCTAAAGTTATTCACTTTTTGGGGTTGGATCATCTTTTTGAAAAACACGATATGAATATATATTATACGATGAACGCAGAGTAACTCCCCTGGTAAATTGCAATGAATTATGGATCCAAGCTTGTATACCCTGCATATTTATCATTTCGAAATCCCATACTTCAAAAGAGTCAGAAAATTTCCTTATAAGTTGGAGAATTTTTATTTTCGCTACATCACCTTCGATAAAGTGCTTCGTAACACGCGCGGCTCAAATTCAAGGAGAAATGACAAACAATTTTGTCCCGTACGTTGCACATTCGACGTTTTTCATTAAAAGGAGAGAATTAGTTTTCACGTCTCCCAAGAGAGGCGGCGAACCGCACGAGTGAGAGCTTTAATCTACGAGAGACACCCGAAAGACAGAAATAGTCTTTAAATTTTTTCAGAGTGAAAAGAACGATGCCCGGCGGCTGTCGGCGATTTTGCCGACCTACTAAATCCACATATATACAGCCGTTGTCTCGAGAATAGGAGAGCGCAGATCTTGCAGGAAAGCTGGCTTTTAATTGAAAGCAAAAAGTGTCCTCTCGAAATATCAGAATGGAATCATGGATTTTCTGGTTCACCTACACGTTGAATTGTTGAACGCTATTATGAAGCTATTGTTACCTCCATGTCATACGTACTTATATGTTTTATTTATCGCATGAATAATTTCGCCGAGCGAAAAATCGATTTTCACATTAAGCTCGTGCGTTAGATAGCCGCGCGGATTATTTATCCATCCTCGCTAATGCTACTTACGTACATATGAATGGGAAATTAATGGACTACAGATTGATATTGCTATACGAAATGACGCAGTTTCATTCTAAGACCATTTTCAATTCCTGTCGAAATAGACTGTGTTTATTCTCAAAAAAAAAAATATAATAATCCAACGATCAATCAAAGCGGTATTACCGCTGACATTACGCGTGTTATTCTTATGCCCTGCGCTGGTATACATCCAAACATACGCGAGGCCTCGTTTATGCAGCAATTTGTCGCGAGAACCACGTCGTTACCAAAATGTAAAAATAATACCACGTCATTCGCAGGCTCGAACTTTTTCCTTCCTCTCTTCTCTCGGAGCCATTTGTCATATGACGACTACGAATTTTTTTGCTCGTAAAATAAATAATCGCTGCCCGAGCCACCAAGGGGAGCTTAACCAGAGGAATCTGGCGCACCTATACGGCGCTTATTGGAGATTAGACCTCAAATATGAAATCGACGACCTGAAGAATGCACAACGCCGCCCGAGATAAGCTTCGTAATTTTGTGCATAATTTATCAAGCTCTTAGGGAACTCGTGATGCTGCGAAATTTCAACGAATACAGCTATTATTGGGCATTTAATGGAAACGACCAAAGTAAATTCATTAAATATAATGTTCCTCGTTAACTGATACTCTCGACAGTGCAGACTATACCTACGCTAGATAACTGTTCGTCCACCGCAGCAATTAATTAAATAAAACGACCTTTATTATTATCGCAAAACAAAGCAAATGATGCCTCAGCGCTTTCCTTTGTTCTGTATACGAGTAGCTGACGCTCACCCCTATATAAGCGCACAAGGCACGCATACATTTACATTTATGGCTGATGATGATAATCGGCGCCACTAAGTGGACGAATGAATAATCCACGGCCGACCGAGCGAAACGCTGCTGGTGCCCCGCTAAGTAAACGATCGCCGCCGATAAATAATCCTATACGTTTAGGCTGAAAATTGTACATTACGCTCGGCAACAGAGGCCATGAGTGATAACATCGCGACGTATACACACACGTGACATACACGTGTGTTTGCAATTAAACGTTTTATCATTTCTGGCATTATTTATTCTTTGGTTCGTCATCGATTTGACAATAAGATTAGTCGCATACTGTCGGTATCCGAATATTGTTTTATTTAATTTTACGGTTTAAAATAAAATAATCTATCTGCGTACCTGTCTCTGCCAATGTACTAAAATTCACAAGCCTTATCAAAAAATAGATTGCACTCCAGACACTCGTTCATCTGGATGTAATTCAATTAAAATAAATCAATAATATACGCTCACGATGATATGGATGACACAGTTCGTCATAGATATACCTTAATTGATATTTCCGCAAGTTTCCGGCAAAAGAGGTAATCGACTGCAGGGTAGGAAAATAATTAAAAAAGTGTTTTTAAAAACCAGGAAAGGAAGATGTAGTTTGAAGACCGAATATCACAAAGTGATTGCACAAGTGAGCCACCCTCGACCAAGATGCTATCTTTCTTTTTTTATCCAAACACCAGACGGCGCCGGAATTCACGCCGACGAGAGAAATTACGGGCGTTCATTAGAGATCTTTTTTTCTCCCCAACCCTCGTTGCTGTCGCTCTTATTCTCTCTGGCACTCCTGAGCTCTGCAGAATTACGCATCGTAAAGTGTCAACATAATTTCTCAATGAAAAAAAAGTTTAATAGGAAAGCGTAGCAAATACTTTAACGAATTTCCGGAACGGATATTCGCAAAATCTCAAGCATATCGAATACTGAAAAGTTTACCGATCGAATTTCAAAGGGATCGCGTATACGGGCTGAACCACGCACGCGCGGATCACATTATTCGAGGACAAATTAGTACGATCGTCTCTGCCGTTGAGTAAACATCGTGATTATAACCCGGTCGTAGTCCGGCTTACTTATGCATTCAAAAAGTCTATACGCTCGTTCGCCAACGAAATAATTACGCTCGACAGACAATTCGCTCTGGATGTGATCGCCACCTGCGTTTGGGCTTTTACGAGCTCGAATATGCTGTTAGATCCTTCAGCGTAATCGCTGCTACTGTAGGTCTTTCGTGTATAGAATAGCTATATTGTCCTTCATTGCAGAGGCAAATTTCAAGTTAAAAATGCATATTGTGCCTTCGATAAAAATTCGTTCAAGTTGCAGGGGCTCATCGATGGAGTACCATCGGAACTTCGAATCAAAGTTTCTCACACTACAACGCTTCATCTGGAAGATCGAATGAACACTAATTAAACTCCGAGGGGGTAGTATAATCATAGGCCTCAATTACAATGACAAATATAGGTATACGCAACGTCCTTGCGCGACTCTATTAAATCCAGTAGCAGTAAGGTTGTTCAAACATCAGAATCGTAATTAGAGAACGGAAGCGTCGTGCGCAGACGGAGACAACTCGTTTCCCGGTGGCGATGCATAAAAACAAGAAAACGTCAGGCTCCCACGGCAAGTAGTGTGGGCGCGTGTACGGCGCGACTCGATTTCATTAAGAAGAACCCCCGCTGCATCCAAGAGGGAAAAACAATTTGACATAGTTATATACATGTATACGTACACCCCCCGCAGATGGAAAAGTACAGCGCGCGCAGCTGAGCGCCTCGGAAATCAGGGACTTAACAAGGATTTACACTACGCTCTATCTCTTGCGCCACGCGCTGCTCTGCTCTCTCACTCTCTCTCGTGGCAATCTCAAAAGCCCGACTCTATATCTATATCCCTCGTCGGTCGCCGTACTTCCGCCCTCTCTCGGCATATCGAATACCGATGCGGATCCGACGCTGATCGGGCCTGCGCCGCTGCTACTACTGGCAGGTCCGGCCCTCTAATGAGTCAGTGAGTGCGCCTCGCTGTTCAGCCGGAAATATGCCAGCTGAGAGACATTGACAGAAACGCCCCGCTATCTTGCCCCCGGTGCATGCTCTCTCGCGCTATACACTGTGCAGAGGGAATAATAATTCGATGGCCGTTATCGGTCGGTGGATTGTTCCTGCAGCTTTTGACTTGAAATTTCTATTTGCGCATTATCCGCGGTTGTAATTGAAATGGCTAAAAAATGAAAAGCATGTACGTGTGTTACCAGCCGTTTAGCGAATCTCTTCGATCATTCCCGGGTTTGATGCTCGTGCACTTCACAGAGCTGATCACTCGCTCCGTGTCTCGGCGTGCAAGCATTCGTCCAACTCTTTGTTTGTGAATGCCGGAGAGAGTGCCCTTTTCAAAGCGAATTCTCAAATAGAGCGACCGCTATTTCCATTAAGATTATTGGATTGCCTCGCTTAATTCCGCGATATAAATTTTACTACTCTTCTCTCCTCCTTTGGGAAATGTCGGATGCATCTACCCTGGCTCGGTTTTTCCTTTTGGGATGCAAAATTGCTGCCCGCGAAGCGAGCCATGTAAACTTCACGATTCTAATTGTTCCAGACGTAACCGAGGGCTACTAGGGATAAGAGCAAGTGCGGCGTATTTATTCTTTATTAATAATATATTCTACCTATTAGTAGTTTTAGCGAACGTTTCTTCGTCATTTGGCTCTCATATGCGCGAATCGACAAGGCGATTCGTGGCTTCAGGCCAATACGGTTAGGAGTGGTTTTATAATCATTCCTAGACTGCCACAACCCCCTCCAGGAGTTTTACTCCGCGGATTTTGAGGGTCACTTTCAGTGCAGAGAGGCTAAAGGGCCGATCTGTGACTGCCAGGCTAGAGAGTCGAGTGGCGGGAGGCGTTCGCGCGGGCACATGACTGCGTGTGTATAGCTATAGATATAGAGGAGTGCGCACACTGTTTCGAGTCCCTTCGATAGTCCTCGGGAAAGCGTCTTTGTTTTAGCGGGCCCGAGTTTTCGGCGGCGTTTAATCAGTAGAGCATCAGTTCTCGGCGACAACTTGTGAGCGAAGGTCACACAAGGACCTGATCGCTATGAGATTTCAATAAAGTCATAATATCTGATCAACAATGATTTCACAGTTTAGTTTTGAACCTTAATGTAGTCTTGTCCCATACACTAATTTTAATAAAATTTTGTTGCTGCTTTTGTTGTTTTTAGTTACTTTATAATTGTGAAATTTAATTTCGTCAGAGGCGTAATTCGTTTTTTTTCCCTCTAACTCGATTTCAACTTTTCTTCTCTTCTTTTACATAAATAACAAAAAACTTCGAATCTACCGATAATTATAACGACCATTCATCAATTAACGCATAAGAAAATTAATAGCCTGTCGCAAATGCTCTTAATGTGTCCCATACACTTAAACAATTTAATCCGTTCATATTTATTTACATAGCCATACATCACGTTATGAAAAAAACAAAATTGCACACATGTCGAGGAACCAACAAACATAGTTTTCAAACATTTTTCTGGCACCTTATTGCGTCAAACTATAACCCGGCCTTTCAGCGCACGCAGAAAAAAATTTCCCGCAAAACTGGAAGTTCTAAAACAAAATTGTTCGTCGGTCGCACATTTTTCTCACCGCGCATACCACGACCTAGTTTGCTCATTTTATACAAAATGCGCTTTGGGTAGAGACCAAAGAAACTTTGTAGGGCATGCTAATGAAACGTGCATGTGTTCGGCCATTAATTTACGGACTTTGGATCAAGATCGCCGCGTTCTCGGAATGTCATTGCGCGCGGCGTGTTTTAATGGTCGTACTGTTTAGTCGCTCGGAAATCGGGTGAGAAAAATGCGCGAGAAACATTCCACACACACACACACACACACACACACACAAAATGTGATGGCCGATACACGATATGGCATCAGGATTTGGCTTTCGACGTGGCTTGTTTGTGCCAGATTTCACGGGCCGTGCAGGGCTATCGAGAGCTGGGTCAAGGAAGCCCTTCGTCTCTCTCGTTTTTTTTTCTGCGATGAGACTGCGCGCGCTCGATTTCAGCCGTAAATCCGGGAATTAGCATAAACTTGAGCGGCGTTGACTCTATTAATCGGAAGTAAACCTCCTGCCCGCGCGATTCCTCGGGACGGGGGAACAAAAACAGAGTGGATGGAAATAGCGACGAGGAAGCCGGGCTTACGCTCTCTTAAAAGCTCGGTTGTCGCCGATCGATGGATTTCACTAATCTTGTTTCAATTATCTCTATTGTTTGAAGCTCAGGATTCTGATGGCTTACGGTTATGTAAATCACACTGAATTTTCGCCTCAGCCGGATTGATATAATAAGGACGAGTCGAGGTTTCATTCGATTGCTTTTTATTGCTCGGCTATTAGTCGGACCGTAGCCCTTAATTATCCTTGAACAGAAGGAGAGATTAAGACAAAGGAAGATAATAAATATTAATGCTCCCCCGCCGTAATTGCCGTCGAGTCCATCGCGCGTGTGTACCGGCGAACTGCGTCTTATTGAAACAGATCGTTCTCCCAGCGCGCTTTACCTCATAGTAGGGGATCATAAAACATAAAAGAAGCGCTCGCTTCGAAAAATCGCGCTTTCGGGCTTCGTTATTACACCTGCATCACGCGGGCGAGTAAAAATAAATTCCACAGCTGATGTTGATTTTCAAGATCACCCTTCGCAAGCTCGAGGCCAAAATTATTAAGCTCGAGTGGTCTTGATAGCAGCGCAAAATACAGGGGGAAACACGATCGATTTTCGTAACGACCACGCCGGGCTTGACATACTTGCACGCGAAAGGCGATGCGTTCAATTTCGAAGCTGCTGAAAAAATAAAAAAGAAAACACGTTCTCGAGCACCGTGACCTCAAAAGCATCATCTAATACACAAGCTCTCCCTCTCGCGCGAGCGCGATCCATTGTTCCGTCCCGGAGTGGATTACACGGGGCGGGCGCTATCCGCGCGCAATTTTACATGAAAATTCAAGCCAACAGATAAAAAGGCCAGCCGTGGCGATAAATCAGCCGCGTGCGCAGAGAGGAGAATCGCGCGCGGGAAAAAAGCCGCAAACTCCCGAGGCCGTTTCCACTTCACGACTTGAGTTACACCCGCAAAGCGCGAAAATAAGGAGAATACAGACTCGTCCAAAAGAGGCTGAGGAATAACACGCGCTCGTTTTTCGGAGCCATTCTCCTTCCTCGCCGCTTTGCCAAGACAATTCCGGGCGCTTCCTTTCCAGTTTCCGCGAGAGAGCTGGGGAGGAAACTATATAGCAGCGCGCACAGTGGAATCGTCTTGGCAGTGTCGTATAGGCATCGGTGTGGAAGCGCCTTCCCTCGTGGCTGCCCCTTTCCACTGTTCGTATTTCATTATCGATTCTCTGCGCGGGGCGGCCTTCGCAGCCGAACTAGGCTCTCTCTCTCTCTCTCTCTCTCTCTCTCTCTCTCTCTCTCTCTCTCTCTCTCTCTCTCTCTCACTCTCTTTCCTCGGCGGATGACGTTGCCGCGTGCTGCTGTTGCACGTCGCCGCAATTTCCACGCGTAGCCCTCTCGAGGCGGCCCTTCTCCCGCTTGAAAATAATAAGGCTGTTGTTTCGCGAGGCCTCGCGCGTATACTCCTGGAACAGCATAGCGGCTGCAACGACGCGCTGCTCCGCACATCGGAAGCCGGAAGTGGTAGGCACCTTCGAGTCCTTCGGCCGAACCAACATCACGTACGTAGAGAGTCGGGAGAGCTTTCGCTATGCGATAGCGTGCTGAATTTCTACGGACGCTATCGCGAGAGGCTCATTATTTCACTGCAGCCTGATGGGCCGAGCGGATAAGGTCTGTAACTGGGGAATGAAAAATCGCTCGCGCGGCTGAAATTAATATTTAAGGCGCCGCTCGATCTTCACGTGCGAGTACTGTTTTATTTTCTCGCTGTATATATAGAGGCGTCACGTTGCGGAGCTTTAAAAAGACCAGCTTCAACGCCGGCAAAACCTCGTTACTTCCAGTGAGTCGAGCTGTTTACTGGAAAATTATCTGTAACGATGTTACACACCAGCCGACCGCGAGACGAAACGCGATTAAAACACGCTGTCCGCGCGTAAACGCGTGTTCGTTAATTTTTTAAGCCCTTTATCCACGCGTGCGCGTGTGCACCTTAGCGCTTAAAGGCTAATAAATCTTTCAGGAGTATTTGAATAGTGATTAGGTACGCGAGGTAAAAGTGATTTCCACTCGGAATGTACTTTGAGCGCACCCCCCATGCCCCCCATGCGTATTTATGTGCGAGAGCCTATGCATATTTAAATTTTTCTGATAGTGCTGATAACTATGTATGCGCGCGGCTGTTCGCGCGCGCATGAATTTTAAAGACTTTTAAAGACCGGCGCTTATGTGGAATGCGCAAACAGAATACTTCATGCACGCGCTGAATTATTTCTCGTATTACAGGGTGCGGTGGCAGTAGCGGTGCGAAGAAAAAAAACGCTTGTAATGAAACAATTGCTTTGAATTCACTAAATTTTTTGTTAATCAACGCGCGCGTGTGTAACTACGATGCATAGTCATTATACCAAAGGAAAAGCCGCGCAGCCTCAAACAGCTTTTTCGGCCCGTACGTTTTTCTTCGCAAAAAATCTTCCAGCCGGCGCGCGGCTTCTTTATTAGTCATTTTATAACTCTGCCACTTGCGCTGAAGTATATTAAGCCTCGCATTATATAACGTCGTACGCTCGGAGCGTAACGAAAGTAGGAGAAAAAAGTTAATTTACTCGAGGGCAGCGAGCGAGCGGCTGTAGGTACAGGGCGCCGCGCATGCGGGCATCCTATTTCCACGGAAGCACAAAGGATTTTCCTCCCTGGACGCGCAGACATAGGCAACCCGATTGAGGCTCGCCGATGTAAAAGCGAAATTCGTATAACCGGTAGGTACACACGGGAGAGCGAGAGACCCTTTCACCTCGGGCTCGATTCTCGTCGAGGGCACTCGCGAAATCTAACACTATAGGCGAACCTCGGATTTTCGGCAAAAAGTTATGCGCACACTTCCTCTCCTCAAGAGAGTCGGGAGAAAAGAGGCGCACTTTCGAGTATTTATACAGTTAGTATGCTAACTATCAGACTCGAGTAAACTTTAAGATCGCTACGTGTAGTGGTCGGGGGGGGGGGGGAGGGGCTAACGAGAAGGAGCTCGGCGGCTGACGCCGTGGAACTGCAGATAAAGCTCGCTCGAGCTTTCGCGCGCGGGGAATTTTAAAGCCGCACGAGATGCAGCCGCTAAGCTCGCTAAGCTATACGTTCACGGATGGAAGGGCTGATTTATTCCCCCCCGCGAGATATATATGCGCGAATCTTTCTATACGTGACTCGCGCTCTTAATTAACGACGCCTCTACGCGGCTCTGCGGGTGCATGCTGTAAGTCTGCGGCGGCGCTTTTGAGAGCCGCGGAGTCTCGGGGGAGGATGATTCGCTGCGGCGTGCATGAAGAATATGAAGACACTGCAGGGCTGTTTGCCGTCGCGAAGTATATAATTAGACGATTGAGTGCCTTCACTCGCGGATTTCGTTCTGCATGAAATGAGCAGAGGTCGAGGGACAATTGAATCGGGCGGTTGGCTGCAGGTGATAAAAGTTTGCTCCGCGGGGATAGCTTTTCCGAAGCGGCATGAATCGATGCGTGAATTTTGACGGTGTGAGCTTTGATGCACGATGCCAGTTAGTTTGGATAAAACGTCCCTTTGAACATGTGAAACTGGTTCGTTAGCTCCTTTGTCGCGGATAAAAATGGTTCGTTTTCAAAAAGCGAGAATTCATGAGGAAATGCATTATTTTAATAAGGGAAATACCTGCGTCGTAACCATGCGTTATTCATGAGGAGGGACTTACGGATGCTCAGTAGAGAGCGCTTCGTTAGAACGGCCTCTTCTTCTCAAACAGATAATGGAATTAGAGCAATAAAAAGGATAATACAATCCATAAACCAATTTTACGATCGCGAGCTAAAAAGCTTCCCCGAGGGAGCGAAGGCATCTGTAAATCAAGAGTTTAATCCACTTAAGGGCCGGGAGTTTAAAAATTCGATATACCCTATAATATTAAATTAGATTGCATCTAATATACGCAGGTGTATGGGGAATTCTATTTTTCGATAAATTTGAGGGGCCTATACAACAGTGTCATAAGGTACTTTTTCGATGTTGGAACGTGGTTTTGCATGGTTCTAAACATGTACAATAAGAAAAAAAAAGTTGCGGGAGTGTGCCCCAACATTTGTTTTTTTCGGTTTCTCCAACCAGAAAATGGCATTTTTCCCATAGAATTCCCCATATAACGGTCAGGAAAGTCGCTCCTTTTCACTCATATTCTGTTGTGCCGCAATTAAGGAAGCAGTCCTCGGCTTTATGCCAATCGATTAAGCTTATCGAGTTTCCCGAGAGGCCTTGATGAGGTAACGAAGCTATCAACTTATCTTTTTACACATTTCCGAGAATCCCTAGCACCTCGTCATCGAAATATATTGTAGCCATTATACTTTCCTTCTCCGAGGCGGGCTTTTCTTTGTTCAGTCCATAAATACGTCCGTTCGGCCCCGTTGTCCCGAGAAAAAAATCGCATCTAACAGCCAACAAAAACGCGCCGTTCCCTTATCATCTCGAAGCCAATCGAGCGGTAAACGCGATACGATTCGCGAGCGCTCATCTCTTGCCGCGCAAATACAACGGTGCATATGTACAGTCGCCCTCATGCTTGCAGGCCCTCTCGATTCATCGATAAAATCCTTCCTCGATGCCCGAATAACGACAAAAAAAGGAGCACAATCATCCGACCGTCGAAAGCTCGGCGCACAGTAGCGTATGCTTACTTGACATGCTTTCGCCGAAATACACCCTGCGAAAGACTCAGCTGCAGCGTCAGCGGCTTTCGCGTGTGTATACGTATGTACGATACACTTGTGAACGGATTAAACAGTCGGAATCCTGCGGGCAAATGTCGACGCAATAAAGCTCGCGCGCGCGCGCAAGAGAAAGAGAGAATAGCTTTCGAGAGATAGCAGCTAGCTCGCGTGTGTTGCACAATGTGCAACGCGCGAGGGGATGAAAGAGAGAAAGGAAAACGACGCGGTAAATGAGAGGAAGAAAGCAGGGTTGCCCAGGCTTTGTGGGAGAAAAGGATTGTCGCGAGCGGTTGATTAGACTCGCGCGCGCGTGGAGCTTCTTTTTTCACTCTCTCGGCGCGCGTAGATGTATACACATACATATATAGCGCGTGTTCTCCCAGCAAGAAACGGGCCGTGAGTAACTAGTCTCCGGTGAAATTGAGATCGAGAGGCTTATTGTTCGGGATTTTTCTTTTCTTTGCCGAAAGTTTTTAGAATTCAAGTTCCCTTGCTCGCTCCTTTTTTTTATTTCAGGAGAGACGACACTTTTTGTGCGCAGAAAAGAAGAGTAAAAGTTTTTTTTTTCGGCGAGAAAAATCGTCCATTGTGTCGAAACTAATTTCGAGCGAGTGTACGGAGATGAAATGGGTCAGTTATCTGCGCAAGAATTAAAAAATACTTGGCGTGTGTATCCGCTTATTATTGCCTTGATTAAAAATGCTGCGAATATACAGTTGACATCTTTCGATAATCCGGCGTGAATTTTCGAAAAAGTCCTGCCCTGATGGAGAGATGGCATGTTTATGCATTATGCATAAAAAATACCTACGAAGGCGCAGTACGAAATCGGATATTCGTAAATAAATACATTCCATTCGGACTCCCCGCATAAACCCACTTTGGTATGTTTCTGGCCTAGTTTGCCTCCGTGTGTCAGAAGTTGGTTCCTACGTCATAGACTCGTCTAGCTCTCTTCAAGATAGAAAAATTATTCTGATACTATATGACCAACTTTTCGCATCACCAACATCATACATATGTAATGGTATCAAAGAAAAAATCCAAATCACATGCGCAATTCCGAAAAAGTATAGTCAGCAAATGATAAGACGAAAACCGCGATGTGAATACTCAAACCCTCATTAAACGCAAGTAATTAAGCACTCGGTTTCAACCGTATAATCGTTTTTACAGTTTTCGCAGGGAGGAGTTATCGGTGTGATTTATAGCCTCGCGGGTTATGAATTAAAATGCGACAAATTATGCAGAAGCCGCTTGAAGCTTCAGCCCGGGGCGGAAAATGTTTGTTACCCGGACAAGAACGCCGCTGCACAGTGAGAAACTTCGACTTTACGTTCTGAATGCCAAAGTAAGTGTGCTGCCGGTGTGAGAAAAGTTGGCACGAGTTCGACCGAACTACCCGTCGTGTGTCTCGAGTACGTGTAGATGCACCAGCACATATCAACAAACATGCGGCACGCGTCGTCGCGCTGCTCTCGGCGAGTTACTCGACAAGTTGATATTGGCCGTGTTATAGTCGCGGCGCGTCACTTTTTCAAACTTCATAATCAATCATCGGTTTGGCACACGCGCACTGACGCTTAGTGCTGCGCCGCCGCGCCTTTTTTACACACCCCTTTTTCAGGGAGCAGAAAACTAATACAAAGTAGCCGAAGTATCGATCGACGGGCTTTCAATCGAGTCGGGATTCATTATAAGTTCTTCTTTTTTACACCAGGTTTTGCGAAGTTTTACGACTAGTTGCCGTGATGCCTTTTGTGTTTTATTGGTAAACAGTGTCAAGTGTGATGCTCGAGATGGGGAGCTCAAACCCTACGGGAATGAGGTCAAAATTAAGGGTATCGATTTTTCGTCGGTTCAACGGCGAAATTCGAAACACTACTGTTGTATAGAAGCTGGCTGAGTAACCTTGTTGGCGGTGTAATGCGTATTTACGATTGTGGTTCTACCGGAATTGAATTTCTTGTTCGGAACTTTTCGTCGCTAACTGAATTTTCAGGTAATCATCGGACATTAACGGATTCGATTTAAATTCCGAAAGTCATTTGACTAATTCTACATACATTAAAATGGGCGATTTACATTCCAAACTTGAATCACGTGGCTTCCATACACCTACGCAAATTATCCGTCATGCTATATGTAATGCTATAAAAACTTGAAGAACTAGATACATGGCTAATTTAAATTTAGTGCCAGTTTCAATATATTATGATGTACGCCCGTTTTATCAATCAAACTTTTTACGATGTTCGACAAATAGGTCGACATTTCAATTATAGTTGAAATAAAGTTATATTTATGAGCAAGGCAAAAATACTACACTCGTTATGTACATAAAAAAGAATATTGCCCTTTTAATTGCTTAACATTAAAGAAACCACTATTCAAAAACATCTGATGCATAAAATTTGCAGTAATATTTTTCACAAGCCAATCAAGGTGGTTTGAACGAATGACTGAATCGCGATATAGTATATTATTCGTTAAAACATGCTGCGATTTCTATCGAAAACAATTTCAAAGCCGTTCTCCGCGGTATAGCGTAAAAAGATGATTCCAGAATTATCTCATTCCCGGACTGAACAAAAAACAGAACGGAATTAGTCGAATTTCCATATAAAGTGCAAAAACGGCGCCAGGTAATCGTAACAGCCGGCCGAACACGGATAGCCACGCTCGTACGTCCTGCGCGTGTTATATAATGCCAAAGACAAGCCGTCAGCGCTTCGCATGCAAAGTTACGAAAATCGAAAAGGACACAAGCTGACCTCAACTGACCCTGCATACGCGGTGCGCACTTTTAATTCCGGCGAACCACGGGAAAGAGAGGTCTGAAAAAATGCAAGAATTATTTATGGCCTCGTATTTCGCTGTCCCGGCCGCGCCAAGCGAAGTCGAAATAAAAATGCGACCCGTCGCAGACAAGAGGGCAAAAGTGCAAAAACGAAAAACAAAGCCCACGGAGAGCGCGAGAAAAATGGGAGAAGCGAGAGGAAAAGGAGGCCATGCAGCCGAGCGAACGAAGTGTGAAAGAGAGAACCGGCAGCACGAGAAGAGACGAAGAGGAGGGGAGAAAAATGAACTCACGGGGGTAAGAGGAATGCGGGATAATAAAGCCGCCAGTGTAAGTGTCTACGGAAAAAGGTGTGTACGAGTACGACTTTGAGATGTTTTGTTCGCACTGCACTGAGGAGGAGATTCGGTTTGACGACGTACTAAATTCAAAAATGAACTTTGCGAAAAAAAATGTTTGATTGTATGATAATACCCGCATGATGAGTATATAAACGCTGAATATCGGTGGATGTCTGTATGTATGACACTCGGGTGCAATTACCATGCAAATTGAATCGATTTTATGTTGGCTTCGTGTATCGAACGTTATTTGCTCTCGTTTGGCGAGCGTTAACCTTTGTTTAGAAAACTATTTACCCTTGTAATAATTGATAACCTCAAGCATTTATTTCCGTAAAGCGCAAACATCGTCTGGTTAAAAAGCGTGACTCCGTTGCAGTAGAAGTCCTCGGAAGCCCAAGACTGCGAACGCTCCTTGTGACAAAAAAACTGTGTCGTCTTACGCTCGATAAAGCTGAAAATATACACTTGCGCTAGTCGCTCGTTTAAACTTTAACGATACAAAGCAGTAGCAGTAGTGGAAAACGGAAAATCGGCTAGCTTGGATCCTGACTTTTTTTGACAAACTCGCAGCGACGACTTCTTCGACAAAAGACCGCCAAAAGACTGCGGACAAAGCGACTAGTCGAAGAAAAGCTGAAGCTGTATAGAGTCAAGAAAAGCTATATACCATACGAAACCTGTCGGCGATAGTCTCGGCCGCGCCCGCGCGCGTCTTGCGTTTTCTCTAAATTTCCCATTTTTCCAGCTGCGCGAATCCGTCGAATGTGCGCCGCAGCAGTTGTCGTTCGCGTGCAGCTGCAGTCGATGTTTTTTTCCCCCGACTGTCGCGCAAGCGTTTCGCTCGAGATTCCAGAGGCGCGGGCTTTTCAAGCGACGCAGCAGTCGACGGTATCGCGTCGCTGACCTTTGCTGTTTTTCTTTTTTTTCGCCCTTTCATTCCCTGGAAATCGGGTGCTCTCGCCACATTGTTTCCACTTCCTTTTGTTCGCGTGTTTTCTTCTATTCGTTTTTAATTCGCTTGCTTTGGAATAGCAGCTTTTCCTCTTCACGCTACTGATGAAAATGATTTCTGTGGACAACCGCGGGGATGGCCGAGTTTCTTTGCTATGGTGGGTGGAAGAGGCATACATTATATGCTGCTTTTTGATGCGACTATTAAAAACCTCGATATAAATAAATTTTAAATTAACAATCGAGAAATGATCAAAGCGAAATTTGTTGTGACGTCAATGTATATAGGATACACCAAAACGTTTACGTTCAAAAGAGTTTGCTGTTTTTTATGTCAGAAACGTTGCAAGCTTTGCTCGTCAATTTCATGAATATGTATATTGCGGAACAGATATTCTATCCGTCATATCCTGTCTCCAATTAAAAAAGCCTGCATAATTGAAAATCGCTTAATCTTCGAATGTAGGAGATATTCGCCCCGACGTACGTGAATAAATCCGTCGTATGAAAAATTAATTCAGCGTTTTACGTGTGTAGCGCTCAACTTTAGTTGGATTTTTTAACTTTTAAGTCTGGTATCAGATTGGACTACTTTAGCAGATTTTACGGACAGTAGAGCAATTGAGCTGAATTATTGTTAAACTAAAAATAATAATACGCTCTATTTATATCGTTTGTTAAATATATTTGCCGTAAAGCCACGATACTTAAAACATAAATAAAAGTTGAAAAATTCATGCACTTCAAACTATTAAAACAATACCTTTAATATTGTAAAGCAAAGGATAAACGATAAGCATTGAGAACGAGATAATGAATTTAGAATTAAATTAAAAAATCTTGATTCCTGAAAAATGTTGGTTCGCATTTGTCTTTCTGAAAAAGTGGTTTGACCTTAGTTCCAGTTCCGCAGGACGTAAACAAGATGAGATTGCAATGCAATGAATAATTAAAGTTTGCCTATACAGGCCAGTTTCCATCCGCCTTTATTATTCATTATATTGCTCTTTTAAATATTACACGCAGATGAGGGGCAGAAACTACTAAATTTTCCTGTCCATTTCAATACCTGAATATTCTAAATTTGTCCAACCACCGAAAAATAAAAATATCAATTCTAATGAATAAATTACGTTGACAAGTTTCAAGATCCAAACACACACACTCCGATATACGCATCTATACACTCAATCTCACTAATGTAGGTACTGTCGGTATCTGGGAAAACCACCATGCAACCCAATAGCTCGCGGTGAATTATAAAATCGTATGAATTTTTCAACATCGAATGACTCTAGAGGATGAATGCTTTTCGCATGAATTTATAATCGGTACGAAAGTCGATCGATACTTGATTCCTGATTCCCCGGGAAATACTTCCGCACGAATATTCAGCCATAAAATGAATAAACGACAGGGTTCAGATTATGGTATATACATATAAATGCGCTCTAAATCATAATCCCTGATGTGATGCGGGAGGTTCTTTCGTATCCCTGCTCATACATCGACACGATTGCGCGCAGGCAATCCCTCGTCACCAAAATATGTATACGTAGATCAATCAATTTATGTATTCCGAGACATTCGTCACTGTCAATTCTGGCTAATGCAACGTGCGACGTTGAAAGCAGGCGAATTTTTGTTGTACAAAAAGGGTATTGAAGGAGAATATCTATAAACATACACACGCACACGCACATATATGGTGCCTCCACCTATCCCCATACTACAGATCTGGTGTACATATAGGGTTCACGCGATATCGAGCGATTCAAAAAGCACACAAGGTCTCTCCGCAAGCTCCTTACAGTCTCGTTCTACGGATGCTTTGGGGAGGCCGTCAGCTTCCGGTTCGCGTGCGTTTCGGTGGAACTTTCGGTGGCTGTAGAGCCGATTCTCCGGAACGTTTCTCTCCACTAAGACGAGCCAACATGCACATACTCGAAAAGTGCTTAGGAGCAGCTGACGCGCCAGAGATGACTCTAAAATCTCTGCGATTTGCTTTAGCCCAGAGCCGTTTTCACGCTCGTCGCTGTGTGTATGATACGAGAAAGCTGTCGCTTGACACGAGTCGTCTGCAGGGAAATTTATCCGCGAGAGACATATGCCAACGCCGTACCTTATTCAGCCTGCAAGCGAAAGGTAGAATTTTCGGAGCTAGCGACAGACCTACGAGGGAACTAGGATACGATATATATCACCGCGGTCTACGGCTGTATGGCACAGCGACTTATTGATCTTCGGAGCTGAAGGCGTAACACATAGAGCGAGGAAGGAAAAAGAGCGTTTCGAGGTTCTATCGGCACTTTTGAGAGCGGGTGAAATTCGGTTGGGACTGATGAAAAGCTCTGCGCTGAGCGATTGCGAAGCATCTTCGTTTGATCAGTTTTGTAAGCATTTTTCATACGATACTTGTGTAAGAATATTAAATTACATCTTCAATTTTAATACTGCTCATTTTGCATGCACTTACTAGGTGTTCGAGCGTTAATTAATTCGTCGAAGTTGATGATATTAAAATCTCTATTACACGGAGATAGTATAAGCTGTTATACAAGCAGAAAATTGCTCTATTGTAAACTTAATTGTGTGTCCAAGTACTGAAAGGATATTTTGCAACTGACAAGATTAATTAATTTGTGAAACTGTTGTAAAAGCAAGCTTCGTTCGAATTTGCGTTTTACTATAATAAAGATGACTGCTATGATAATATTACAGAAATTTGAAATAATTATCTAAAAGAAGTTGTTAAAAACATTCATCGTAGACTTCTCCGAGAATTAATCACATATATTCAAAAATCAACGTTCTTTGTAGGTATCAAACAGAATTACTCATCATCGATTTTTATTCAAACATTCGAAAAGTTTATTTTTGAGTAAAATTTCTTTGCCGCGCACGGGTACCTGTAGTAATGAAAAAAAAACTTTTCGTCTCAAGTGCTTTATCAATTTTGCAGATATATATTTATTATGGATTTCCATGTGCGGCCTGCAGAAACTCAGCTGGAGTTTTAAAGTATACTCCAAAGATTTGAACTCGTCCCTCCGGGGAAACGTCTCTGTGAACTCGGCGAACGCCAAGCATAAAAAAAGGAATCTTCCACTTTACTTGGAAACGGGAACCTGGAACCTTTACGGGTTACTAAAAGTCTCGTAGCATGAAGATTCTATCAACGTTGAAATCCTATGGGTTCTGACTCCAATCACATGTTAATAGAATTTGGTTATAGTGTGATTTTCAGATCCTAAAAAATTGCTCAATAGGACCGTTAGAAAAAACACCGATTTTCAATGATCATTGTTGTTTGTGAAAAAAACTTGAAAATAAAAATGAAAAACCGTCTCGCTAGCCCCCTAAATTTATTGAATTGTATCATTCTTTTATAGGTTATTTTTAAATTTTAATTTTGGAATCACAAAATGCAAAAGATTAATTTATACTATCTTCGATTTTTGAGCATGAATCAATATTCCAGATAAGCGAATCAGATAAAGCATCCCTTTGTCCCACAGTACACATTATTGATACCAAAATGATTATTATATATTAAAATTTATTTCCTCTTAAAGTGGCGAAGTATTTTTGAGCTTCGAAGATTATTATCAAATTTATTAGCAATAGGTATATTATTATACACCTTCCTTTAATAAAAAGATATTCTTGTAAAAAACGCTTAGTTGAAGTCTACCTAGACCTTGAATGAAGGTGAAAAACTAACCAGAAAAATTTGTTTGTTTGCCTATTTTCAGATGACAGACGCGCAGAACGAGCTGGAGGGTATCGATCTCTCGGACCCCGATCTCCACAAGGCCGCGACGAAGATCCAAGCGAGCTTCCGCGGCCACAAGGTCCGCCAAGAGGTTGTCATCCCCGAGCCGAACGAGAAGAAGTAGACGCTCGGCTGCCTGGAAGGAATCGTCGCAGATGGTTGAATGGCGCCGAGCGCAAGCATTTACGCCGAACACATTCCAAAGAAAAAAAAAAGAACAATGAGTTTTCATCCGAATTCGCCGACGACGATGACGCGAGCCGGTCACAATAGTTGCACTTGAGACGCTCGAAAATCTCGCTCGACTATACACTTTCCGTCTTACAACCGACCGAGCGATGATTTGACCAAAGACGTACTATATACTGCTGTTAATAGGATGAAAGGTTATGCACGGTTACATTGTCAATGTTTTTGTGACGGTTTTGATTTCCGAAGTAGTCTAATAGGTCTGCAACTTACTTCTTAAAAATAAATACACGATTATATACAGTATAAGCTTTTTGTTCGTCACGACAGGCGTGCTACGAAAAAAGTCTATCAAATTCAAATTTAAAGCATTACCATAATACGAGGAGAGCGCAAAAACATTCACTCTGTATACCGCTAGGAAAATGTCAACTAGGAGAAAATTGGCTATGCCACGCGGGCTTCTATATATTCATGAACTAACGATTTTCTCAGTGCGAGACGCAGCAAAAATACACGATGCATACGAGCGCGCCTTGTCGATGATGATGCTACATTGAAAAGCTGAAGAAAAAAATACTACTAACAAGCGTAGATACGATACACTATATCGAGCTGCATAAAATAAAGAAAAGTAAAAGTAAACAAAGTTTCTTTCCTACAAGGCATACACGGACCTTTTGAGTTGTTGCAAAAACAAATGTTTCCTTTTTCTTCTGATGATATGGCGAGGATGATATAACCGCGGCAAAGCGAACGAAGTTAAACAGAAGAAAAAATATGCGTGTACCTGCGTATTTTTGAGATCCGATATATATTATAATTATTAACATTATTATTATTATTATTATAGTACGACTCTTATACATGAAAAAAAACTCTATATAGCGAAGTGACGGATTAACGCTACGCTTCGATTTATGCAAAAAGGGAACAAATTCTTTTCTCCTCTCTATACGTCTCTCCACTCCTACTCTTATATATATGATAAAAAGTATATACATTAAACATGCCTTCGATAAAAAGTGTCGGGGGAGAATAACTCCTTCGTCGGACATCCTGCGCGTACATAGATAATATTTCACATGTGCGTCGTTGGAAAAAATTGAATGAAGCTCGTCTTTTCGCGTCGCGAATACATATACGTATGTAGAAATATAGATTTATTCACATTCCACTCATAGCTCGTGTTTTAATCTGGAACAATCTACTCGCAGGCCGCGTATGCGACACGTGACCGTTTTCAACTCTGGATTACGAAGATTCGAATCGTGTTCCTATATAAAATCGATATGTTCCCATCGCGCGCATGAATTCTTCAAACTTATACAAAGTAACTGACTTCGGTTTTGTAAACTCGCGCGTTCAGCGCGTATACAACTTATTAAATGAACAATAATAAGCACGTTGAGGACTTAGTTTACTACAACGTGACTTCGTTTGACTTACAAAATTAAGCGCGTTTCTTTTCGTCGAGATTAAAAAAAAACAAGTATTTCGATGGTTTCAGTATAAACTTTTTTGATAGAGAACCGAGAAAAACATTCCTCTGTGAGGAAAATAACAAATCTTTGTCGTTTTTACGATCTTTCGTTCCGCGCGCGTCAAAGGTTTCCGATAGAGGCGTGAATTATAAAAGCTCACCCGTACCAAAAATCAATAATCATTTGTTATTTCAGTGGAGTACGTTAGTAATTGGATAAAAAAAATACTTTAAGTATTCTAAAAGTCTGCGTTGTGCGGACATTAGCAACAAATGATAATCACTCGAAAGTCCCGTAATCACTTTTGAATTTTTAAAGCAGCGATTTTAAAGAACATAATATACTAAAACTTTTTTCTTAAAATCTGTATTTCTTTCTATTATAACCTTGAAAAAAAATACTAAAGTTAAAACGTGCACTTAGCAGAATCACTCGAAATTCGAGGAACGGCGCATGAGAGAGCAATTCGGCTAATTTAATCCAAGTCGCACGAGCATGGCCAATCGAACGACCAAAACGATTACGATGCCTAATTAACGAATTACGAAGTAATTGGTGCTTAGGCACGAGCGTCTGCACGCAGTTGGTGAAATTTACAAAAAAAAATATATATATACAATTAAAAATATGTTGAACTAACAAAAATATTCGCGAGAACGATGAGAAAATCAATTTTTTCGCGCGACAAAATTAAACTTCTGTATTTCTTTCGAGCGCGTCCGAAATACTTTACACGACGCGCTGATTTATTTTCTAAGATATATTGACAAATGAACAAGTATATAAAAATGCAAGAAAGCACCTGTATACATACCGCACGCAAATGATAACAGAAACAAAAATGTAACGTGCAACGATTTTACGTGGTAGTCTCGCTTTCATTGTTGTCATAACTCCGAGTCTAGTCCAATTTGATATTATCGTTTGTCCGATCATTTTTATCGTAGGATATGTATTGTATTTTAACTCTATAAGCGATTATGAGTATATTTATCGTTCAATAAAAGTTGAGTAGTTGTTCCGTTTGTTTGTTATACTTAATGGAAGCGTTAAACGCATTTTCTTCATTATATTCGTTCAAGATCCTAGATATTTTTATGAATTAACGCTGATGTACAAAAGGATTTAATTATAGTTCCGTTAAAGATTCACGCCATGAGTGATATTAAAGTAAAAACCGTGATTTGCGTGCAAGGATGGACCGAAAAGTACATGTTGTCTCCGGTATTTTAATTAATATAAATTATAATGATAAATTTAATGTTTGAGAACACGATGTCAGTGAAATAGATCTGACTAATTTTATGCACATCAATAGCTAAAGTAACTAAAACTTCTAATTGAAGCATTGACAAATTATAACAAAGTTCAAATCCGAAGCACTATTCAAAATTGAAATTCTGCGGTCACGAAGTAATTTTCAGCCCAGTTCCGCTTGTGCGTCAGATCACCGTGAGCTTGTTTTTAGCGGGCCTAAAAACTGCATACACAAAGGCAAAAAGAAGATAATTTTAAAAAACTCCTGTGTGTACAAACTGCTTCGCCGCATGTTCGCCTTTCTTGATTCGAGCTCAGAATATTTAGTGGACACGTATAATATCTACTCGTTTATCTTTGCGTTTCCTTGCAAACAAGATCCATTCCTCTTAAACATTCCGTGATTTTTATGTGTACAGCGAGGATATAATATACAGCTATAAGAAGCCCGGCTTTTCTATATCGGTTCCCTCATTTCGCGAGAATCCGCAGAGACCTGTAGAAAAATCAAGTATGAAAAAAAAAATTGAAAAACCAATCCGTTCTGCACGCCGTATCTCCGCGAGCATCAGCTCGTTCCACCTTTGAAGATCCTCCTATCGGTGGATATTTATAGATTCGGAAGTATATATACACTTCGCTTTTGTAGAGGGCTAACGAGAGAAGAGAGCCTTTGCAAATAATGCCGTTATCGCGAAAAATGTCACGTCGAGTAAACACACTTAACCTCAAAGTACTCCCGGCCTCCGTTCCCCGCCTTATACACCGCCCCGCACTGTCGTTCGAGCTGTATACGCGAGGAAAAAAGAGTCACGAATGCAAGTACCCGCGACGGACACAACCACACAACTTGATTGATATCGATTCTTTTTCTCTCCTTCTATGTAACTTTGCGTCTATTGTCAGTCGTGCGCGCACACGCCTCATAATGGTATCGCAAATCTAAAATTGAACTTTCCTCAGTTTTCGTATATACAATATACGATTGAGTTCGAGCGTTTTCAACGATTCGGCATCAGGTTCTTATTTTTCTCTTTCAACGAAAATAAATACGATCGTGATTGATTTTTTTCTCGTCTATATATAATTGCGTAGATTTAGATGTATGTTTGTGCACTTGGTGTTACGTTAAAGGGACCGGTCGATGATGGACGACGTTTGATTGAATTCTTTATCTCGAACGGCGGATCCTTGATATACTTTTGTTTCTATAGCGCAATTCACCATTTCTATCTAGTATTCTAAATGGATACATGTAGCGATGCACGCGGTGCTAAAATTACGAGCTGATTATGCATTTTAGAAAATGAAAAAAAAAACTTTAAAATGTAACGAGCAGTTGTAATTACACTATTAAGCGAAACAATAGAAAATATAATGTAATCTGTTTGTTTAAAATAAACTAATCACCTACCAAACAGACTGTTCTTTGTCAACACACATCTTTGTTGTTTGTTTATAATTTATTATTTGTTTGCCTCGAGTGTTACGATCGAATAATTTATCTTCTGTTTTAAGTATGCAATCAGTGATTTAGAAAAAAAATCGTTTCAAGATATTCAATGTCGCCTTTACCGAAAAACCCTACAAGATATCCCACAGAAAATCCTACAGGGTTTTTCAGTGAGGGCCGCGTATACATTTCATTCTCATGAACGCCGAGTCATTCATAAACAATGCAGAAATTTCGCATGCGCGCGCTTACGAAGAAAGTTTGCTGAATTATACTTTTAGCAAATTATCAAAAGCTTACTTTCAAGCTTAGAACTACTTTCACCTCACTTATGCCATATTTTATTTAGCACTAGTCCCTACTTTGCAATTTTAAATTTCGCGCGCATGCAGCAGACGACACAAGGTTATTCTATATAGATGGCGCGCTGAGCCGATCGATGTTTCTAGCTAACCCAACCTTCAATGATTTCCAGCCGCACGCTTCAAGCACACATCGCTCAGCCGCTCACACACAGTACACAGAGACATCAACAGTTCGGAAAGTTTGTTTACACTGCAAAGTAAATTGATTAAGTGAGTTTGCACTTTGAATTCAACGTCTACCGCAGCTAGTATTTACCAGAAGACCTATTTCGTACACAAATTTGATAGTCGCATAAAGTTTTCGGATCAAAGGACGCATGAAATTACAAGAGTAAATAACTTGCGTTGGTAGCTTTGAGGTTAAGAAGAGCTCGAATCAAAAATGGGAAAACGTTATTACTGCGATTATTGCGATAGATCATTCAAAGACGTTCCAGCTACGAGGAAAAAGCATCTGGAGAGTTTGCAGCATTTAAAAAATAAAGAAGAGCATTATAAATATTTTAAAGGTAATGTCTATAAACATTGATAATATTGCACTTTGATACTCAACACTTTCTTTACACGCATCATGAATTTCAGATCCTGAAATAATTTTAAAAGAAGAAAAGATGAAAAATCCTTGCAATAGATTTTTGTTCAAAGGAGAATGTTTATTTGGCTCTTCGTGTAGATACTCTCACTATAGTCCAGCGATGATTCAACAGTTGCAGTACATAGGTAACAAATATCTTTAAAACAACCACTTTATTTACTAACTGAACGATTCCCTAAACTAATGAATTTATATTTTCAGTCGATACAAGGAACAAATCAAAGGAAGTCAAGACTTATAATCCAGATCCTCAAGAGGTTGTGAAATTTTTGGAAGATTCTATAAAAGCTGATGAAATTACAGAAATCGAAAAAGATTTGTGGCCACGTATTCCAGGATTGGACAATATCCCAAATTTGCCACCATCGTTGAGACCAATTAGCTACAAAGACTTTACGGATGGTGACTTTCCAGACTGGGGCTGGATGTGAGCATTTGATTCTGATGAACTTATATGGTATTCATGGAAATAAGTCAAGCTTGAGAGTATCGATGACAGATTTGCTTTGAGGGCACTTCTATCACAGCCTCACAATAGAGCTCCAGAGCAGAAAATACTGCGCTAATGATCTGCGATAACCAGCCAACAGAGAGCCCAATTAAACTATATACACACACCAAACACAAGAGAGTGAATTGTTTCATTGAGCCTGGGCAAATTGTCGATAATCGATAAATCGATCTGAGCGCTGAGAGACCGTTATGAGTACCCGATTACGAAACAATGCCCATTGACCATCCTCCTACTCCTCTCCGGCGGCACATATCGCATCGAGAACGACTTGCTTTATATTCCGCGAGGAACGCGCATAAATACTATAGGAGGCTCTACGGGAAACTCAGGGGCGCACGTGAAACAGGGGCTAGGTCTGACCATCAAAGCAAGCCACACACGGCGCTGGCTCGTCGTGCATGTACAATTGTACGCGCACGCACGAGAGGGGAAAAAGTCGCAGATCGCTTTCCGCGAGCTGCATTGCAGTACGTGCAAGAGAGACTCCATTGTCCGCTTCCGGAGTCAGCACCCACGGGCTAATTCTCTCTCGCGTGTGTCTGCGGTTGCTGTATAGCTATACATGCGTTGAACTGTACGAGCGCTACATGCGGCTGGTTGAAGCTCTCTCCGGGCTTTATACGCTTTTCCCACGGCCCGGCTGAATTATTCGTTTTATCTTTCATTCCTGGCACTTTGTTTGCACTTTAATTCGCCTTTTTTATTAGGGGTATGATTTTTCATTAAAAAATCAGACTATCGTTGGTAAAAAATTGAAAATGAATTGAGTTTAGCGTCACGATTTAAATTTGATCAAAAAAGAATGCTGAAATAAACATTTTTTTCGCTTTATAAAGTATCATTATGCATCCTCCGATTGAATTGTAAAAATGTATTCTGTACACTACATGTTTAATAAATCGTTTCACAAAAAAATTCTTACACTGTTGTATGCTTGTTATCCACTCTTCGACGTCCGACTTTTATTATAGTTCGTATTTATATCTTATAATAAGCCTGCTTAACGGAGATTTTTAGCGAACGTTAAAATAGGCCTTTAGTCACAAGTTTAAAATTACATTTCTTTCGAAGGAATCATAACAGTCTTTAGCTGCTATGCGCGGTGCTGAATTAAAAACATAAAAAATTCGCATATAAAAGTTTAAAAGAAGACATCAATTTCCTTCAAAGTTGCTTAAACTGCCTCTTATCTCCTTACGATCTCTCCACGGCCCTTCGAAAACGTTTTTCTGCCTTCCACCACTATACATATCTCCCTCTCCATCTATAAGTAATACCTGCGGGCCGCAACCGAAAATTTCAAAACTACGCGGTCTCATTGGCCGATTTCGCGCGTCGTATTCGTCTTCCATTGGACAATTCAAAAATCGTCGGAGAAAATAGCGCCACTGGCGCAGCGAAGATTCAATTTCTCCTCTCTTTTTATTACGCGCGTATACCTATATAAGTGGTCCCTCTTCGTGGCATAAAAATCCTGTGTATATTATAATATACCCTCGCGCGAGTGCGATGCATAAGGCCCATCATCAGGCCTGATCGGTCGAGCTCGGCCTCGTTCGGCTCGACTCGGCACCGTGAAACCATCTGCTCGCAGCTCGGCTCGCACCGCTGCCCCCTCTCGCGCGTTCTCCCTCTCCAATTCATTCTCATAGCCGCACTATACACTGTGCAGCTAGCTCCCTTCTCGCTCTCCGTATACCCATACACACATACGTGTCTTTCTTTCTCTCTCTCTCTCTCTCTCTCTCTCCTTCTCGAGAGCATCTGCCTCCGGCGCGGCGCAGCCGCTATATGCACGCACGCAGCTATAAAGCACGTTCACGCACACGCTTTAAAGCGTGGAGGTACACTTATAGATACCTATATAGGCGTGCACACCAGCGCGGCTCCGCAGCGACAAGGACGAAGATAGCCAGATTGCGTCGAGCCAGTCGGCCGCCGTCGAGCGGGAGAAAGAAGAGAAGAGAGAGAGAGAGAGAGAGAGAGAGAGAGAGAGAGAGAGAGAGAGAGAACTGGAGAGTCGTGCCGTGCTTGTGCGGCCCCAGCGTGCCGCCGCTGCACGACGGTTTTAGTATCGCATTAACCCGTCGATGCGCCAGTCGTGTCGTTCGCCGCGCGACCACGTCTCTTTCTCTCTCTACGTCTTCGCCGCCTGCGAATTCGCGTGCGATTCAGCAAGGTATTTTATTTTCGAAAAAAATCGGTGCAGCGCGCGCGGTGCTGTGTACACTATGCGGCTCGGACTCGGGGGACGCTCCGGTCCTTCGTCGTCGTCGGCAAGTGCAGCGGGCAAAAGTGATCCCGAGTAAGCCTCCGGCGTCGCGTGTGTGTCCCGTACGAATGCTTTGTTGACGTCCGATCCGCTGCTGATGCCGTAGGTACGCATAGAACCGATGACGCGCGCGCAACGAGCGCCGGCCAGCATCGTCATGAGATTCGACACCGAAACGCGCGCCAATTGTTATTGAAGCGCTAGTTTCACGTGCGCGCTCCGATATTACCATCGAGTTCTCTTGTGCATGTGCCATACACTCTGATACTGCCGCTGTTGCAGTATCGAGGCTGCTGAATTGCTGCCGCCGCTGTAGTACGAGTTGCGAGGGAGAAGCAGAGGAAGAAGAAGAACAGGGGAAAGACGAAGAAGGGAGAGAGAGAATTTCGCGCGGCTGCTGCACGCACAGCATCACCGAGAGACACGACGACGTCGCCGGTGGCGGCCGTAGCTCCATTTTGCTGGTATTTGGTATTTTTAGTTGCATTGTACACGCTAGCGCTCTGTTTATCGGCCCATTTCTCGCTCACTCTCTCTCTCTTTCTCTCTCTCTCTCTCTCTGCCAGTCGGTGCTGATCGCAGGTAAGGAGCTCTGATCTCTCCTTATAGAATATTCGTATACTCACATAGCCTCAATGATTCATTGGCCAGCGCTATGCTCAAAATGCGATAGTCGTGGGATTTTAAATTTAGACGAGATGCCCCTCGGACTGTATTCCATTCCGAGATCGCATGCCAGTGCACGCATGTATAGGGGGAAACGTGTCATTAACATTTCGCAATCGAGCCTCTCTTTCGGAGCCCCTCGCACGAGAAGCGTTATTATTTACAATCCGATAAGGAGTCGCCTGTAAGCAAATGTATATACCTACACTCTCCGTGACTTTACGAAACGAGGCGCTTTTTGCGCGCGTGCGTGCGTCGAGTTTTTGCTCCTCACGGCACTGTGTGCAGGCCGCAGCAGCAGCGGCAGCTCGAACGCGCGTGAAAGAGAATACACACGTCCTTTTGCTCTTTTTCGAGCGCCGCCACTGCCGCTGCTGCTGCGAGAGGAAGGAAGTTCCGGCGTCGCTCTCTCTCTTGCGGGGGATCATGCCGAAACTCGGCGATGTTTACGCCTGCTATTTTCGTTCGCCAACTTTTTTCGACGCGCGGCGAGTTATTCCTTTTTTGTTCTTCTCTTATTTAAAGCCTGTTCTCGCCTCGGATGCAGATGACGTTGAGTAATCACTCGGGCAGTTGACCCGGCGGCGCAGCTGTTTTGACGATACGCGCCTCTCTGCTTCGAATGCTTTGCTGTGCGCGTGCTGTCGATACAGTTGACGGGAAGGTCGTTTGAATAATTAAGGAAAGAAGCTTAAACGCGCGGAGTCGCGTACTTTGCTCATGTTGTGCCTATAATGATCTCCCGGTGGAATCGTATACCGGAAACCTTCGTGCGCACTGAATAAATAACCGATATTCCCGGAGATATCGTAAAGACGATTAAATGGAACCCGTAAAGTCGTTGAAAAACGGCCATTTGCATAATGAGGTTAGTCGCGCGGCGATCGATTTTTCAGGAAACGCGCGATATTCCGCCGGGCCGCCGTGATTTTCGGAGACAGATAACATAAATTTAGGTATACGCGCGCAGATATTTAATCCATTTCGATTATATAGCTTCTTGGCACGGAGCTCGCGACGTTATGGAGCCGGTCGTACCTAATGTTTCGGGATCCATAAATCGCCTGTTTACAAAATCAACGCGTCGTTTCGAAGATCTTTAAATTTTAGCGCACCAGATACAGTTGTAAATTAGGTAATACGATTTGATATTAGTTCGATGCAGATCGAGTTGTTATAAGAATCAGGTGCTGATATCTGCAGTAAAAACAAAATCGTTGGTCGTCATGCGTTGTTATTTAACAACGCTGAATTCTGCGTGCGCATGTAGCCGTACTGCAACGTGAGTTACATAAATAGGTGCGTTAATGAATATTCAAAGTTTGTTATATGTCTAATAATAGTAATACGTCAATTGAGTTTAAACTATGTATGGAATATTAAATGTATGACATAAAGTTTTAAATGCAGAATGAATTAAATCCCATGATGGATAAGGATGTGATAAACTAGCTTATTTTTCTGAAAACTACCGCGCCGTATCAAAACAAATAATTCATCATTTGTTTTCGCACTAATTACTACGTACCATAAAATCCGACTACTAAAAACTAAAACCTTTTGAAAACCTCGCCGAAACATTAGCACCAATGGTGGAAACGATTTTTGTGAAAGATAATATTTACATAGAAACCGAAAGGTATATAGCAGAAAGGAGATAAAACGTTCAGAAGCCTTCGAAGCGCGTCAGCCCCGAGAAAAAGACGCAAAAACTGTTTGGAATACCCGAAACGCCATTGAAACTGATAAAGCGGAGGTTTTATCATTCAGCAAACATCGTTTGTCGGAACACGTATACGGAAAATGTACGGAATCAGTGGGTAAGCGGACCTTAATTAATGGTATTCAACGTATAACCGACATTCCGAACGTTGAATTTTTAATGAAGACGACGTCTTGGTAATTTAATTAATTTTACTGGCGATTCGAATGCGTTTAACGACAAAACAAAACACCAGCATTTTCTACCTCTGTGTAGAATTGATTTTACACTGCGCAAGCCTTAGTTATTGAAGTTTGAAACCTTGAGAGACGCTGAAAGTTTTCTTGAAGCAAACGGTTATGCTTCTGCATGTGTTCAATACGAGAAAAACAGAGTTTTATTAACACGAAGAGTTGGACGAAACGAAAGAAAAGTTATCCAATGCGTCGGTTGTGCATTCCTTTCTATTTTATTATGTAATACTTAGACCGTTGTGCTCTACATACTGCAGACACTGCAAGAAGACAGCAATGTTTCATCAAAAGAAATACACGAATCATAACAAATTGTTACAACTGGCCATAATAGCTATATACAGCTCCAATTCACTCGCATCCAAAAGCCATCAGCAATCATCAAAACCTCAGAGTAGAAAGTCCGTTACATCACACGACTTTCGTGGACTAGAAAAAAAAACCGAAGCAACGGCGAGTAAAAAAGATGGCCAAGACCACGAGCGTCCCTCAATTAGCGCGAGATTGAGTTTTGCCAGTAGGTGAATTACGTAGCCAACAACTACCGAGCAACGAAAGAAAGAAGAAACCGACTCTATACACACGCGTAGCGTCACCAGCAAGGTCGCGCCGATTTGTCTCTATCTTCGCAATCGATCCGCGGCATGCGAAATATGCACGAGCGAGAAACTCGGGGTAAAAAATGAGCGAACCAGTCGAGAATTATCGCTTAAACGCCTGACACACAACGCAGCGCCTGCGTATCGGAGCAGCTGAGTAGCCGATGTTTTGAGTGTGGGCGCTGCTGGGACTCGTGTTTGAAATATTTTTTTATCGTGGAATTCGCTGTTGCGCTGTTTTACGAGCATTTTTACAGCTCTATTCGTGCCGGATTTCTTTTATTAAGCTGATGCCGTGTGCGAAGTTGCTTACGTTCTGACGTTTCGCTTTTCTCATTGTTATTGTTGATGTTATGCGTTTCGAGTTATGACTCACAACTTTCGTCGATTATACAACGAAATATTAAAAAAAAGCCTGTTAACCTGAACTCCGTGGTAATGTTTCTATTAGAGTTTGCTCACTTTTTCACACGAGAGACCAGCCAAACGTAAACAGAAATTTGCAAATGGAATGTCTGGCACATAAAATAAACGCATAAACCTACAGCAGGTGTAATTAAACGTTCAAACTTAAACTATGCCAGCCATAAAATTATCCATTATTGCTAAGAGATTTAGTATGCATTCTGACCCTTTTTCTAGAGGTGTATAAAGAATATTCATAAATGAACTCGAATGACGAATGCAATGAATCAAAAATATCACGGATTAGACTTATTGATAAACGTTACTTCACAGTGTGCATTTCAAAACAGCAAGTTTTGGTATGATTACCCCTGCGATCATATCACAGACAGTTCAAATATCGCCTAGTATTAGAAAACCCAGAAACAAGGCACAGTTCATACCCTTCGCTTTTTTCAAAATAAACAGCCGAGTACATATGCTTTACGGGCTTTGTCTCGACATCCACGGAATCAAGACGTCATAGAGAATTTGCCGTGAAGAGCATAACACACCAGACTCGAGCAACTTATACGTTAACTAGAACCTGGCCCTTTTGTGCCCTCGAAAAGAGCTGAATTAACCGAGCCAGACAAAGCAGTGTATACCGCGCAGCCCAAACAAGCCGAAGAGGAAGATATCAAAATGGAAATACCGCAGAGTCATGGACTGCACAGCATCCTCGGAAGGAAAATTCGATGATACAAAGGAACTCGCTCGCGCGCGCGTAAACAGGCGAAAAATTGTTGCTCGATGATCGATAGACGCCGGCGCGGTTTTTCAAAAGAAGCTCGTCGGGCAAAATCCATTAGCCGCCGAGAAAAAAAACCTCGCGCGTCTCAATTGAGATAATCAGGCCGGTAATTTATATACGCAGAAGTTGCCGAGAGAAAGACGCAAAACGATGGCCACGAAGCTTATGACAACGCGCCGCTGTTATAAATAATAGACTTCCTTTTGTCCCGCAAGGATATAGGCAGTCGTATGCGCGGCTCTGAATCTGCACCGTCTGCGCATCGTCCGAGATATAAACGAGCTGGGTTTTCGGAGTAATTGCTTTTTCTTGGCCGGCTTTATCAAATTATTTATCGGGCCTTACATCTTAATTGTTGCTGCCCGAGAGAGAGAAAGAGAGAGAGAGAGAGAGAGAGAGAGAGAGAGAGAGAGAGAGAGAGAAACGACTATGCGACGCGCGGCTTTGACAAATGGTTCCACGTTCTACCTCGAAGAGCAGCGCGTTACAGAAATTTTCGTTTTTTCATCTTCACGGAGTACGTACAGTTCGCACAATGAAACGGTACTCGAAGACAGCGCGAGGCGATACAGGTCTTCGGTCGTATTAAAAATAGTCATTTGTCCACTGCGGACGGGAACGAGCGCCTGTGTAAAACACGACGAGCGCGGAGGCAAATAAAACGATCGGTAACAAGATTTGCGATCGGACCGAGTCGTACACGTATGGAGACACACACGAAAGGCAAGAAAATCGACCTTTTGTGTTACACGCGCACGCAACAATACGGTCCGCGCGGTCGTCTCGTTCTCTTCCTCCTCTGGGGAAATCGAGAGACTCTTAGCGCCGAGAAGGCGCTGGAATCGAGTGACGTAATGCACCCGTATATAAAGCCAATCAAAATAAACGATCCTAAATTGCTGGAGAGCAGAGAGCCGTTGTGCTCTCTGTCTCGCGCTCGCGCGACATAAAGAGAGCCTCGACGCGTCTCTCTTTCTCTCTCCTTCTGCACTGCAAGCGTCACGTATGTGTGTGAGAGTGTATGTGCGAAAGTCATATAGACATACTCTCGGCGGAAAAAGTGCAGCGCGGCGAAAACGAGAGCAGACGGCTGACGGCTTTGAAATATTCAGCAGTCTTTTCGCGCGCGAGCGCAGCTAACAGCTTATTTTCGGTTTCAATGAAATATGAAGAGATAGCTTGCAAAGATTAACGAAACTCGTTTGCGAGGCTCCATTCATCGGGGGGAGAGAAGCCATTGTTGGCGCTGGCGCTCGCGTTTGTGAGTGAGTTTTCTAGTTTGCATTCGTTACGCTGAAATGGCGAGTATAGAAGAGGAGATTAATCTGGAAGAGAGGATGTCGAGAGCGATGGATTTCGGAGAGACTCTCTCGAGTTAAATCGAACGCCTTCTTTCGTGAGTGCTGTTTGCACGTTCAGTGAGACTTCACGGAGTCGTGTGCTATTTCTATCGATGTCGCTCGAGTCGAATAAGCGAGCTTCGCTTGTTTTTTTCTTTCGCTATCTCGAACGCTGAAAAATGTCGATTTTGAAGTTTTTACACGGCAGTAACGTCAGAGTGCGAAAGACGTCAATCAATGCAGCGCGTCATAACAGAAACGTGATACTCGCCAGCTTCTGGCGGGGGACTTGAACGTAAAACAAGTTTCTGAAGCCAATGATGCTTAATTTCGGGAAACGTCATAAAGTGTATACCTATACCGTATTCATTGACTCTCCGCACTTGAAAGTCAGTGCCTTCAAATGTAGTCATTTCAATTGTGCAGCTGTAACACCAAATATACACACTGCCGGAGCGTCGGATTTCATAACTGTGATTACTTCCTCTCCGCGAAAGTGAGAATCTCATTCTCTGAAATAACTCCATCGCGCTCGAACTGTAAACTTTAAAGCCCCGGCTTCCGAGAACATTCAAATTAAAACTGCACACCCAATCGCCCCGTCTTAACGTAGTTCGCTGCAACGAACGAATGGATCGACAATCCCAACTTTTCAAAAATTTATGTAAATTCCTAATCGCATTTCTGTAAAAAGTCCACCGATCACAGATAGAGCAGAAGCGCACGTAAGTGTCGTGACTTTCGCCACAGCAAACTGCGGAAATAGCTCCCCGCAGCAGTATTCGACGCAGCGTCGCGCAGATGCCGGTTCCCTCGAAAATCCGGACACACTGCGTCGTTAACGCATTACGGCCAAAGCCGCACCAGTTCACCGAGCGATAAGCTTTCAGGAGTAGCCTCTCGGACCCTTATCCGCTCGTCACCTCGGCGCGTATCGCAATTTCGTAAACACGCATTTCTCTACGGCAACTAATTAGCCGGAATGAATCACGGATATATATATATATATATATATATATATATATGTGTGTGTGTGTGTGTGTGTGTGTGTGTGTGGGCACAATGCCGGCAACAGCTGTTTCCAAAAATCCGGCTGCGGTCGCTGGCCACAATGCGCTGCTCTTTCGCCTCGAACGTATGTACTAACGCAGTGACCATCAGGCCCGAGCCATTGTCCGTAGTATTGCAGCGCATACACACGCACACATACCTGGGAATTCCGAAAGCGAGCCCGCAGCGCTTTCTCGCTGCTGCCGCAACGGAAGATGGGATGAGGAGAGTCGGACACGAGGCTGTCTCTCAGCGTGGCGCAGAGTGTGTGTGTGTGTGTGTGTGCATGTATTCGTAAGATCGTCTCGGAGAGAAATTTCGTGGGCGAAACGGGGCTACAAGCGCGCATGCACCGAACGTGAAACTGACTCGAAGCTCCTTCTGCTGTTGCTGCTGCTCTTATTTGGACCTGGTGCATTTAAATTTTGGCTTTGCTTTTTGTGGAGTGCTCTCCTGCATCGAGTGCGGTCAATTTGGAAATGTAGCGCACGAGGAACCGGTGGGATGTTTTCATTTTGGCTGTGAACTGGAAAAGTAGGCTTTTTCATCTCTTTTATAAAAATTTGGATTATAGAACAACGATCGCGCTTGAAAAATATCCGACGACTCGTATCCAAATAGAGCTGTTTTGTTATGCAGCGAAGGAGTTGAATCAACGATACGAGGTCGAGTCGAAATGAAAGTTGATAAAAACCGCTCCGAGCAAAATAGTGGTTTGATAAGATTGCTAAAAATGTATACGTTACGTAACGACACAGCCCATAATGGAATGTATTATCACGAGACGAACTCGACGCTTCAGCTTCTGAAAACACTCTGCGAATAATATTTGTTCGTATACATATACTGGCCATCTGTGCACGTGAAAATCCGCATAAAATTTTACAACGCGCGCGCTCTAAATTACGCGGGATTGAAACTTACGATGCTCGGGTACAATGCTCCTGATTACAAAGCGCCATTAACATCATCCGACTACATCCCGCAATTTATGTCCACGCATAAATCGGCTCGTTGCAAATGCCACACGTTAAAGTATCGCGCAGGAGCTATCTCTTGATATTTATTGCAATAAAAGGATGCGGCGGATCTCTAGAGTTTTAATATATAATAAAACAGCCGCGTGTATGCACCACTATGGAAATGACTAAGTTTCATTCGGTGCACGGCTCGCTAATTACACACCAAGCTTCGCGCAAATACGAATATACGACGATTTTTTACGACGTGTCGAAATAGCGATAGTAAATTTCATGCAAATAGGATCCTGTTCGCGTCGGTCTCTGGTATAGCATCGCGCAGCGTGTCTTGGGGAAAATTAAGCGACGGTTCTATTTTCATCCTCTGATGCTACATCGACTGTAAACATCAGCGTTGAGAGGTAGAAATTAGTGTGGGACAATTTTATTACACTTCGGTTGGGCGCTTGCGCGCGAAAATTCAAAAGAGTAGCGCGCGAGTATTAACGTCTCGCGATATAATGTCTCGTGACTTAACTTCGCCATAAACATTTTAATTAAACATTTCAAAAGACAGGATAGTAAAATAGCCGCGCGCGCGCGCGTAATCTAAAAACACGGGTATTTTATGCAGTCGCGCTAAGTAAGGCGACGTCGCGCGCATGTGTACGGATTTTACAACGCTCGTTATCAGCGTGTTTAACGTCCTTGCTAAATGACTGGAATCTACGCATAATATTTCCAAGCGATTTCTGCAAACAGCAATCGGAAAACCAAAGGGACACGCCATAAGGATCGTCGGTGAAAGCTGGCAGTATTGGGAGCAAACAAGCACAGATCGCAAAAGAGGGACGTCCGAAAAGGGCGCGTGACACGGATCCGCGTAACAAAAGAGAAAAATGGGGGAGTGCGGGAGAGAGACGGGAAAGAAAGAAAGTGCATCGGGCAACTGCAACTGCGGCGCGGCCACTCCGAATAGAAAGAGACCGGGAGAGAGAGAGAGAGAGAGAGAGAGAGAGAGAGAGAGAGAGAGAGAGAGAGAGAGAGAGAGAGGAAGAAAGGTGCGGAGGTACCGTAAGGCCACGCGCGCGTGCAACATCACACACAGCTCGAGCCAAGGTCGTTCGACTTCCCATTCCGAGAGTCGTCGTCGTCGTCGACGGCGACCTTATACGTACCTATACCCTATACGCACGGACACATGTGTGTACGGGTCTGGCTCTTATTGGTCTCTCCATTAACGCGCGAGAGGAGGCGAGGCGCGCTTTTCTATTAGCCCGCAAAGGCGCTTTTCGTATTTAGCATGAAAATGGAACGACGGCATTCTGTGTATTATTACAGGAGAAGAATGCAGTCGGAGAGACCGCGCGTGTGTACGGGAGCTGAGCTGGCTCGGATAAGAGATTTTTTAGGCAGACGATCACACTCTGGCTGCTATTATATACACACACACACACACACATACATACATTGGAATCTCGGATACGCCACGTGACACGCGCTCTTTCGTTTTTTTCTCGGACGAAATCTTATCGGGGGATTCCTTTTATTTTCATTTTTGTCGGCGGGAGAGCGTATTATGCAGGATCGACGCTTGGCTTTCAACGCTCGTTATATATTCGGCTATAGACTTGATTGCATGCAAATGTGCGACTTTCCTCTCTCCTATACATCTCTGCCGCCGACTTGAAAATGTATTAACGGATTGATTCTGTACACGTGATTCATACTTTTCTAGAATTATGATTTTATAACTCAGCGTGATTCACGAGGTATATCCAGAGAGAGTGTTTGTCTCACCGGGAAATCAGATACCATATTCGATAACGGAAACTATCGGCGCTGATAAACACCCACTCGGCGCGTAACATACGTATGGTTTTATTACCGCCAATCGGGTTTTCTAGATAACCACGATCTTCAATGTATATCGATCCAAACGCGCGATGTACCACTTCGACGAGTTATTTCCCAACGAAAACAAACACGCACAAAGAATGCCGATTTGTAAATATTTGCGAAGCTCCGCTCGCGCGCGCGCGCGCATCGCCGCAGGTAAAGCCGCCGTATCGTAAAGCCCGCGTGCGCCTTACTTATATAGTTTTCCAGCATCGCTTATCGGGCGGTGCACTGTAAAAGCCCGTAATTAAAACGAGAGCTATTTATTCTCTGCGCGCAGCGTCACCGCCCCGCTATATCGACGAGCAGATTGCGAAAAACTCTGCGCGAAAATCCCACTCCAATGACTCATCTGCAGCGCAGTCCGCCCCTTATCTCTCCTCGCTCTTGGTTATACATTCGAAAATATAATATCTACGCCTACTCTATGGAACTGCGTCTGTATGCTCATCGGGTTGTTCTGCGAAATTTACGACACGCGCGCCGGGAAATAGACTTGTTGCTGCTGAGTGTGTGTGGATTTTCCTGATTCTAATTGAATTTCCAGAAGCGAAACATAAACAAAGTCGCTTTCTCGGATTTTGGCGAAGGTAGGTCAAGGCTCTCGGAGTGAATCACGGGCATTGAGGAGAATTATCTGCTCGTTTGCGGCACACAAATTTTAAAGTCGCTTTACCACCGATCGTCGGATTAAACAATCGTCGGAGAGAACGGATGTGACTAAGAAGAGATATCTCGGCGTAACTTTTGTAATACCGCCGACTGTTTATACATTGTACGTATCGGGCAGACACACAGCGGGTTGTTGAAAAATGTATGCGTCTGCAAAAATTTATCCTCTCAATCTATACTGTCGACACGCGTAATGCGATCAATGTCGTTCGAACACGGAGTCAAGTCGCTTAAAAATCCACTAGATTATCCCCACATTGATTGCACGGCTTTAACGAGAAAATCGTGTACGTAACCGAGAGCTTAATCCTTTGTCACGACCTGCAATTAAAAAGAGATTTTTCCCCGTCCGTCCGACAAAATAACGAATGCCGATCTCGAGAGATCCACGCGATTCGCATTCCAAGCAGCCGAAGGCAGAAAAAGAGCAGACGTATACCCAAGGCGAGAAAAAGGACTCCGGCTTAATCGAGCAAACATAAAATTCGGAAAATCAGCATCAGCGCCGAACACGTGCGCGCGCGAGTCGTACGAGAGTCCGAGCACGTACGTTAGTAAAACACTGGGAGAAAGAGAGAGAGAGAGAGAGAGAGAGAGAGAGAGAGAGAGAGAGAGAGAGTAGCTATAATACGTCACCATGAGAGATCTCCGAGTAATCGCAAGGCGTCGCTGAATGGCGAAAACACGAAATGCGAGAAATCCGAGCAGAGCCGGCCGATAAGAGAACCGGCGAGATAAGAACGAGAGCAGCAGCGTAGTCTGATGTTTGCCATATACTCGAGAGCGCGGGAGCTTGGGTGTCCCGACTGCTCTCTGCGCGATGCGCAAATTGACACTGCAATTTTACGTAATGATAAAAAAATAAATGAACTTAATGTGCCGAGCGAGGGAAAATATTCGTGCCGCTTTATCTGCGGAAAGTTTTGTCTGTTCTAGGCGAGCAAATCCAGTTAACGCGTCCATATTTTTGTTTTTGTTGCGAGAAGTCAAATATTTGAGCCCGTTGATTAAATTTTCGATGACAGAACTGATCGAGGGGGGAGGGGGAAATTTTGTAATTAAGGCGACGCTGCACTGAGCGCGTGTTCGTTTGAAAAAAAGCTGCGCATAAGCATGAGTTTTTTATTTCCTGCAATTCTGTAACGAATGACGTAAGTTTTAATTGCCCCGAGCGTGCGATATCGAATAGAGCGTTTTTCTGTTCGTTATAACTGAGCGTATTATATACAGGAGTGATACAAAGATCAAAATTTATAAATTAGGGAGTCACTCGTGATCTGCCCGGATTACTCTCAATTAAATGAAAGTTAATAAAAACCCTAAAGTCGCTTTCGGATTCAACAAGTCACTGCGCAACAAGAGTGCAAGGAACGACGATCCGATAAAAAGTAGCTCCTTTTTGCTTGATTGATTAATCGAGAGGCCAAACTTTAAGTAGCTTATACGAAGCGCGACGAAGACACGACTCTGACATATTCTTAAACTTCGGCATTACCCTTCCCGGACTATAATTGCAAACCCAGTAATAAAAAGCTCTTTGATGGAATTACTCTCCAAACTACTCCAGCCGCAGCAACAAACTGAAACTTCCGCGCATAGCTCCGCTCAGCTTCCCGCCTTCGCAGCACACTACCCATGCAGACACGTATACGGCGCTACGTCAAAGCGTGCAGTCGATTACGTAATGCAAAGCAGCCGGAAATTCACTTAAAAATTGCTCTGCTTCTCTTTCTCTCGGTGCAGCGATTTCTCAGAGCCGCGAGATTAACCTTATCGAGAGGTCGCCTTACCGAGAACGCGGCGCTCGGGATTATTAGTTGCAGTGTATGCAGGGGCATATCGCTCGCCTCGTCTTACACGTGCAATTGCGCGCGCGGAGAGCCCCGTCTGTAGCGTAAGCGATTTTTCCTCCTCGAGCCCTTCGCCGAGAAGAGAGATGTTAAGAGAGTATAGGCTATGCGCACGGTTAAAGCTCGGGTATAATGGGGGTGGATTGTGCTGGTGAAATACATGTCTCGGGCTATTTATATTTTCCGCGTCGCTGAACTTCTATTTTCGATTCAGAGGGAGCTATAGTAGATGCGCGTCTTCGAGAGAAATTTACATTCGCTCTTCAACAGTCATTGGAATCAGAGTGCGCCCATGCTCGATTGCATCACATCCATCTTGGCTTTTAATTACAAGCACAGCGCATAGGAGATTCTTTCGCAAGGCATTGTCTACGCCAACATGAGACTTCATGCCGCACGGCAGCACTACTTCCAGAAAAATGGAATTCCAATGCAAACGAACCTTTCGAAAAGCGCGCCCGCGACTTGAGAAACTCGTTAATTGCAGCCGCGCGCTAGCTGTGTGTGTCTCGTTGCCAAATGGAGCGCCCACGCCGGACATAGCTGCATCGGACTCTCTCTCTCTCTCTCTCTCTCTCTCTCTCTCTTTCTCAGCTCGCGAGTCACGACCCACGCCCTTTTTATGCAGCTACACTCGCAATCCTCCGCGGGCGTCTCTCTGTGGGATATATCTGCGCTGCGGCGCACGCGACGAGCGACGCGTCGATGCGGATTATATTAGTTCGAGTTCGACGACTGATCGATGGAGCCGCGCTAGCTACGTGTGTTTACTTCGGTATATCGTTGCTGTCGAGTGTGCGCCGTTGGCTGTGTGTGTGCTGCTGAAAGACCGAAGCGCAAGCATGAAGCTTTTGGAGCTCATCTGTCCGCTGACTTGCAGTGAGTAATTCGTTGGGTGTCGATGGCTGGATTTGCCATGCCAGCCACATCGCTGTGTATATTTAAGTATACGTCACGCGAGGGTTATTGCCGGGAATATCGCGACGACTGTTGAGTGCTGACGGGATATATAAATGACTGTAATTGTAGATATGACGCTGGAATAATTATTCCGACAACTGCAACTCGTACCGGGAGATGGACGGGCCAAGCCCAGTTTGTAATACGCCATGGGCGCGGGGTCAACCATTAATTAAACTTCGCGCAGTATTCCCGTGATGTTAAATAAAAAAATTGGCAATAGAAACGTTATACGCTCCTTTGTAATTAAAAACAGCTTATAATAGATTTACGCGAAGGCATTATGACGTGTTTTACACGGGATGTTTTTCCTGCCACACCGCTAACACTGGACGTCCGCGGAACATCGTAAACATCATTGTAAAAACTCGCGCGCGCAGAAGAAGAGCCTTTCGAATGTCACCGTATTTTTTGCCGGTTTGGAAGCGCGCCAATCGGCTCCCCGCTGATGCCTGCATTATCCGAACTTTTGATTTACCGCGATTATTTATAAATTTTTCCCTCATTTCGATACAACCTTCCAAATCTAAATTTAATAAACAAACAAGGCCGTGTCGCGGACAAAAAAAAATCACAGCATTATTTAAATCCCGCGTCATCGGCACGCGTGTACGTCCCGTTCACGAAATAACTGTCGGGCCTAAACGAATCGAGAACTCAGCCGTGTAGCAAGTCAAACAATGTACACTAGATGTTATCGCGAGTGGCGCCGCGGCGGGAAATTCCACGTGCGGCCAAACACCTCGTGTGTATGTCTCAGACTCGTTGGCGAAGAGTATAGCAGCGCTTGAATGGCCGATTGTGATACGCACACCTCGAGCCCGAATATTTCCGAATCAAAGAAACGGAAATAGAAGATAACGCGGGAAGAGCTTCTCTCTATCGCGCGGCTTATCTCTCGATGACGTTTCGAGGAGAATCCGAAGGGCTGCGCGACTGTTATGAAAGGAGACTACTCGATAAAATCGATCGCGAGCCTGCAGCGCGATAAGCCCGCGAAATAGGAATTCCTGGCGCGCGATTCTTGCAGCCGTCAGCGGCGAAGAAGGAGGAGGAGGAGGAGGAGAGGAGCAGTTATTCCGTCCTGTCATTCTCATCATTTTGTCATTCTATTTCAAGCCGCGGCTGCGGCGCTGTATGCCTCTCTGCGCAGAAGTGAACTTTGTGTGCTTTATGATCTGTTACTTCCCAGCCCTTTTTTCGCGGCGCGTCACAGTCGCGCTGGAAAATTGAATTTCGGAGAACGGACACTTTTTCATCGTAATTGAAATGCGCGCTTTGTTGCTGGAATGTCGCAATATCATAATAAAAAATATGCAAATCTCGCGGGGCGTTGCTTTGCTATACGGCTTGAGTTTGCGGCGAGGGGCAATTATCGAGCTTTAAAAAGTAACGAGCCGCAATCACACGAGCCAACAATAATAAATGTCTGGGTCGTTGATGCCGGTGCTAATTAAATTGATCGCGGATAGCCGTGAGTCAATTATCGCGCGTGTATATTAGTCAAAAGTAGAACGGCCGCAAGTAACTAGCTTAATCGGCCACAATAATACATATAGAACGTCATGCAGTGTAATAATAATGTCGGCGATGTAATTAAATCGGCAAACGTATACGCGTACGGTTTGACAGCCAATAAAATTCAAATCGAGTCCTCAATTAACGACGAATCGGACATGAGAATATTATAATCTAGTCGAACGCGCGCGTGCAGAGACACAAAGGAATGTTGTAATCCAATATTTATGACACAACAGAGAGCCTGCAGCAGTTTCTGCATTTCCCTCTCCCTTTGTTCCTCTTCGCCGTATACTATAGACTCGCGTGACTTTTTCCCTCCCCTTTTAATACCGCAGCGCATCCTGTTTTGAAGGCGAGATCGTCGCCCGATGCTTTTGCAGCCGTTTTTTTTCCTTTTTCGAGAACTCGTACTTTGATATTCGTGGAGAGAGAGAGAGAGAGAGAGAGAGAGAGAGAGAGAGAGAGAGAGAGAGAGAGAGAGAGAGAGCTGGAGAACAGTATAATAACGAGCTTTTGGAGAGGTATCTCTGTGCGAATCGAATCGATACTTCGATCGATTGCACGAGCAGATATCGCCGGGGACTGAAGTGATACTTCAGTAGAGCGTTTGGTTATTTATAAACGGATCGAAAAGGCGATAAACGATACGGTTGTTAATCGGTTGCATTAAAGTTAACGCATTAAAGTTATCTTAATTAGATCAAATTTCGGTCGATTCATATCCATGCGTATACGATATTTGGTGTCAAAGAGTAATTCGAAATTAAAGTTCCGCAAAACCGGTATTCGCTTAATTGTATTTTCGAGTAAAGCCGGTTCGCGTCGGATTCCTGACATCTCTCGTTCACTTGCCGAATACCAGAATTCGCAATTTCCTGCAAAGGCAAGGCTCCGCTCGATAAATTTCGCAGCGCGAGAACAGCTGTAACAGCTCTCGTCCCTCATCTGCATGTCGGAGTATGTATTGGAAAACGTTTGATGCCCGGCGTAAACGATACCAGACAGCTCGCTCCATCTCTCTAATTAGAAAACAAGAGCAAACGAATATCCCAAAAAAAGGAGCACAAAGGCGACGCAAACGACGTTACTTTTCAGAGCGACGTACCAAACAAAATCCGCATTTTTCTCCTCGCTTTTCATCAGCGCACAAAGGGCTCGCTTTTGTCAGATCTATCTTCTCCCGTCGGCATTTTTCACGCGACGGAGAAAAATACCGCGTCGACTCGCGGATACGCCCATGTAGTCGCTGTCGCTCAGCAGCAGCAGCAGTACAATGAGATCCGGCACTGGGTCAACGTACCAGCAATAGAGTCGCGCGACGGTATCGCCATCAGCTCTCTATAGACCCGCGCACACCTACATGTAACACGTGCGGATGCATTACGCACACGTACAGTCTCCGTATACATCGGAGCCCGCGACAATTAGCGACGCGGGACAAATATTTACCGTCGTCGCTGCGACTCTCGAGAGCTGCTGCGCTGGTATAACGCGCGGCTGTAATTTATAATCTCGCGCGCATTAAAGCAACGACGGGCTGCTGGGAGATAAGAAAAAAACGAGGCTGCACTATAATATGGCGCAACGAGGTATGCAGAGAGATAGAGCTTTGCTTCGCGCAAAGGGCGAATTCTTCGTTTATTATATGCATCGCGGCGACCGCATTGTTTGCGCGAGTATGCGCGAAATCGGCCGGCAGAGCGAATTTTGCGTTTTGGACTGACCAAAAGGAGAAATAAATCGAGGGATGTGTTGCGCCACGAGACTAAAAATACGCGCTAACAAAGTTTACCGCGGTGAGCGGAGACAAATATTTAGTGAGCGTGCGCGCGTGCGTTTTTATGCGAAAACACGCGTGCAAAGTTTACCGTAGAATTATGTTACACGCGCATTTCGGTGTATTTGCACTTTTGCATCATCTCAGCTATCGCATGACTATAAAAGGGAGCTGAAATAGTTTTCCCGCAGCACAGTCGATACACAAAGCGCGTAACTGAATTCTCGGCCGAAGACGCATATCCCTTTTGTTACGCTACACAGTCGGCGGCACATAATATTCAGCTTCCGCGCCTCGCGTTTATGCTCTAGCTCTCGCTTTCTCTCGCGGCAGTGTATTTCCGAAGCTCTAAATATTATTATGAACTCGCACCCCGTGCGCTAGCACAGCACACACAGGCCCGGCATACACCACGTGCGCTGCTGAATTTTCGCTAAAAGCCCCAGTCGCGCGTATATATAGACTACACGCGTAAACGGGGAGCGGAGAGAAGAAAGGAAACGACGCGGATTTTCGAGGAAGAAAATAGATTGCGAAGTGTGTATGCGCGTGGCAGTAGTAGGCGTTATGCCGTGTTTATGCGTGCTCGACGCGTCGCCGCAGATAAGGTTTATTTACACAGCGTTTTTGCAGCGGCGATGCCAGGCGTCGCAGGTATGTACGCGACGAGGCTTCCGGCGCGTCGCTGTCGCCGGACGAAACGCTCCTCTCGATGTTGTATAATGCGACGGGACTTTTTTCACGTAGGCGCGTGCGCCGAAATAAATCTCTTTCGTTTCTGCGGCAGCTTGAATCTGAAATTAATTTTCCCGCGGGAGTTCGACGATCATTCACTGTTATACGTGTACTATACACGTCGTCGGCTCTTTTTACCCTCTTGTTTACAAGAGTCACGCTCGTAGCTCACAATGTAGTTTATCAATCAATTCGACGACTAATCTTTCCTCCAATTAATTTTTGCACTCGCTCGATAAACTGTATCAACGCTAAACTCTCTCGCACTTGAAACGAGCCGACGGTACATAATCTATAACCCGTATATAGTTGCGTCGTATACATCGTCAGCGTATCGCAGGCGCAAGCAGCACTCGGAACTAAACGCTCGAGTTAAGCGCTCGCAATTGCAAAGGCAGAGCGCATCGGAGCCAGCGCACACGTGTGCGAGTTCTTTGCGGACGCGGATCTGAATACGGATGCTGCCGCGGCGCGTCGATGCAACGGCGGCCGGAAACGCTGCTCCGCGCGACTAACTGGATCACAAAGACAGCCGGAACTTTCCCTCAAACTCGATGATCGTGCCTCTGGTGTATACAATATTACACACACGTGTAACGGCTCTCCCGGCGACACGCTACGCGCAGCTGTACTTTTCTCTTGTTATCGCGTGTGCACGCGTTTTAATTGACCGACTAATTGCAGTCGTTCGTCTGGAGAGGAGAGACGTCGAGAGGAAAAGTTCGTCTCGAGTCTTCGGTATACATCAAAAGGGGAAGCGCGTGCTTATGTGGGTCACCGTAAAAATGTATACCCCTCACGGAGCGGGTTTTCATTTCGAAGGGCTATAAGAATGCTCACCGAGAGTTTTGCCTTTTTCAACTTTGGCTCGCTCTTTTCGCAAACGGACGTTGAGAGCTTCACGAAACTGACTGAACAGAACCGCGGCGGTCTGCGAACGAGCTAACGACGTTAGACTACGCGAAATTTCAACTTCCATTTTATCCTCGCGGAGATCGCTCTACATCCAACTGAAAATTCCACCGAGACGCGTTATATCGTATGCACAGCGCATAGGAAGTTTGCGGCTGAGCGATGTCAGTTTTGCGGCTGAGCGTCTTCAGTCTCGTCGCACACGCTGCCTTGTCTAGATAATGTAGGTATACACACACGACACAACGACGGGGAAAAGTACGCTATAGGAAGTTGCGAGTTTGTTCATCCCGCCGTGCGAATGGCTTTAACGAGTTGAAACAACTTTAATTAAGCGCATTATTACCGCCGGTTCAACCCATTGAACTTTGTTGTTGCAGTGTGGTGTCCGTGTCTATGACTCGTGCAAGCGCATCATGTAAAAATCGCCCCCTCGCAATACGTGCGGTTCGGTGCACGTCGCGAGCTTAATTTTTGCAAATTGCTCGCGAGAGCTCTCACCCCAAAGCCGGCTTGTTTTAATATTCTCGCGGGGCTCTCGAAATTTGCATTTAGTTCCGTCGTCGCCGCGGCCGCGTGGGCAAAAAACTGAATTCATTCGAATTTCTTCGCGCGCGCGCGTAATTATAAAAACAAATCGTATCGCGCGCGGCTGCTAGAATTTTGCTCGCGCGAGTACAAAGGGTATTTCCATTTTAAATGATTAGCGAGCCAGGGTCTCTCGCTTTGAATATAGCTGTGCAAGTGCACTTGAAATTACCGCGCGGTTTTAAGCGCAAAGGTGTATTTTACAGAAAGGTATACGAATAATAAATTATGCTTATGAAATATTAAATACGTATGCATATGCCTAAATGCAGGCTAGCCAATTAGCTGTTTACTCGAGTCGAGCTCTTAATGAGCCCTATTCATTTTAATTCAACTTAGTCTCATTGCGGCCCATCTCCTCCGCTATACTGAGCAGAAAGTTCCATAGCCTCTCTCGAGTATAATACGTCGCCGACGTACTGATATGAGCGCGAAAAAATCGTACAAATACGTTGATAATCCGTCACTGATGCCCGAGCGCGGTATCGCTCAAATATAAGCATCAGCTCGCTCAGCGAAAAGATATAGGCGTATAGAATCAATCAAGCGCGATTGACAGCGAAAGAATAAAAGAGGGCAATCCGATCTCCTAATGATCCTCCGGTGTCCGCGCTACGACACAGGAGAAAGAAAGACACTTTCACCGGTCAGCTTCTCATTTGTAGCCAGTACAGTAGATAAGAAGCAAGAGCCTCGTTCCAGCTTATCGCACCGCGGTGCACGTCGACGGAAAGCTGTAGGCTGTGTGTGTGTGTGTGTGTGTGTGTGTGTGTGTGTGTGTGTGTGTGCGCGCGCGCGAATTCTCCCTCTCGAGAATTAATCCGTGGCGATATCAATATATCGGATTCTCTTGCGGGATGACCTATATGGCCCCGTGAACATTACTGCAGCAGCTCTTCTCCGCATCGATAAAACGGCCATTCGATACGCGCCCCTCCGGTTTGCTTATAGAGCTTTTTCTTCCCTGCTCCGTTACTCTGCTATGTTATGCTGCTTATAATGTGGTTACTCCCGCACGAGTTCGCCAGGGGGTTGAGTTGCCGGCCTTCGATTTCAAGCGGTAACTCGAGAGAGGCGGCTCGTTGTGTTTTAATCGTTGACAAACGAGCCCAAATGCCTTTACTCGGTTATTTTGTAAAATTTTGCTATACGTGATGCGTTGATTTTATTGATTGGCTTGTCATACGTTGGAATGCTTTTAACTATTCCAATTTAAGATAAATACATGAGAAGATTCCTTAACGAACGACGCGTATAGAATGTAAAGCTCCTGAATGAAGATGTTTTCAAAATTTTTTCAAGACTCGTGTTCAGTGGAATCCACTGATTACTCTACGATTAATGGTATGCTCTCGCGGTTGGATTAAAAATAGTCAAGTCTATAATCACCGCATTTTCCTCTTTTCGTTTGAGAAATTTTATTGCCATCGCGATGACGCAACCGAAATCATCATTCAACTTTACAACCTATACGAGTCAATTAAAAGTATCAGTCCGTGGTTAAAAAAGGAGCTCGTATTATACATCAAAATTACGATGCATTTTTTAAAAATTAAACCTTACCGTAAACTCAGTTACAACAAAATTAAATAAGATCCGGTGCACGGGCACGAATGCACCACCAAACAAGTCTTCATACTCTCCTCCAACAGCGAAATACACTCCGCAAAGCTGAGAGAGCAAAAAGTGTCCTAATAAGCTCGCAAGTCTCTCTGTCTCGTCCGAGGAAAAAGTAAACCCCTGCCAGAGCGAGTAAAAACACTTGTTACTCGCTTATTAAATCTCTTCGTCACTTGCACACAGAATTATACAGGCGACGAGCAGAAAAAACCACGTCATTACACGCCGCGCGCAAAGGGCCAGGTAGTTTACACGTCTACGAGGAGTTCATACACACACACACACGTGAACCGAGCGCTGCAAAAAGAGCGCATGACTCGGTCTATAGCGCCGATGACCCGCGCAGAGTTCAAGATATGCGCGCGTGTAAAAAGGAGTAGTATGAAAAACGAGCGAGCGCAGGCACGAAGCTGAGCGCGCGTCCAGGAGCAAAAAAGAGCGAAGCGGACGAGAGCGAGAGAGAGAGAGACGACGGACAAAGGAGCGAAAGAGGGATATAGCGAGAGAGAGAGAGAGAGAGAGAGAGAGAGAGAGAGAGAGAGAGAGAGAGAGAGAGGAAGGGAGTTTAATTTATTTAATAAAGCGAGAGAACCATAGCGAGGCTGCCCCTCGTGCTTATGGTGTGTGTGTGCACTTTGCGGGCGATTATTTTCTTATGCGGACGCGCTCTCGTAATTGTATATTATATGCGTATGCAAAGTGTGTATAGACCGTACATTACGCGGATATTGCTCGAGTGAAAATCGAAATTGCCTGCAACGATAATTGTCTGCTTTGGCAGCAATTCATAGAGCGAAGTGAAATAAAATCGCGTTCATCAAAGTAGCTGCTGCAGAGGGGGAGAGAAAGAGCTTATCCCCGAGACGACGGAGAGTCTTACACATCCGAGAACGGATTCTCGCCTCAGCGGAATCTAAAGAGCAATAGCTCACGCGAGCGCGCGCGGGCGACGGAAAAAAGCGGGGACAAAAAGTCAGGCGCGCGCCGCGGGAAAAACGAATGAAAAGTAGAAAAAAGCGCTATACACGTATATATTACACAGTGCAGGAGAGAGCCGAGAGCGAAGAAGGAGGCCCCGAGACCGGTTTGGCCGCCGCATCGCTTCTCCCGATCGACACTCCCTCCCACGGCGTCTATATAACACACATATAGTTTTATATACTTGCCCTTGCAACGTTACGTGCGATATACTAGCTCGGGCATCATCTCGTGCGTGACGCCGGCGTAACGAGCTTTTGTTCCTCGCGCTCGCGCGAGGGGCCTGAAGGCCGCGTTCGCGTGCACGTGCTCGCGCGACGCTGGAGAGCGATGAATAGGGGGAGGCACATATAGCTCTCGTGGAATGCGCCATTAAGATTTTACGCGCTCGTATAACATAGTCGGAAAAAATTCCACCCCTGCAGAGCACGCCGCGGCGGTCATGGGCGCGTCCTTGCGAGACCGACGATGAATGGTCCTCGGCGCGCGAAAACGTAATTTGAATTTCCCGCGTGCGCGCAGCTATTAAATATCATTAGCTCGAATTATGAATCGTCGAGCGCCGTTAGAACGAAAGCGCGCTGTGCGAAAGTTGCGCGCGCTAAAGGGCAATTATCTTCAGCGAGAGAGGGGAGAAATTTGCCAACTGCTCCTAATTGACTCAATCTCTCCGGCCGCGCGAAAATTGAATTCTTTTTTCGTCGCCGAGGTGTACCTTACAGTGCATTCTAATGACAAATCGCGTCGATTAATCGAGCGCTCGGCGATATTTCTCACGCGAACGAAATTGATCGGATTTCTTATGCAAGCCGTCCGGCGTCATTTGTTGCAGGAATGGCGAACGCCGCCGGCCTCGAGGTGCGAGAGTCCGGACGAGCTTTAAGGTTCCACACGGAAACGCCTCATCTCGTGTCGACCGGAAGTGGAAGGCTCTCCACTACCGTCACGCTTCATCCGCTGCCCGAAGGTAAGAGCTTTCATGCTATTCCCTCTCCGAATTATGCAACAACATTACACGCGCGAGATATTAAAGCGCGCAAAAGCGGCCCGCATACACGCATCGCGGGAATAAATTCCGCGTTATAAGGCGACAGCGAGCAATCTTTCACGCACGGCAAAAATCGAGAAAAACTGCTGCGGGGGATGCAGCGCGCACACGCGGGCTGGAATTAATGGAAAGCCGCATTAAGCTTAACGAGGAAACTAGACTCGTGACACGCTACATGTGCGTAAAAGTGAATTGATAACCCTATACGCACACTCGCGTCTGACGCACAGAGCAGCAGCTCTCGCGAAAACATCGCACATATGGTATACATGTGATGCCTCATCGGCGCATCTGCCGCGCGTGAACGATTGCGAGATCGCGATCTTATACACTCATATATATATATAACGCAGCGTTGTTGTTGTCCCGAATCTGGGTTAATTGCTAATTATTCGCGAGTATGTCTTCGAGCCGCTGAAATGTTTCATGCGCGAGTCGCATCGCGAGATAGGCGAGTTTTTATTCTCTTTTTTTCGTCGAGAGATCGTCGGGCTCGATTTGAGCGCGAGAGAGATGATGCAGCGGCTGAGACTGATGATTTGGTCTATGTGTAATTTTTGCGCTCCGCGCCATTGTGCGCTCGGGGCGGAATTAATCTCTGGATATTCTCGCGTTAAACGCTCGCGATTTATCGCGCGTCGGCTGTATGCGCGCATGGGGGAATTTATCCGACTATTTATATGCGGGAAAAATAATAGTGCGCGCAATTCGGAATTATTTTGAAGCGTTATCGCGCACTTTTCCATCTGCTTTGCAAATGCGAACAATAGACCGTGGCTGAATTAGATTCGCGTATTATAACGATCCTCACACAGAGTATATGTACATAAAGCACAATTATTAACGCAAATTTGGTCGCGCGGGAATTTCGAACCCGCGGACGAGTTCATTCACGAGGCTATACTATATACAATATCCGCACACGTGAAGTAGATACCGAATCAATCCAAGCAAGCGTTACAAAGCTTCAGTTCAGTGCATATTATACAGAGAGTGCGGCGCATGTGTGCGATCCGAAAATAGCAGATTTATTAGCCTCGAAAATAAGACAAGCCCCATTAATTAGTCAGCCTTTGAATCGATCCCCGCCGGTGCAACGCTGAACACGCCCGCGAAGTATATAGAGGGGAAAAGTCGCTGGTCTTGAAATAATTACGGCGTCGGCGAGCGCCCGACGCGTGAAACTGCTTTACGCGGAAAGATTCGCTTTTAAAAATACACTTACGCTGCAGCGCGGCAGCAGCAGCGGCACGAGAACCCGTAACGGATGCCGGGCCAAGTTTCTCTCTCGCTCTCGTTTTTCCTCCTGCTTCTGCTTCTTGTTCTCGCTCTCTCAGTCCGGAGGGGCATATATAATGCGCGCTCGAGCTATCAGGCCGAACTCAATTCGTCGTCGCGTTTATGCAGCCGATGCGTTTCCTCGCTCTTAATTCCGACAAGCGCTATATACTGTATAGTGTACTCAGAGCGCCGGCTCTCCTCGTTTCATTGCTGCGCTGTCTGCTCTCTCGAGGATTTCGCAGAGACTGACGCTGATGAACGCAGTGACGCGCGCGAGATGTACGCTGTCGTAGGAGCTTAATTGGTTATCTATTGTCCGGATGATTGGCCTATTGGATTTTGCATCGGCTCGCTAATAAGACCTTCTTTCGAGTCGTTAAAACCGTCGTGTGTGCGTGTGCGTCTGGCTGCACTTCAATCCGATCTGATTAAGTAAGGAGCGATGCATTAGGGATAATCAGGAAAAAGCGAGATTATGAAATAACGTGGAAAAACCGCACGGCTCGAGAATATATCCGACGGCCTCCCAGTAGTTACGGGCCGGGGATAATCAGACGGCTCTCTCGCTCGGAGATACACTTTCCCGTGTTATGATATCTCGCCGGTCTTATTTTCCCAGGCAGACTGCAGCGCGCTCAGCCGTTGACCTCGTTTTCCGCGGCGCTTCTCGAAATCGAATATAACCGCCCCTCTGCAGCAGAATGACAAGCGAGTATATTTTCATTCAATTTCTGCGCGCATCTCACTCGTTATGTGCTCGCTTGACGCTCCTCTCGGACTGATTTTTTCGCGAATTTACACTTAATAACGCGATCGAATTTTACACGACACGTCACGTTTCGCGCGCGAGTGAATCACGTCGCTGGAATTCCCTCCCGTGGAGTCTCTGATGCGCGAGCAGAGGGGGCGAAAATCGCTGCAGCCCGCCGCGCGCGAGAGAGAGAGAGAGAGAGAGAGAAAGAGAGAGAGAGAGAGAGAGAGAGAGAGAGAGAGAGAGACAGAGACCATACGTATGTAATAACGCGTATATTACGTGTACGGATGCGAGCGCGCCAAAAGCTATATTTAAACGCGGCAGCTGGAGTAGGAGAAAAATAAAGGAGCTCGCAGACGCATACATTATGCGCCTGCGAGCCTCTGTAGTGTACGCGGGGGAGGGAAAGAGAGAAGCAGGTCGTGACGCTTTTTCGGGTGAAAGTTTTCAGCGGGTAACGCGATCTGGCTCTGGCATTGATATGTGATTCTTTCGAACCTGCGGCGGTTGTAGTATAATGGATATGAAAACAAAAATTTTCCTCGCTCTCTTCACCAATGCAAATCATTAGCGCGGAAGCAATATTTACGAGGCAATTAGAGCAGCGGAGGAAGCGAATAAGGAGAGAAAGATATAAAGAGAAAGGGCGAAAGAGCCGCGCGGATATAGTATACGTATACAGGAAGCGCGAACGAGCGCAGAGCGAGTCGTCGCTTTTTATAGCCCCGTCGCGCTCTTTGATAGTCGGCGGGGAATATTAGCTAATAATCGCGGCGGCGGGATGTGTCATTAAAGATAAGCGCGAAACTTTTGAAGTATGCCAGCGGGGCTCGAACTTTGCAGACGGTATTATACTCTCATGACGCACTTGGAAATTATTTTCGAGCGCAGTTTTCGCCCCGGCTCAATTAGCTCTCGATGACGTCGAATTGATTGAGAATGTGAAACCCGAGAGCCGAGACAGCAGCTGGGAATATAATTGATCAATCGCGCAAGGAAAACGTAAATGCTCGCGGTGTATAGAGCCTGCGCACGTTTCTCGAATAAGGACTGCCTGCAGCCGCACAGGGGACAGGTAACAATCATATCTCCATTACAGGCCGGATAATACTGGGCTCGTCGCGAGAGGCGGACATCCAGCTCGGAGGTACAGGGGTCGAGATCGTTCACTGCATAATCGAGAATGCCGGCGGCTCGGTCACGCTTCAACCCCTCAGCGGAAGCACGTGCGTCGACGGAGTCCCGATCGCCGCCCCGCTACGGCTCACTCAAGGTAAGTCCTCCTCCTTCGCTGCATGTGTACACGAGCTTTGTTTATCCTACGAGAGACGTTGCCGATCCGAGGGACGTGCTCGAAATACCGCCGCGGGTGCAGCGCCGATTTTTCCGATGGACGCGGCGCTTTATCGATCGAGCAGCGAGGTTTATGGAGCCTGTTCTCGGGAGCTTTCTTCGATATCTGGTTTCGCCGTTAATCGCTATCCGTCGCTCCGTTTCAAATCTCTCGCGCGCACGGGGTTGACGAAGCCGCACGGCAAACATTGATGCCCCGATCGATCATGCGCGCGTCTCATCCATAACCCGCGCATCGATCTCACACCAACCCTTCGAAATTTCAGGCTGCATGCTGACGATAGGCCGCTCGAACTACCTGCGCTTCAACCACCCGGCTGAGGCGAAGCATCTGAAGTCGGTACTGCCGAACACGCGGCTCTCGGTGGCGCCCATGAGCTTCGAATCGCTGAACGGATGCAACAAGCCGCCGGCGGCACCGCCGCGTAAGTCGCCCCGAAACTCCGGCTGCTCCGACGAGGAGGTGAACTTTCTGGGAAAGCTCAGCAAGTTCGAGATGCTGGCACGACAGGCCAGAGCCAATTGCGTCTCGCCCAAGGTCTTCCCCTCGGGTAGCCTCACCACCAGTGTACCGGCCGATCAGATTCTCGGACACTCGAGGTCCTCGAGCCTGGTGTCGCTGGGACGCAGCAGCACCGGCAGCCCCTTCCAGAACCTCACCAACTTGGACAGATGTCAGAACAACGACGAGCAGAAGCAGGTGAGCTTGGGGGTTTGGATTTTGAACGTAGTTAAAACAAAAAGTACATCAGGTTTATTTACTTATTAACGTTCTTGCTCTTCACGAAACAGTGCAGCCTGCCGATCACGGTGAACCGCAACTACTCGCCGAACCAGAACGCGATCTACCAGAACGTTGGCTCGAACAACAAGCACCACCACCAGCAGACCACGTGCAGCCAGCAGCGAACCTGGCAGCAGCAGCAGCATCATCAGCATCAGCGAGTCCCGTCCCAGGAGCTGGACTACGGCAACAACGACGAGAACCGCAACAACGTCCTGCAGAACGGCTACTCGAATGAGCAGCTCATGTCGCGGAGTCTGGTCTGCCAGAAGAGCTGCGAACTCAACCAGTTCAGCCGCGAATTCGACATGAGCCAGAGCCTCATCGTCGCGAAGACGACGACCTGCACCGAATTCCTGCAGCTCGAGCAGTTCGGCTCGAACCCCAGTCTGCCGTGTCACCGCAGGGCCGGCTCCTGTGACTCCCAGAACACGCAGTGAGTTTATTGATTTCGGCTTGAGTTTCGCTCTCTGTCGAGTAGTCGTGCGCTGAAGCGATGAATTTTTAAAGCTTCAAACGGTGAAGTTATGTACGTTGAGGTTGATAGGGGACAGTCACTCAGTATGGTGTAATTTTCTATTGATATCAGAATTTAAAATTTCCTAAAAGACGATAGCGTATAAATAAAGATACTGCAATTTACTAATTTTCCGGTGCAGCTGTTATACAATCAATTTTTATTGCATTTTGCATTCTTCGTTCATACTGAGAGGTATTCGCGTTTGCCAGATGACAATCAAAAATAAAAGAAATTTGAGCAGACATTCTGGGTATAATAGTCGTAGTTAAAAGTTTTGTTATATCCCCGTCAAGTCCACTTTGTAAAGTAGCATTATTCTATAGTGAACTCTGGAAATATGTAAACACTTCAACGTGTGTTCAACTCAATTTCTTTGCTGTTTGCATTACAAAGAAGAACTATACTAAAAGAAAACGAGCAAAAATTTTGAGTTGTGCTAATCATCGTAATTATAGAGCGTCCACTCTGATCTATGACACCTCCAAACTCTAAAAATACCGTAACTATGTACTAATCCAAAAAGGGGCTTCGGCTCGCATCCCAACATCAGGCGAATCCAGACCCCGTCGCCAGCCTTCAACCGAGACCCCAAGTACAGCGATTCGCGTTCGCTATACGGCCGCATCAAGAGCCCGAGTCCCGCTCCGCAGACGGCCAACCACAAGAAGTGCTACTCCCTGGAGGAGCTGCAGGAGGCCGAGGGGCGCATGCGACTCGCCCAGGAGGACAGAATACGCGACCAGGAGCTCGAGCGCCAGGAGAAGATGCGCCTCGAGGAGATCCTGGCCATGTGCGCCGAGTACGAACGACAAAGCAGTCGTGCCGCTGTCGAGAAACCGCAGCGACAGCAGCAGCAGCAGAACAGGTACGTGTTTTGCGGTCGAGGGGGAATCTCGTCTGCGGTTACAACGAGCGCGCGGACGATGGACTCTCCCGCGAGTAGAGACGATCCTTTTTTTCGATTACGAGCACAAGGACACGGCTGGATACTCGAATTTGCATCGGCCGCGGTGTGAATAGTGGTTTTCGGTCTGATGGGAATTCGCGATGTTTTGAAACGATGTTATTAGCGTAGCGAGGCTGGAAGGGTGTATTTTTACGCAGTGAAACGACGGATTTCCACAGACACAAAGACGTCTTCACGATGATCAGGGAATTAGCGGATCGCTCGGCTTATTGTTGCATGCACGGAGCGGGTGTACGATTTTGACGTTCACGCTTAATCTGTATGTATTCTCCGTGGGTCTTGAGATGCTTGAACTCGAGCATTTAAGCTCTGTTGAATGGGATATCGTATTCTCTTTGAAATTTCGCAGCAAGATTACAGTTTCTATTCGGGCTTTTAGTTATCCGTTAGTAATAA